>NC_087284.1:1208581-1510726 GCF_015220805.1 Pogoniulus pusillus | reverse complement strand
TCTCTCATTAAGCCCAAGCATTACTGGATGACACAAAAACCCTTGGGCAGCAAACAAAGCAGCTCATTGTCAGAGTTAGATCCCAGTGTCAATTCCTTTCATGATTTTGATGCAATCATCAAAACCCCATACTCTCCTTCCTAAAGAAGAATCAGGATATAAATAAACTGAGTTTTTTTCACAAGCCAGAGAATGACTGCATAGTCTGATCTCTGTAAGGCTCACCAGAAAAGGCAGCTAAGGGCAGCCTCCTTCTAGCCCTTACTCAGAATGTGCACGTTTTTCATGGAAACAATCATTGAACAGAATGAACAAATAATCCTGCCAGAACAGATCTGAAAACATGGTGTGGTGGGTTGACTCCTGCCAACAACCAAACACTGACCAGCCTCTCACTCGCTCTCCTCTCCCACGGATCAGGGACACAATAGAAGGAGGACAAGCAAACTCGTATCACAATACTGACAATTTAATAAGGAAAACAAAAACTACATGCAGAAGCAAACAAAAAAGATTTCTCTACTACACTGGCAGGAAAGATGTCTGGCCACTTTCCTGAACATTGGGTCCTCTGCAAAAGTTGCTTTGGAAGACCAGTGCCATACTTACAAACATCCTCTGCTTCCTTCTCTTTCCTTGAGCTTTGATGGATATATATGGCACCATATGGAATAGAACCGCCCGTTAGTCAGTTTATTATTGTACGTCTACATGCTCGTTTGAAGCAGGCTAGAATGTTTTGGTGAGAAGAACTAGATTACAGGCTGTGAAAGGAAAACAGTGGTGATGTCTACTTCACTCACAGGCTTGCCAAGATGTATAGGAACAAAAACGTTAGATAACCACTTTCACTGGGCAGTCACTCTCGCTGGGGCTGCTGGCTGAGCTGCAGCTCTATAACCTCACCCTCCATTTTGGGCTAACCCACTTTGCTGCTTAACCTCTTGGCTGAACCTCCATTCTTTCTTGGGGCTGGGGTAAGGGTAAGAGGGGGTAGGGGGAAGGTGCAGGGGTGGTTGAGAGGCCCTCCTGGGGACTCAGGTTTCTGGGAGGGGAGTTGTGTTTCTGTATTCCCTTTTACCTTGTCTATTTCTGTCTATAACTGTATAGATTGTAAATATCTGCTTGTATATTGTGCCAGCTGTAAATAAATAGCTTCATTCATATTCCCAGAGCTGGCTGAGTCTAGTCTGGGTGATTTCTAAAAGCAGGTGGGGGGGGGGGGGGTGGGGGTCAGGGAACACCCAAACCATCATAGTCTATCATGAAAACGATGCATACTGCCATTTTCCAGAAACGTGCTTTGTGAAATGCCGAAGGTGCTTGTGCTGAATCCTTTGAAACCAACTTTCAGTTCCTGCCCACAGGACTTTGGTTGGATCCTGCATATACACAGCTAAACATAAAAGATGGGTGTGATTTCAGACCTATTTTAGGTTTCTGTGTGTCCTACTGGGAAGTTAAAGACAGCATTTGTGGCTGATGCTGGCCTACAGAGAACTCTATTAAATGAAAATCTCTGTTCAGGACCTAATTTCATTCCTACTGAAAAAAGAAAAGAAAAGAAAAGAAAAGAAAAGAAAAGAAAAGAAAAGAAAAGAAAAGAAAAGAAAAGAAAAGAAAAGAAAAGAAAAGAAAAGAAAAGAAAAGAAAAGAAAAGAAAAGAAAAGAAAAGAAAAGAAAAGAAAAGAAAAGAAAAGAAAAGAAAAGAAAAGAAAAGAAAAGAAAAGAAAAGAAAAGAAAAGAAAAGAAAAGAAAAGAAAAGAAAAGAAAAGAAAAGAAAAGAAAAGAAAAGAAAAGAAAAGAAAAGAAAAGAAAAGAAAAGAAAAGGAGGGGAGGGGAGGGGAGGGGAGGGGAGGGGAGGGGAGGGGAGGGGAGGGGAGGGGAGGGGAGGGGAGGGGAGGGGAGGGGAGGGGAGAGGAGAGGAGAGGAGAGGAGAGGAGAGGAGAGGAGGGGAGAGGAGAGGAGAGGAGAGGAGGGGAGGGGAGAGGAGAGGAGAGGAGAGGAGAGGAGAGGAGAGGAGAGGAGAGGAGAGGAGAGGAGAGGAGAGGAGAGGACCATTATTTTCTGTATCAACCTCTTCTATAACGTTGTGATTACCTTTTTTTTTTCATATATGTGAAAACATGCTAACATTTATGGTTTATTGAAAAGTTTGTAGAGACAAAATATTTTATTAAAATTATAACATTTATTTACAAGTTACAGTTTCAGTTATTAATTGCAAAGAAAAGCCTTAACTTTAACATTCTGCCCATCAACAGAATCAGTTTAAAAACTGAAAGACAATTTAGAAATGCTTTATTATTTCCCCCAACTCCTGTTCTGAAATTCTTCATGGTTATTTATTTGGAGTATTTTATCTAATATATTTTAATATGTTCAAAATTAGGCAGTATATGTGTGTGCTAGTTTGAAGCAGGCTAGAATGTTTTAGTGAGAAGAGCTAGATTACAGGCTGTGAGAAGAGCTAGATTACAGGCTGTGGAAAGAAAACAATGGTGATGTCTACTTCACTCACAGGCTTGCTGAGAAGTGTAGGAACAAGAAATAACATTAGATAACACAGACTTGGCACCACTCTCACTCAGGCTGCTGGCTGAGCTAACCTCACCCTCCATTTTTGGGCTAACACACTTTGCTTCCTAACCCCCTGGCCGAACCTCCATTCTTCCTTGGGACTGGGGTAAGGTTGAGAGGGGCAGGGGGAAGGTGCAGGGGTGGTTGAGAGCCCCTCCTGGGGACTCAGGTTTCTGGGAGGGGAGTTGTGTTTCTGTGTTACCTTTTACCTTGTCTATTTCTGACTATAACTGTATGTACTGTAAATATCTGCTTGTATATTGTGCCAGCTGTAAATATAAGCTTCGTTCACATTTCCAGAGCTGGCTGAGTCTAGTCTGGGTGATTTCTAAAGTGTGTGTGTGTGGGGGGGGCAGGGAACACCCAAATGATTTAAGCCTTCAGCTTCTTCTACCTATAATGAATATTTAATTTGACCTCATTTATATCTAGAGCACTTCCAAAATGTTTTAATTTATTGCCAGGTGAACTTGCTGACAATACAAATGTGATTATATTAATAATAAACAGAAATGCTGACGCTGAGGACAACACACAGAAAAGTGATCAATAACTTCCTGAAAAAAGCCTTCACTCTTACCTCATGAAGAAGACAGCTCAGGATTCAGCTATGACACAAACCAGATGATGATATAGTTTAACTTTTTTTTTCTTTTTAATAAATGAAATTTTAATATTCAGTTTATTTAACATTTATATATTGGAAAGGACCTCCAAGATCATCTATTCTAACCCCTCTGACGCAGGCAGGGATGCCTCTCAACTAGATTTAGTTTCCCAAGACCTCATCCAATGTGGCCTTAAACACCCCCAGGGAGGGGAGATCCTCAGCCACTATGGTTAACCTATTCCAGAATCTCACCATGCACATACGGAAAAACTTCTTCCTAATATCTAGTCTAACCCCACTCTCCCTCATCTTAAAACCATACCCTCTAGTCCCGTTTCTAGGCACCTGTTGTGTTGCAGGCCACTCTGCCTGCTATCTCTGCTTGCTGGCGGGACCACAGTCAAGGTCTCACAGACCAGTGTGGCCAAGCCCAGCTACGATGGAACTCCAGATGAGGCAATGTGAATTACGCTAGAGACACTTCATTACGTACAGCCCGAAATAGATAGACACTCAGCCAGCAGAGCACAGGCCTACACATTAGCATAATTAGTCAGGGACAACCCACTCCATCAGCATAAACCACGCCTTGTTATTCTCATTACCGAGGTGTCCTGTTATCTATCCCTTCTGAGATAAGTTGGCCAGTTGCTTGTGAGAACCAAGGTCTGTTATTGTAAGAATCTGCCTGCTGTTTATTTCTCCTCACATCCATTCCCATGGCTCTCCTGCACCTGCACCCCACAACTCTTCTGCATTCTGCATTCCCACACTGTTGGTTATGAAAAATTATTAACAAGGCAAATATTAATAAAATTATTATTAATTACATTAACACTATTATTTATTAATATGAGAAAAATTGCCCTTAACTTATTTACAGGGCCATTGTTTGGTTGTGAAAGACATTTACAATGGCTATGTACAGTATATAGGCAATATTAAACAAAACAATTTCAGCAACCCGGAAAAATGCATACAGTATTCAAATTACAAAGAGAATCCATGATGTAATATACCACTTGCCCACTAGGGGGAGACTCGACAGGTTCTTTGCTGCCAAACAGCAGCAGTTAGGCACAGAGCAAGAACATTTTACAGAAAGAAATGGTTAACTTGCAGTTAAAAGCCACCAGAATCTTTCCAGGACTGCAATATAGTCCAGAGATTACACAAAGCAATGGGAGTTCCATCCACATGGAACTTGGCCAAGTGGAGGGAGGCTGTGCTGGAAAGGATGCAGGAAGCAAGCAGTGACTCTTTTCTCTCTGACTGGTTCAGCAGGTGGCACATTTCAAATTCCTGCTGGTGGTTCTTGGAGTTTCCCAGGGCTCACAGGCAGCGTGGGGTCTCAGACTCTTGGATGGTACTCTGGTTCACTCTATGCTTCGTTGCTGTGAGGTCTGAGTGCAGAGCAGGCTGCAGTGATACAGCTTACCAGGGAGCTTGGCCCTCCTAATGTTTACCGCTTTCTACATGGTCTTAGGAGTCTATTGCCTACCAGCAGGGCTTCCTGGTAAAACCAGGGGCTCAAAATTGGTGAGCAATTTCTTTATGAAGCACTAAGGCTGGCTGTGGCTTCAGACAGTTTTCATCAAAGACTTCTTGCCTATGTCATGAAGGGAGCTTGTGATTATTTTCCAGGTAAACTGAGTCACAGCAAAGATTCTAGGTAGACAAGTTTACAACCTTGGCTTGTATCTATCAATTGCCCAAGAATCCATTTGGCCAATTGACAACTGCAGTAAATAGAACAATTAACCGATAGAATGGTATTTACACAAACCTGGCAGAGGCATGAGCCTTCCACAAGCTTAACATAGGCCAGGTGCATGCACCTTGTTTACCATAAGGTGTGGACATGAGCAAAACATGTCCAGGAAAGCCCCTTACTTATCAAGCTTGTTGGTGCCTGGATCTTTGTCTTTTTTTCCCACATGCCTCCAGACTCCAGAAAAGAGAAGGGGAGAGAGTGCAATTGTGCCTGGACATGGCAGGACTTGTTTTGGACTTTTTTAGGGTCCATTTGGCCCTTCCACCAGAACACCCTTACGAAAAAGTCTCATTTCCAGCTCCCTTTAGGTATTGGAAGGCCTTTATAAGTTTGCCCTGGAGTTTTCTCCCGGCTGAACTATCCCAGCTCCATCAGCCTGCACCTATAGCAGAAATGCTCCTGCCCTTTGATCATCTTTGTGATGCCTGGATTTGCTCCAAGAGCTCAGTGTCTTTATTACAACAGGGACACCAGAACTAGACGCAGAATTCAAGGTGAGGTCTCACAAGAGCAGAGCAAAGGTGAAGAACCACCCCTCTTCACCTGTTGGCCACAATCCTCTTGATGCAGCCTAAGATACTGTTTGCCTTCTGGTCTGTACAAGTGCACTGCTGGCTCATGTTGAGCTTCTTATCAACCAATGTTCCCAAGTCTTTTCCTTCAAGGCTACCCTCAATCTACTACGCACTCAGCCTGTACTTGTGCTTTTCCTTACACACACAAAAATTAGTAAAGAACTTTTCTTTGTCTGTCTTCACCACCAATGTTTACTTTGAGAAGGAAACTACTGACCAGATGTACTTCCATTTAGCACTAGTTTTCAGTTACAAGATGAGTTGCCCTTAGTTTTTCTTGGATCTTTCTCCATCAAGCTCAGTTACACATGGTTTATTTTTCAAATCAAAGCCTTCTCTGATACACTTTGAACTCCCTAGTACTCCTTTCTTTCCTCAGCTCTCTGAATTGTTTTCTAGCACTGCCACAGGACTGTAGCTTATCCTGAGATAATTTTTAATGTCAAGAACAACAGCCATTCACTCTCTGCTACACTGCCACTATTATGAAAACAGTAATTGTGGTGACACTGATTAAGAGAACCTATGGGCAATATATGTCCCCTTGAGATTTTCTCAGGCAGGGCAGGAGGAAACCAAACCATTCAAAAGTCACTTGCCAAAATAAAATTAAAATTAATCAGAAAATACCTAAAAAAAAAAGAAACAATTACTGGATACAAAATATTTTGTTTGATACAAAATAATTAATTTGATCAATCTGTTTTTCTACTTCATTGCTTGATGGAAGTGTAATATAAATTCACAGGGTAACTACATGACAAATTCGCTAACTTATTCCAGTGTGCCACACATAAATCATAAGATTAATTCTGTTTATATTTGTTTATATGACAAGTTTTCATCTAGATTGCATATGGAAAAGTCACAAGCCCTTGTCACTATTACTCATGCAAATTCCCCAAGTAAAATAAACAGCCAGTGCTGAAATACCCCATGTTATTTTCAATCCTACAATCATGTTACAAGAGAAAATACAGGTACCAAGGGAAAATGGAAAGTCACAGGTGTCTAGCCATAGGGGATGAATATTACCCCAAAAAATTGAGATGATCTCCAAAATATGTATTGGGTCATCAGTTTTCTGGAAGTCCTATACTTAGTGCTGTAATCCTGTGCTACTTCATTCCTTACTTGCTTCTGTTTTTTGTTACTAACAACTACTCTTTTAAATCTGATCTCCCAAGGAAATGAGGTCTAGGATCTGCATGTGTTCTCTCTCTCATATCTCCACTTTCTGTAAAAACTGATAACATCTAAGGTCCCAAATCAACTAGTTTTGAAATTTACGTGAAAAAGTAATTTGGGTAAAAGAAATTAATGCACTCAAAGGATAGAAACGTTTCTGAGTTAGTTCAGCTGTACTATTTAGGTACCAGTGAATCAACACAAGGAGAACTAGAGGAAACCAGCTTTCATAAATTCTACTTTTCAGAGAGCTGTCCATTTTATTTCCAAAATTTAAATCAAACAAGCAAACAAAGACATTAGAGCAATGAGCAACATTTTTCTCCAAGCATTAACAAAATTTGAATTAAAGATAATCTATAGGTATAGCAACAGTAGTATACAATTCTTGCAGATAGTTCATCAGAAAGCTTTATATTAGATCTTTGAGGATATTTCTCCCTTATGAAAGCCAAACTAAAGTTCACAGCCTGCAAAGATTTTCCACTGCATTTCAAAAACTTTAAATCCTTTAAAGAGGATCTTAATTTCTTTTACACTGATGAAAATCAAATCCCTAGTGCCTCTTAGATATATGAAATAACACAGGATTACAATTTTGTTAGAGAAAGTAACATAATCTGAACATATCTAGTGTATTTGTTCTAGTTCATCACAGTATCACAGTATCCCAGTATCACCAAGGTTGGAAGAGACCTCACAGATCATCAAGTCCAACCCTTTACCACAGTGCCCAAGGCTAGACCATGGCACCAAGTGCCACGTCCAGTCCTGCCTTGAACAGCTCCAGGGACGGTGACTCCACCACCTCCCCGGGCAGCCCATTCCAGTGTCCAATGACTCTCTCAGTGAAGAACTTTCTCCTCACCTCCAGCCTAAATTTCCCCTGGCACAGCCTGAGGCTGTGTCCTCTCGTTCTGGTGCTGGCCACCTGAGAGAAGAGAGCAACCTCCTCCTGGCCACAACCTCCCCTCAGGTAGTTGTAGACAGCAATAAGATCTCCCCTGAGCCTCCTCTTCTCCAGGCTAACCAATCCCAGCTCCCTCAGCCTCTCCTCGTAGGGCTGTGCTCAAGGCCTCTCCCCAGCCTCGTCGCCCTTCTCTGGACACGCTCAAGCATCTCAGTGTCCTTCCTAAACTGGGGGGCCCAGAACTGAACACAGGACTCAAGGTGTGGTCTAACCAGTGCAGAGTACAGGGGCAGAATGACCTCCCTGCTCCTGCTGACCACACCATTGCTGATGCAGGCCAGGATGCCACTGGCTCTCTTGGCCACCTGGGCACACTGATGGCTCATGTTCAGGTGGGTATCAATCAGCACCCCCAGATCCCTCTCTGTCTGGCTGCTCTCCAGCCACTCCGACCCCAGCCTGTATCTCTGCATGGGGTTGTTGTGGCCAAAGTGCAGCACCCTGCACTTGGAGCTATTGAACGCCATCCCCTTGGACTCTGCCCATCTGTCCAGGTGGTCAAGGTCCCGCTGCAGAGCCCTTCTGCCCTCCAACCCAGTCACATCTGCCCCCAGCTTGGTGTCATCTGCAAACTTGCTGATGACTGACTCCATGCCCTCATCCAGATCATCTATGAAGATGTTAAAGAGGATGAGGCCCAGCACTGATACTTACATCATCCCACACTCATACTTAGAAGTTAAAGGCAGACATTTCAAATGGCAATACAGAAGAAAAAATTACTTGCTTTTGGAAGTATCTCTTTCCTGCAAGCATGATATCACACATGATGTGCCATTCGCTTGCAGAATACAGTTTGGCTGGGTGCATGGCTCATCTTTTCATTGCATGTGCATCCAGACAGACTCAATACACAAAGAAACATCATTTTGCCACAACTCTTCAATAATAAAAAAGCAAGCCTGTGAGTGCAGTAGGCATCACCAGCGTTTCCTTTTCAGAGCCTGTAATATAATTCACCAAGTTCCTGCGTGTTTTGTTCGGTTACAGTTACTACTTGACTTCCATGGGATACTGACAGTACCAAAGACAAAGGGTCACTTGCTTTATTGGAAGCTTTGAAACAAGATGGAGAAAAAGAAATTATTCAGAAGTTAGGCAATTATCACTTCCCCATACAGCAAATACCAAGACTTTTTTGGGACAAGTTATGCCAACATTAAAAAGACACTGCAACCTTGACAGACTTTTCTTTGGGCTAAACTGTTTTGGTTACTATTTTCTCCAAGTTTCACCTGCTTCTTAAAATCCTATTGAAACACCACAAATTCAGCAGCAGGAATATCAAATATTAGTTTAGAAACCTAATCTAACTTTTATTATTTAATAAAAGTTATTTATATTTGAAGCACATCGTGTGTCTTGGGCTATTCCGTAATGCAAAATGGATACATTTTTAAAACCACACTCATGTGTCTTGTTAAGCCTCGCAGTAATGCAGCAGTCATTAACATGTACTGACAGCAGTGGCATGAAAGGAAAACTGTTGTGCGACTGAAAATCAGATTTCTAAGACACAAATAGGGGCAAAAGTTAATACAGCACTGGTAAGACTGTACGTTATGAAATTACAACGTGAAATTATTCACCATGTTTAGTGCCAAATCTAAAGGAACAACAACTAAACCTAGAATGTCCCTGCCATAATTGACTCCGATTGCTTATTTTTTGCCATGCTATCATATTTTCTTGTTTTCTACATATTTTATTCTTCCTAGTGTTATCTACATAGATGCAATGAATACTCAAAACAGACTTTAAAACAGAAGTGTGAAAATACGTTATTTCAGAGTACTCATGACTAAAAGCAGTTTGTTTCGTCTGCTCATTACTTTCCTCTATAGTCATTTTCAATGACTTTGAATAACAGCAGGGGAAATAATTCCTGTGCAAAGCAACATTTAGTGCTGCCCTTCAGGTCCCCTATTTTCCCTCATGCCATACTAAAATCCTGTAACACGAGAGCTAAACTGCACAAAAATATTAAAAGTAGGGAAGACTTAGTTTAGGAATAGATGCATCCAACATCCTCCACAACTTGAGAGCTGCATATGAAATAACATTTAAGGAAATGCTCTGCTCTATCCAGATGTTTGACAGCATGCAGTATGATGGTGCACAGTTACGGGAGCTTTTTTTCCAGTTCTGACAAAGTTTGTCATCTTCTGGATGTGCTACGCATTTTCGTCTTTCAAAACAATTTAGAGGCGTTTTTCTTAAGCGTAGACATTGCAATCTAAAGAATTAAGCTACCATCTTCGGTAAGAGCTCACGAGCATACATCTGTGATATTTATGGGACAGAGGGACAAAAGAAGGTGTTAAGGAACGTCGGGCACCTTTACGTGGTTCTCTTAATGCACAGTGAACACTCTCAGACCCATTCTGCATACACTTTGTGTTCGGCAGAAGTACAGTAAACCTTAAAACCACATTTCAAGTAAGAAGATGCTCGCACAAACACCTCACCGGTGACTTGGCTTCCTGCCGTTCAGCAGCTCGGTCACAACGCCCGCGGCTAGGAGCGGCTTTGGAGAGCCCGCGGGAGCCCCGCCAGTCCTGGCATCCGAAGCCTTGTCGCTCGGCGGGGGACAGCAGCTCGCACCCCGAGGCGTACCCCGGGAGGGAGCAGGCAGCAGAGCTCCCCCGCTCCTCTCTCTCTCCAGACTGGCATATTTCGCTGGGTCGGGGGCACAGGCGGCAGCATGAGATGGTCACCGGGTGCCGAGTAGCCCCCGCGCTCATTCTGCTCCCTCAGAGGCCGAGCGAGCCGCAGCTACGCAGAGGGGTCGGTGGCAGCATCGTCGTTTCAGAGGGCCGGGCAGCGCCGCTGCAACTGGGAGCAGGAGCGGGCCCTCGACCCGCCCGACAGCATCTCACACCCCGCGGCCGCCGGAAAGTTGCCGGGAGCCTGCTCGCACCGTACCTGGCGGCCGCCCTTACCGTGGTTGCTGGCGACGTGGCCGGCGGCGGCGGGTCACGCTGTCAGCAGAGGGAGGAAGAGGCCGGCTCTCCAGAGCAATCCCCTCACCTCACAACACCCCATGGCTCGTACTCGCCGAGCGCCTCACGTCCTCGGCCCGCTGAGGCTTCTTGTCCTTTTTCAGGCCAGTGGGGACCGCCGCCGCGGCGCCCTCGTCCGGCGCCCCGGTAGGGTCCGGTCTGATGCTGCCCGGAGAGGCTGCACTGCCTGCACTGCCGCCGGGGACTGTGCGGGCCGAAGCGGACGCATCCACCAGCGGGGTCCGGGGTACGGCGACGGCCCAGAGGGCGAGGGCTGCCGCTCCGCCGCGAGGGACGGCAACGCTGGGAGCCGAGAGAGCTCCGGAAACTTGAGGAGCAGAGGCTGCAGCGTGAGGAGTCGCACGCCGCTCTCCGCCGGCTCCGCCTGGTGGCACCTTCAGCTGCCTCCTCCGCAGAAACACTCTCCTCCCCAGTCCGCGCCGCACGGGCCCCCGCAGCCCCGGCCACGGGTATCGCCGAGGGGTTTCAGCCGTGCGGCCCCTGCTCAGCCGTGCGGCCCCTGCTCAGCCGTGCGGCCCCTGCTCAGCCGTGCGGCCCCTGCTCAGCCGTGCTCCGGTGGGGAACGCGGCGGTGCGGTGCGTGCGTTAGGCCGAAGACTGGAAGCTGGCCAATGTGATCCCATCCACAAGAAGAGTCAAAAGGAGGAACCAGAAAACTACAGACCTGTGAGCCTGACCTCAGTGCCAGGCAAGGTCATGGAACAGGTCATCTTGAGAGCCATCACAAAGCACCTACAGGATAGCCAAGGGATCAGGCCCAGCCAGCATGGGTTTAGGGAGGGCAGGTCCTGCCTCACCAACCTGATCTCCTCTTATGATCAGGTTCCTGCCTGGGGAATGTGGGGCAGGCTGTGGATGGAGTCTGTCTGGAGTGCAGCAAAGCCTTAGACACTGTCTGCCACAGGAATCTCCTGGCAAAGCTGGCAGCTCCTGGCTTGGACAGATTCACTCTGATAGTCAAGAACTGGCTGGAAGGCAGAGCCCAGAGAGTGGTGGTGAATGGTGCCACATCCAGTTGGCAGCTGTCACTGGTGGTGTGCCCCAGGGATCAGTGCTGGGCCCAGTCCTGTTCAATGTCTTTATTGATGATCTGGATGAGGGGATTGAGTCCAGCATCAGTAAGTTTGCAGATGACACCAAGCTAGGAGCAGCTATGGAGCTGTTGGAGGGTAGGAGAGCCCTGCAGAGGGACCTGGCCAGGCTGGATGGGTGGGCAGAGGCCAATGGGATGAGATTGAACAAGGCCAAGTGCAGGGTTCTGCACTTTGGCCACAACAACCCCAAGCAGTGCTACAGGCTCGGGACAGAGTGGCTGAGAGCAACCAGGCAGAGAGGGACCTGGGGGTACTGATAGACAGTAAGCTGAAGATGAGGCAGCAGTGTGCCCAGGTGGCCAAGAGAGCCAATGGCATCCTGGGCTGGATCAGGAACAGGTTGGCCAGCAGGACAAGGGAGGTCCTTCTGCCCCTGTGCTCAGCACTGCTCAGGCCACACCTTGAGTGCTGTGTCCAGTTCTGGGCCCCTCAATTCAAGAGAGATGTTGAGGTGCTGGAAGGTGTCCAGAGAGGGGTGACAAAGCTGGTGAGAGGCCTCGAACACAAACCCTATGAGGAGAAGCTGAGGGAACTGGGGGTGTGCAGCCTGCAGAAGAGGAGGCTCAGGGGTGACCTCATTGCCGTCTACAACTACTTGAAGGGAGGCTGTAGCCAGGTGGGGTTGGTCTCTTCTGCCAGGTAGCCACCAATAGAACAAGCGGACACAGTCTCAAGCTGTGCTGGGGGAAGTCTAGGCTGGATGTTAGGAGGAAGTTGTTGGAAGAGAGAGTGATTGCCAGGTGGTTGCCTGAGAGAAGAGGCCAACACCCACCTGGCTAAAATGTCCCTTCAGGTAGTTGTAGATAGCAATGAGGTCACCTCTGAGCCTCCTCTTCTCCAGGCTAAACAGGCCCAGCTCCCTCAGCCTCTCCTCATAGGGTTTGTGTTCCAGGCCCCTCACCAGCTTTGTTGCCCTTCTCTGGACACATTCCAGGACCTCAACATCTCCCTTGAATTGAGCCCAGAACTGGACACAGGACTCAAGGTGTGGCCTGAGCAGTGCTGAGTGCAGGGGCAGAATAACCTCCCTTGTCCTGCTGGCCACACTGTTCCTGATGCAGGCCAGGATGCCATTTGCTCTCTTGGCCACCTGGGCACACTGCTGGTTCATCTTCAGATACTCTCTACCAGCACCCCCAGGTCCCTTTCTTCCTGGCTGCTTTCCAGCCACTCAGTTCCCAGCCTGTAGTGCTGCTTGGGGTTATTGTGTCCAAAGTGCAGAACCCTGCACTTGGCCTTGTTCAATCTCATCCCATTGGCCTCTGCCCACCCATCCAGCCTGGCCAGGTCCCTCTGCAGGGCTCTCCTACCCTCCAACAGCTCCACAGCTGCTCCTAGCTTGGTGTCATCTGCAAACTTACTGATGCAGGACTCAATCCCCTCGTCCAGATCATCAATAAAGATATTGAACAGGACTGGGCCCAGCTCAGAGAAAGAAGCCTCTTCTTAAAATGCATACATTTTCCTCTGTCTCCTACAAGGAAAGTGATAGAGAACAATTCTATGCATCATCCTAACTCTTTTTAAGACTCTCACACATTGGTAAAAGAAATCTGGAGGTAAGTGGTTTCCTTTAGCTTACAAACTCCCAGCTCTCTTTTATTGCTACTCTCCGAGAGAATCCTATTTCAAAAATGCAGACATTTCCTTCCATCTCCTACAAGGAAAATGACAGACAAGAATTCTCTGCATCATTCTAACTCTTTCTAGGACTCTTACTCATTGGGAAAATAAGTTTGTGGCTAGGCAGTTTCCTTTAGCTTTTAAACCCCCGTGCTCACTTTTATTGCTATTTAGGTGAGAAAGAAGCCTTTTGTAGAAATGCAGACATTTCCTCCCATCTCCTACAAGGAAAGGGGTAGAGAAGAATTCTCTGTATCGTTCTAAATCGTGCTCGGATTTTTACACACTGGGAAGAGAAACTGGAGGCTAGGTGCTTTCCTTTAACTTACAAAGCCCCATGCTCGCTTTTGTTGCTATTCAGCCGAGAAGGAAGCCTATCTCAAAAATTCATATGTTTCCTTCTATCTCATACAAGGAAAGGGATAAAGAAAAAGTCTATGCATCATTCTAACTCTTGTTAGGAGGTTCAAATATTGGAAAAAGAAATTTGGGGCTAGGTGGTTTCCTTTAGCTTATAAATCCCCAGGCTCACTTTTATTGCTATTTAGGCAAGAAAGAAGCCTTTTTTAAAAACAGAGACATTTCCTTCCATCTCCTGCAAGGAAAGTGATAGAGAAGTGCCATAGTCTAGTCAATTGGATAGGGCTGCTTGATAGGTTGGACTGGATGATCCTTGAGGTCTTTTCCAACCTGGCTGATTCTATTTCAAAAGTGCATACGTTTGCTTGCTGCACTCAGAAGGAAAGGGGTAGACAGAAGGATAATGCATCAACTCTTGCCAGCATCCTAACACGTGGGAAAAAGAGATTTGGACTAGGTGATTTCACATCACTTACAAGCACCCATGCTCACCATTCTTGTAGTTAAGCCAGGAAACAGACCTCTTTCAAACCTGCGTACATGTGCTCTGAGTGCCTACAAGGAAAGGGGTAGACACGAATTAGATGCAATATTCTAACTCTTGCCAAGATACTCACACATTAGAAAAAAAAATTGAGTAGTTGGTTTCCTTTAGAATATAACCCCCTCAATGTTCACCTTTGTTGCTACTCAGACAAGAAAGAAGCCGCAGGTCCCAGCCCACTCTGGACTGCCACACCCATACTTCTTGGCCCACACAGGAGCTTTAGTTGTATCTCCAACCTCACTCTGTACCACCACGCCCACAGTGCTTCAGCTTCAGTAACATCTCCGTGCTCTCTACACCACCACACTCACACAACCGCTTCAAACCTGAAACACTGGAAGAAAAAATTTGGGACTAGGAGCTTTACTTTATAACTTCCATACTCACCCACTGTTTCTATTTGACCGATAAAGAAGCATCTAGAAGGAAAGGAGAAGACAGGAATGCTATGCATCATTCAAACTGTTGCCAGGATGCTAACATACTGGAAAAAGAAATTTGGGGCTGGGTGATTTCCTAGGTTTACAACAACCCATGCTTACTATTGTTTTAATTGGGACAAAACTCTCAGACACTCAAGAGATTCAGACCCACTAGAAGGAACTTCTACCACCTTTGTTGCTCTTGCAAAGATCGAGCTAAGAATACAAAACATTTGACTGTGATTCAAGAGAGGATATAGGAGAGGGGAACTCTGGTACACAGGACTAAAAAGAAGAGATTTACAGCCTTAGAGACTTAGCCAATATACTCACAATACAGTGATGGAAGGAGCTACATGAGATTGGCTGCCAAGAAGGAGGATGGCTCTGAGGAGTGCTCTTAGGAAAGTTCTGTTTCTAGGCCAAGGACAACCAGGACAACCAGAGGAAGAGGAGAAGGATGATATCCATAATTCTAGTGATCTCCTCAAAGAGATCAGGGAAGTTAGGTATATTCAAGGGAATCAGGAGAGCCAAACTTAAGCTGGCTGATGAGATGTCATACTATTGGTGCAAATACCGTACAGGTATGAGGAAAGTCTACAAAGCAGCGAGGGCCACTCACAAAGGAAAATGGAGTGGACAAACACCTAGCAAGTCCTCTTGGTAAGGTTAGCTTGTGGACATGCCTCCAGTTGACTGTGGCTATGAGATATCCTTCCCGATATGATCTTCCATGGGTGGCCAAGAAGTGGAACACCATTGAGCAGGGAATTAAGCTTCTGAAGGAGTTTGCTGTGAAGGAAGTGCTTTATGGAGATCATGGCACACATGAGCCTGATGACATTCCTCTTGGTACAGGTCTCACAAAGAAGCTTATTAATCTTCCCCTTCATTCTATGCTAACACCTTGGCTAAGAACTTTCTATCAAGGAGTGATAACAGAAGGCTATTGGTGAATTCACTGACCAACTGAGGCAGATAGAGGACAGCTTGTCACATTCTGCTGTAGTCTCTGCCATAAAAATATGACTACAGAGATAAAAGATAGCATGAAAGAACCGAAGGAGGAAATTAAATCCTCCATATCCAATCTGGCAAAGGATGCCATCCCTTCATCTTTTGAATGGGTGCATGTTCCTGCCATCAGGAAGAAGGCATGTTTCTGCCTCCTGCAAGGCAATTCCAGCACAGGAACATCAGCAATCATGTAGGTCACTTTGGATAATCCTGTGTGACCAATTTGGTGAGAACATGAACAAGTGGGATGGTAAACCTACTTCAGCCCTTTCAAAGACAGTCAGGGAATTGCAGAGTGGCAGAAACAGAGGCAACAATGCCAGAAAATTAGCTGTCACTTCTTCAGCTCCTGAGAGCAACTGCAATTATTCCAACAATTGCAATTTCTCTCACAACAACACCAATCACTGTGTACACCCCACATGCCATGTTCAGCATTAGGGGTGCCCTGCCTCCAGCCAGGAGGAGGAAAGGGATAGTGGAGAGAACTGAATCTATTGGAATGTATTCATTAGGTGGCCTGGCAGTTCAAAAGTTCAGAAATACAGGGCTTTAGTTGACACAGGTGCTCAGTGTACTTTATTGCCATCCAGTTGCAAAGGGACAGAGTCTATCACTATTTCTGGAATCACTGGTGGATCTCAAGAGTTAACTAAGTTGCAGGCTGAAATTAGTTTAACTGGTAAAGAGTGGAAGAAACACACTATTGTAACTGGTCCTGATGCGCCTTGCATTTTGGGAATTGACTTTTGGAGACAAGGTTGTTTCAAAGATCTTGTAGATCACAAATGGGCTTTTGGAATAGCATCTGTAGAGATTGAGGATGGCAAATTGAAATTGTCCATTAGACCTGAACTTTCAGATGAATCTGCAGTTGTGGGACATCATGACATAGAGGACCTGGAGCTGCCAACTGCTACTCAAACTGTGCACGACAGGCAGTACAGAACTAACCATGACTCTTTGTTGCCCATTCATCAGCTGATTCGTCAATTGGAGAGTCAGGCTGTCATCGAGAAAGCTCATTCACCTTTTAGCAATCCAATTTGGCCTCTGCACAAGTGTAACAGAGACTGGTGACAGACAGTAGACTTCTGAGCCCTCAACGAGGTCACTCCACCCATGAGCGCAGCTGTGCCGGACATGCTGAAACTCCAGTACGAGCTGGAATCTAAGGAGGCTAAATGGTATGCAACCATAGACATTGCTAATGCTTTCTTCTCTATTCCCAGAGCAAAGGAGTGCAGGCCTCAGTTTCAGTACCAGTTCAACTGTTTACCTCAGAGGTATAAACACAGTTCAACAATCTATCTCTCAGTGATCCACAACACATTGGAGAAAGTTAAAGCTACAGATTATGTACAATTCATTGATGACATCATTGTGTGGGGCCAAACTGCTGAGGAAGTCCTCAAGAAAGGTAACAAAATCATTGACATTCTGTTGCAAGCAGATTTTGCCATTAAGAGAGATGCTGTGGAGGGCACAAAGGCCCAAAAATAAGCTTATTTATGCCTTGCCCTGCCTGGACATGTTTTGCTGTCCAAACTAGAGATAAACGCATTAAATGGATAAAAGGGACACAATAGGCCTGGTGCCACAAAGTCTGGCTTGCCCAGGGTCCAGGTTGTGTAAGCCCATGCACCCAGCTCACGCTTGCCAGGTGCTAAGCCCATGTGTTTACCATATTTGGAAAAGTCCAGGCCTGTGGCTTTTGCCTATTGTGGTATTGTTTGTCTGACTGCCAAAACCTGAGTGGTCATTCTAGTGTCCAAAGTCACTGCCAAAACCTGATTGGTCATTCTAGTGTCTCGTCCCACATTTAATAAATGGGGTACACAGGAAACAACATGCTTGGACTCCCCCGATTGCTCATGTTCAGGCTCACTCATTATTAGGCTTGCTCACCCACATTGCTTGCCTGCCTGCACACTCACTTGCAGAGCTCACTTAAGCCTGCCTGTATATATGTGGAGCTCAGACTCCAGTGCAGCCATGCACCCTATTATATGCCCGCTGCCTTATCACTGCCTGGTAAGTGTGCCACTGCCGCTGAGTTAACCAGGAGCAGACTCTCACTTGTCTGCATGCGAGTGGCCTGCAAGCCAGTATGAGACCATGCTCAGACTGCATGGCATTGTACTCCCTCTGCACCCAAGGTCCTGCCAAGAGGCCCTGGACAGAGTGTCCAGGAGAAGCCAGGAGACAAGAGCGGAAATTGCATTCATTGCCAGGAGAACAAGGTCAGAGACTGTCCTTTCCCCGGAAGCCGGGAAGATTCCAGCCTCAAAGTCCACAGGCAAAGACTCCCCTGAAGTTTGGACACTGGTAATAGGCTGTGATGTAGCCCCGGAGGGTGAATGATAATTAATCAGAATTTGTTAGTAAATGCTTTAATGCCTCTGTAATGTCTACTGCCTCCTGCCATAGAGCAGAAAGCGCTTTCAGCTCTCCTGATGGGCAAATAGTATATAGACCCCAAGTGGCATTAAGCCGCGGGGAAACTCCTCTCTCTGGTTATAATTTGAATTGTTTGCTAGTTATTAATAAGTTATGGTGTGGTATTAATCCTAGAATGTCTACATGACTGTGTAGATACTTTTAATATTAAAATGCAGTGGTTGGGGGCAGCGAGAGTTCAGAATATTGAAGTTAATAAATATATATTTTTATAGAATATTATCTCGCACCAACTAATTTCTCCCCTCCACCACAATCGGCGTAGGCGGCAGAATACCCCTCCGCGACAAGAGACAAGGTCAAAGAACCTGCCTGAGAAATTCAATTTCTGGGTGTGCAGTGACAGGATGGTCTCTGTCACATTCCACAGGATGTGATGAAGTCTCCATCTGTGCTGACTTAGGGCTAATTAGAATATTTTAATGAGAGAAATTTGATTATTGGCTGTGAAAAGAAAATACAATGATGTCTAAATTACCCATGCATTCTGCTGGGGCATATAAAAGCAAGGACACAAACATAGATGAGACAGTCTCTGCCTGGCTATTGCCATTTGTATTAGTCTTGAAAAGGATAACAAGGTAAAAATAAGAAGAAAGGAAAATTGCAGAGGTGTTGTTCTGCCTGCAGTATCGGGCAGAGGTTCTTAAAAGTAAAACCTCCAAAGAAGGATCTTCAGAACTCACCTGAATACTATCAGCCTATGGGATATTTACATTTACCACTATTTAGGGCAAGGGATGTAAAGGATTCATATGAAGAGGATAGTAAAAGCACCATCACTGAACAAACCTCTTCTCCACTCTCCTCTCAGTCTTCTCAATCTATCCCCAGACCCGCTCCACAGTCCTATCAGTCTTCACAGTCAGTGTCTAATTCTTTACAATCAAGAAGCAGCAGAGTCTTTGCCCATACTTGGGCAAAGCCCCCTTGATACAAGCTATCACACCAGGAGGCAAACCTGTCTGGATTAAAATATCTTTTTGGCCTCCGACATTGAAGGATGGAAGGGAACAGTTAAAAATTACAGGAATAGTCTGATAGGGACACGCTGACATTTTCAACTCCTGAGAAGGCAGCACAATCCTGTCTGGGAAGATATGCAACTGTTATTAGATCAGATGACAGAAACTGAAAAGCAGTTAGTTCTTCAAGTAGGACAGGATGTGGCAGTGGAGTGAGCCCAAGACAGAAATATGGGAACTGCAGTTATTTTTCCCCTCCAAAAGCCAGAATGGAATAAAAATGTCCCAGCTCATCAGGAGCTTCTCAGAGAATATAAAGAGTTACTAGCTACAGCAATGGAAAAATACATTCCAAAAGCCATTAACTGGTGCCTCATATATGCAGTAAGACTGGGTCCATGTGAAACTCCTTCAGAATTGTTAGATAAATTAAGACATGCTATGTGGAGTGTCCTGGAGTCCTGTACCCCTAAATTCCTCTCCTGCCCGGACTTCGGGGGGAAAGGGGAAAAGCCGCCTGGTTTCCCCCCGCTCTCGCCTGCCCTGCAGCCGAGAAGGGGGCGGCGACTGCCCCGTGAGTTCCCGCGCTGGAGCCAGGCTGGGATTGGCCGTGCGCTTTCGCGCCTAAAGTGTGGTAACTCTGCCCTTTGTCTAGCCAAGGTTATAAATATTGGGGGTCTTCCCGCCTTTGGGGTTCCCGCTTTGGATTTTGCCCGTGTTGGACGTATGTCTCTGCCTGAGTTCGTTCACTCCCTTGTACCTGGACTGCAGAGAGACTAAGGACTTGCTTTGGTGTTAGGCACACACCTTTGTCTGCCTAACGACCCTTAACGACCCTTAACGACTCCTGCAGCCGCTGGAGGAGGAAGACAGACCGCACGAGCCAGCCTGAGTGAGTTATTTGGCTTAGCTTAATTTAGTAAGAAACCGCTATTAATTAATAGCTAAAGCCTTTTCCAAAAACTGACTTCCAAATATATATAGTCAGATTATTAATGGTATCCTTGTAGAATTCTCATGCAACTTAACCTGTTTATCAAACGAAATTAATCTTTGTATATATAGTTGTGGGGGCGGGTTTTGTAAAAATAAAAAATATCTATTTTTGATAAATTTTCGACTCGGCCACGAATTATTTCTGCCCTCCGCAACATGGAGACACACCCCTTTAAAGCCAGGTTCAGAGTAAGAGACACAACATCTGGTGTCATTATTTACAAGACAAGCAACAACAGTTACAAGGAGGAAATTACAGAGATTGGCAGTAGCAGAAGGAAGAAATTTAGAGACTTTACTAGGTGTAGTTTGTGGGATGTTCAGTTTTGGACATCACAATACAAGAGAGATGTTGAGGTGCTGGAGTGGGTCCAGAGGAGGGCAACAAAGCTGGTGAAGAGCCTGGAGAATAAATCTTATGAGGAGCGACTGAGGGATCTGGGAATGGTTAGTTTGAAAAAGAGGAGGCTGAAGGGAAACCTCATTGCTGTCTACAACTACCTGAAGGGATGTTGTGGAGAGGCTGCTGCCTCTCACAGGTGCTTGGAGACAGAACAAGGGGGAGTGGCCTCAAGCTGAGACTGGGTAGGTTTATATTGGATATTAGGAAAAAAAAAATCATTGAGACAGTGGACAGGCATTGGAACGAGCTGCCCAGGGAGGTTGTTGAGTCACCAACCCTGGATGTGTTTAACAGTCTGTGATGGTTTGGGTGTTGCACACCCCCTGACTCTGATGAAATCACCCAGGCATAGACACACAGATATATGCAGTTACATAAAAATTAAAAGTAACACAGAAACACAATACCCTTCCCAGAAAGAGTCCCCAGGAGGGCTTCTGATCCAAATCCCTCTCCCTCTCCCTCTTTCCCTCCCTTCAGAAATAACCAGATCAACCCACGTATATCTCACATGATAGCTCTGGAGATCTTAAGTGAGATGTCCAAAAAAGATGACGGGGAGGTTAGAAGTAAAATGGGGTTAGGTGGATTAGAGAGTTAAAGGCAGAGTCAGACACAGAGACCAGACTGCCAGAAGGAAGGCACAGCCAGAAGTGAGAGCTGAGCAGTGTGTATATGTGTGAAGTGACTGTCTTATCTATGTGTTGACTAGTTGTGTTTCTCAGCAGAAGAATGAGTGATGTAGGGCACATGCTGGTTTTTTTATTTCTTCTCACAGCTAAGGATTTAATTTCTTTCAGTAAAATATTTCAGTTTGTCTCAAACCAGCACAGGGTCATTTGGGTATGGTGCTTAGGAATCTGGTTTAAAGTCAATCTTGTAGAGCTGTAAGTTGGACTTGGTCCTGAGGGTCCTTTCTAACCTGGATGTTTCTGTAATTCTGTGAAATAGGAAGGACACCCAGAGAAAATGCTGGTTGCAGCAGTAAAAGAAGGAAAAGGTGAAGAGTGAAAAGTGTCTCTTAGGAGGAGTGGTTTAGAGAAAGATCAATGCACTATTTTATTATGGAGGACTAATTAATTAATGTGAGGTTATATTTTTCCTAAATGATGATTGTTTATTAATTTTGATATTCAGAACTCTTGCCACCCCTGACCACTAATTTTAATAATAATTGTTTCTTTGTGTGGTCATGGAAATGTTATACACAGGAATAACTCAGTCTAGAAATAACTTGCAAAAATATAAATATTAATTGAACTGGAAGAGAAGGTTCCTGTAGTCAATATACTGCTTGTGGTCAAAATACCACTTGCCCACTAGAAGGTCTCAAGGAGCACCTTTCTGCTTACGGCAGAAGGCTATGGTGAATTACAAGAGACTTTAAGTATTTACTCACAAAATATTGTTTCCCAACTTGAGGGGCTAGCTACAACTTCAGACAGTACCCAAACGCTTTCAGGAAATTCTGTTGCAGTCTTGTCAGCTGCTGAGACTTCTGATTCTTCCCATCCTTCACAGAGTCCTGGGAAAGAAGGCAGACAATCTCTGACCTTATCTTGATATCTCTGGATGATCTGTGTATCTTCACAACTTCCTGCCTTCCAGGAGACTTTCAGGTGTAGGCAGGATGTCTTGTGATGTGCAGTCTTAGCAGGGATGTCATGCTGGCCAATCACATGGAGACATTTAGAGCCTGTTCCTGGTAAACTTGAGGCAGTGTAGTTTGCAGACAAACCCAGAGCATTAGAGTTTGTTATTTTGTGGCAGAGCTAGCTTATTGTTGTGGAGGCAGGGAATTAATGTGGCCGAGTCAGGAATTTTTATACAAAAACAGAGTTATTTTATTTTTCCAAAATCTGCCCCCAAAACTATATATACACAAAGATTGATTTAGTTTAATTAACAGATTCAGTTGCTTGACAATATCTACAGGGATGCCATCGGTAATCTGACTCTTTTGGAAGTCAGAAGTTGGAAAAGGCTTTAGCTGTTAATTAACAGCGTTTCCCACTTAATAATATTGAGCCAAAATAACTCATGATCAGGCTGACTTCCTCGTGCTGCCTGTCCCTCTGTTCCTTTTCAGCAGCTGCAGGTGGATCACTAAGGGTCGTTAGGCTTACAAAGGGTGTCAATGGGTGAAGCAGTCCTGAAGCTCTTTCTGTATCCAGGCCAGGCGAGAGCAGGGTGAGAACTCTCAGGCAGGCATGAACGTCCACGCAGGCATGAACTCCAAGGTGGGATGAACTCCAAGGGGGGAACCCCCAAAGGCGGGAAGCCCCCCAGTATTTATACCCTTTGTAGACAAAGAGCAAAGTTACCACCTCCTTAGGTGCGAAAGGGCACAGCCAATCCCAGCCTGATTCCAGCGCGGGTACTGCACGGGGCACTCCTCGTGTGGGCAGGACCCCTTTGCTCATCCCCTTCATGCCTGCAGGGCAGGCGAGGGGCAGGAGGGACCAGGCAGCTTTTTCTCTTCCATTTCAAGCCACAGAGGGAGAGCAATTTAGGGGTATACAGGACTCCAGGACATTTATAGCTTAGCAAAGCATGGCAGCAGGCAAGCAAGCACCAATACAATGGCAGAGCACGTTGTGTACCTGCATATCTCTTTTTATCAATGCAGCCTGAGACTAGTCGGCCTTTTGACATAGAATAACCAATCAGAATGGCAGTTATCCAAACTTGACCATATTAGGGGAAACCGTAAGCTTGCTTTACTCAAATTTGGGAAAAACATAGGCCTTGAACAAGCTAGGCACAAGCTAAGTGTCTGTACCTTGTTTACCACAGAAGCAAAACAAGTCTGGACAAGCCAGTGTTCTTAGACTCAGTGGCTCCAGATTCTTTGTCCTCTTTCCCATGGTTTCAATGTGCTCATGAAGAAGTAGAGAATGGCAGCACACCAGAGGTTTTATTTACATTTTTAAATGCTGCCTTAAGATGCTGAATGCTTGTTCTGGTAGGGCATAAATCCTGCCAGGCAGGTTTAACCCTGGCTCTCCTCCTTCTGTTGTGCTGGGGTCCTGGAGTGAGTCAGATGAGCAAACAGTAAGGGTTTGGCCCTAGCAAAGCCTTGAGGTCTAGGGGGCTTAGTACCACATACCAGGTGTCTTGTGCTGCCCTCACCATGCCTGCATGGTCAAAGGAGGCAGGAAGCTTTGAATTCATTGGCAAGAACAATGGTGCTAGTGCCTGTTGGCCAGTTTGATTTTCAAAATATATGAAGGGGGATGATTTAGAAAATCATGCCTTTTTACATTAGACTTTCTGCACCTGCCTTGTCTGCATCAGCCATCCTGCCTCTTATCATTTGTGGCTTGATAAAGGCAGCCACATGTTGCAGCTAACTCTAGTGACTTAGCAGCAACTCCTTCTCCTTTGCCTGAAATATTTTGTATTTTACCCTGAGATCATCATTGTGAGTTTGAAAGTGTCTTTGATATAGGAGACTTACTCAGGGACCAGAAGACCCATGATTACATCTGCTGGAGTGAATGCCAAGACTCCATAGGCATAGTTAGAATTCTTCCTGTTCTTGTGTTCCTGTTTTCCAAGTTCTGATTGTT
Source organism: Pogoniulus pusillus (assembly GCF_015220805.1). Taxonomy (NCBI): domain Eukaryota; kingdom Metazoa; phylum Chordata; class Aves; order Piciformes; family Lybiidae; genus Pogoniulus; species Pogoniulus pusillus. The sequence goes on along the minus strand of NC_087284.1, from coordinate 1,486,545 downwards.
TAAACTGTTTAATTCTGTGCAATTGCTTCCTGTCACCAAAAATCCAAAGAACCTCAGGAAATCTCCCTGGGTTTTGACTATTAATAATAAAAATTAGTATTCATACAGAAATTAATCTTAATAATTCATAACAATGATTAATTTCTGATACAATGCTTTATTTGATTTGTTTTGGTTAATCAGTGTAATCTAAATGGACCAAAAAATACATTGGCTATGGTTAAAAGGAAAAGGTAGCATCTGTTCCTAACAATGCTTTTTTATTAGTTAAAGATTCTTAGTTGAGAAACTTTGTCAAACTGCTACAGAATGAAACAGATGGCAGTTTAATTCTCAGAATTCCCACCAGAAAATGTGAACAGATGTCTGTAAGCAGGAACAGAAAAAAAAATCTGTAACTCTGTAAACTGAGAACAGAGATATTTATGAGATTTTGTAAGAAGCTGTCAGTGTCCAGAAGTCAGCAAGCCCTTTTGTCTTCCCTTGTCTTTTCCCCCTCTTTCTCCACACTTTAGAAGTACATATATAACATGAATGGAGCTTTGATAAAGCAGACCAACTTCTAGGACTGCAGAAATAGTCATGATAACACAGCTGGCAACTTTGTGTGTGTGTGTTCCTCAGAACAATAGTTATCTTTCCAAATTTGTTGACATTACAAGCACAAAATCTCATTTGCATAACAGGTATACTAGAAAGGAAAAAACACGTCCAAAGGCCTAGCCACTGTAAGAGTAGAGATGAAGGTGGATGAGGTTGAATGCTGATCAAGTTTTGCTGACACAGCCTAAATCCTATTTTTTTTTCTCAAATACTAATTTTCTTTTTTCTCAGTGTTTCATATTCAATACACTAGAAAGGAAGACCACTTACTCTTAATGACACCATTTCACCTCTAACAATACATGAAATTTAATGAGTGAACATGCAGCTATATAGATAACTGCCCATAAAGCACCACTTAGTGTCACAGATGAATATCAGGAGTTCACCATTTTGAGGAAAATAAAAACAATAGACAAAACAAAAACCTAGACTTTGTAATATAATTGTGACATCCCTTGGAGATTGCAAAATCACATTAAACTCAGTTCTTATGCCCGTAAAGATTCCTCTCTTATTTTCTCCTACAGTTAACTTTCAGCCCTTACAACAAAAGCAAGCACATCTGAGCTGTCTCATGAAGTTGATGAGAATAAAGTACTTCTATCACAGTTCAGGTACTGTGCATATAGAATACTGGGTTTCCAGCCATCAGAATGTGCTGTTGGAGTTGCTGTCAACTCAGTGCTCAGTAGTGGTCATAAAAGCAACACAAATGCTAGGTATGTGCGGCCGCGGGAAGACAGCGGAGCTGGGATTGGGGTACTCAAGAGACCACTCAGGCTCAGTTAGCTGCAAGCAGTACACTTTGCTGAGGCAATACAGCAGTTTATATGCTGCTTGGAAGAGGTGTGCATAACTAACTTAGTTTGAGATTGGTACATGTGGAAAGTGCAGATTGGCCCAAGGTTATGTGTGTGGTACAGATAGGTTAACTTTACAACAACAACCTGTAGAGTCAGCCCCCTGCAGCTGGCTGGCTCTGCCTCCTGCAGCTGTGTTGGGGGTGCCACCCACCGCCTGCTTTCCTGCCTCCAAGATGGATTCAAGGACACTTTGTAGTGCAGGTTGCTCACTCTTATCAGCTCATGTCCTGTTAGCCATAAATCCTTCCACAGGTATGCTAGGAAAGGGTTAAATAGTAAGATGTGTGCTATCGTTCTCAAATTGTGCACGATCACAACTGAACACCACATAGAACATTGGTTTTCCTTTTCCCTACACAGAGGTTCAAAGAAGGATGATGTTCATTATTTAAAACATGCAATGTTTTCCAGGAAAAAAAAAAAAAGGAAAAAGTTTAAAGCAAAACAAAACAAACCCAAATTCAGACTTTTCAGCTGAGAAAACAGACAACTGCAGATGGACTTACAAGAGGTCTATGAAATCTGTGTACAGTTATAGGAATAGATAGATGAGAATCAGCTGCTCTCTGCTCCTGTGGTTTTCAATAAAGCTACCATATTCTCAGTTCAGGGTAAGCAGAAGGGCCTTCTTCATAGTAGTTAAGCATATAGAATTTATCAGGTGTGATAGATTAGAACCATCACTCTAGCCTAGTTCTTAATTATAAACAAGAATAGGAACTGGAGGTAATTGAGTAAAAGGTGTAAAGTAAGGGATTGGATACAGAAGAACAATAATAGATAGATCTATATCATTCCAATTGCTAAATTAGGATACAAATTGCTCCACGAGCTGTTCTTTTTCTTTTCTTTGCTCTGGCTGCTGCTGGCTGGTGCTTTTGCATGGCTTCGCTGACCTTGGCTGAGACTCTTGTTACAGCTAAGAAGCAGTGGGTTTTCTCTGTTTTCTCACCTTTCCCTTATACAGTGTGTGTGTGTGTGGGGGGTGTTTGTACATGTTCATTGTACTTTACACTTTGAAATTTTAGCTTACTTTTGCAAATCTATCCTTCATTTTGCTTCGGACCTCTGAGTTTGTTTCGCTGAATTATCCAAGGGATGAATTCTAGTTCATTGGGGTCTAAATCTAACCCACCATGCCCTGATATATGTTAAAATTTTACACTAAATGTTAAAAAATGACTGGGTAAGTTCTTGGGTAAATCCACTGAGACACTGTAGATTCATAGAGTCACTGGGCTAAAAATGTTAGACTGGAATAGAATAGCCTGTTTCAGTTATCAAGCCAAATTGTCTGATCAATTCAGGGCTGATCTGGATTTTGGTAATTGTTAAGAGCACTGTCCAAATGCCTCTTAAACATTGACAGGCTTGGGACCTCAGGCACCTCTCTAGGAAACACATTCCTGTGTTTGACTATCCTCTTAGTAAATAAATGCTTCCTTCTGTCCAGTTTAAGCCTCCTCTGTCAATTTAAATTTATTTTACTGGCTTGCAAAGGCATATAAAGGCATATAAAGGCATCTAAAGGAGTGCCAGGCTATGGGTGTATAGATAGATTGGGCCACCAGGCTATGATCAGTGGGATGAAATTTAACAAGTCAAAACGTCATATTCATCTAAGATGAAGTAACACCAGGTGTGGGAGAAGTGCAGCCATAAAGCAGCCCTGCAGAAAGGGATCTGGGGTTGGTGGCTGACATGAGACTCAATCTGAGTCAGCAGTGTACCCAGTCAGCCAGGAGACCAAAACACATACTGAAGTGCAACACAGCTTAACCAGCCAGTCAAAAGAGGTCGTTACACTACTATATGTTAGCCATGGATGCTTCTTTAGGAACACGCCGCAGGTCACCGCCTGTTAGTGGGGGACACCCCACAGACTCCGCACAGCTCAGTGTGCATTCCACCAGTGACCTTTATGGTTTGTTCTGACTCCATTTATATAGTCTTGAGCATAGAGCATACATCTACCCATTAGCATAATCTGGGCAAGAACAACCCAGTCTTTTACGTACATCACACCTTGTTTTTTTCACTAACCAGGTGTCCACTATCTCTTCTCCCCAGTGGGAGGAATCCTGAAGTCATGGGAACCAAGGTCGAAATGCTCAGTATGCTTGTCAGTATTCCGTCTCACATTGCATTCCCACAACTATGTTCAGCATTGGTGTTTGTAAAATTGAATACAGAGAATACATCTGAGCTTGTTCTGCTCTTATTCTCTGACATTTTAGCACCATCAGAGACAGGAAGCTGGAGCAGATTTTCAGCCTAGCTCCATTTGGCTGTCTGTTTTCCTGTGCCGAGGTTTCCACAGCCCAGGCAGGTACATACCACCGCCACAGTTGGACTGTAGAAAAGATTAAGTACCTCTGTTTTTCCATGCTGTGAGAAACTACAGACAACTTCCTCATGATGTAGAGAGGAAAAGAGAGGATCAGAGCAGTAGTAAATATAAAAGGTGCATGTAAATAATTTGTTCTAGAGAAATTATGGAGGTTATTAGGCTCCAAATGTGTCTTACTTGGACTCGTACAGATATTTTTCAGATACAAACTTAAAAGAAAATATACACCTTCAATGTAGCATGCATGGAAACTTTAGACAGCAAGGTCCCTTTGGTGTGTGATTAAATACAGATAATGCATTCAGAAATCCATGCCAGTTCTGATCAGAAAGCCATGATCCTAGAGCTATGAATGTCAGTGAGGGTGTGCTTTTTAAAAAGGTTTTATCATGTATCCCCACAGTTCCAAAGTCTGTTTTTGAACAAACAGGCAGACAAAGTCAGTCCATCCTGCTAATTCAAATTAACCCATAATCATGTCTCTGGCGCTTAGCATGTGTCTGTCAGCTGACATAAGTGACACTCACAGGAATATAAATAGTGCTTTAATTATCCATGCCATCGGTTTATAGAGTATTCCTGCACGAGCTGTTCTTAGAATCTGGGTTAATGTAGAGAAGCCAGATTTTCAGGGTTCATTGCAAGCCAGACATTCATATGAGGAATAGGTGTCATTGCAGGAGCATGCATCAGGGCATGGAACTCATTAAATGGAAAAGAAATGGGCTGTAATTGTAGTGAATCTGTCACTCTTAAGTAGATGGTCTATAAGGATCCATGATAAAGCATTCAACTTTAATGCTTCTGCAAAACTGAAATCAATAAAATCTCAGCTCTACTGATCTGTACTCAGTTCCCTGTTTCCAGGCTGTGGGCTGAACAGCTGTTTAGAACCTCAGAATGAAGATGGCTATGTTTTCCAGAAATAGTGAAGCAGTTCTGCTGGTGTCTGCCCATTCTGAATGAGCACTAGGTGAGAAAATAATAAAAAATAAGGTGTTTCTATCAAAGAAATTATGGTCTTAAAATAAGTAAGTAAATAAAGAAACAGACACTATCACACTTCAAGGAATTTGCCTCCTGGTAACTGTGCTAAGGTTCATGGAAAACAACAAGGCAATCAATAACAGCCAATACAGGCTCACAAAGGGCAAATCGAGCCTGATGAATCTGGTGCCCTTCTATGGTGCAGTTATAGCTCTGGTAGATATGAGATGAGCAACTGATGTCGTCTACCTGGATTTGTGCAAGGCATTTGACACTCTCCCACATAACACCCATGTGTCTAAGAAGATGGAGAGACATAGACTCAATAGATAGACCACTCCATGGATAAGGGACTAGCTAGATGGATGAACTCAAAGGATTGTGATCAATAGCTCAATGTCCAGGTGAAGGCCAGTGACAAGTGAAGTTCCTCAGGATCTGTACAAGATCCAGTGCTGTTCCACATTTTTGTCAGTGACATGGACAGTGGCATTGAGTGAAAGCTCAGCAGCATTGCCAATGACACCAATCTGTGTGGTGCAGTGAACTCACTTGAGGGAAGCGATGTCATGCAGAGGGATCTTGACAGGTTTGAGAAGTGGGCCAGTGACAAACGCAAATGCTAGAGGTTCAGCAAGTCAAAGTGCAAGGTTCTGCATCTGGGTTGAGCCAATCCCATGCACAAATACAGGCTGGGTGCACAGTGAGTTGAAAGTAGCTCTGAAGAAAGAGACTTTGCTGAACTCATGCAGCCCAAAAAGTAAACCATATCTATGCTGCATCAAGAGGAGTGTAGCCAGCAGGCCAAGAGAGGTGATTCTTCCCCTTTACTCTGCTCTTGTGGGACCCCACCTCAAATATGGCATCTGGCTCTGGCGGTACTATTGTAAGAAGGACACAGAGCTGTGGAAGCAAGTCCAAAGGAGGGCCACAAAGATGATGCAAGGGCTGGAACACCTCTTGTACAAAGTTAGAGGGACTTGGGGTTGTTCAGCCTAGAGAAGAGAAGACTCTGGAGGCTCTGTATGGTTGCCTTCTAATACCTGAGGGGATCCTACAGCAAGGCTGAAGAGGGACTTTTCATGAGAATATCTGGTGGTAGGGGTGTTCAGAGCCAGGTTTGATGAGGCCTTGAGCAGCTGAGTCTATTTGAGAGGTTGGAGTAGATGATCTCTGCGGCCCCTTCCAACCTAAGGCATTCTATGATTCTATCCTGTCTATACAGCAATGCAGCTCTGTCCAACTTCATACAAAATGCAGAATGTCTGGGAATTTGCCTTCAGGTAAGCCCAAAATAAAAGGTTTAATTGCACTTGGATTTTCATGGGATTAGCATAAAGCAGAGCATTTCTGTCAGATTAGTGGTGTGACTGGGAACAGAGAATGCATCCACGATAGCTGAAGGTTCCTGCTGGTTCTAAATGTAAAATCAGAAGGCCATTCTAAGAACTGAAAGCATCCTTCAAGTTGCTATTCCTTCTACCTGGACAAGCAAGTAAATGTAATTAATTTCCCTCCACCTTACCCTACCTTCACACGCACACACACACACCCTCCTCAAAAAAAATTCATTTCTCCCTAGCTTGTATTTTTACTTGATTGAAAACATGAGGGGTTTCTTCCAAAGAAACTTCTGGTGGACTTTCACTCCACAGCATGCCTGACATTACAGGGGTGACACAGTGACCAGAGACATTACTTCACAAACACAGATGACATGCATAACAGGTGTCAAGTGCTACCTTGCCCTACATGGGAAAAGTACATACACTGGGACCTTCTTTTCTTTCTGAAGGTGCAGGAGTGAGGCAAACAAGAAGTTCTTATGACAGAAAATAATAAAAGATACTCTCCATTGAGTACTACATCTTCTGAAACTGTTTCACAGAGTCACAGAATGTTAAGGGCTGGAAGGGACCTTGAAATCTCATCCAGTCCAAGCCCCCTGCCAGAGCAGGATCACCCAGAGCAGATCACACAGGAATGCATCCAGGCAGGTTTTGATTATCACTAGAGAGGGAGACTTCACAACCCCCCTGGGCAGCCTATTCCAGTGTTCTGGCACCTTCACACTGAAAAAAATTCTCCTCTGCCTGAGCTTGCACCCATTGCTCCCTGTCCTGTCACTGGGCATCCCCCACCAGAGCCTGGCTCCAGCCTCCTGCCACTCACCTTTACATCTTTATAAACACTGCTGAGGTCACCTCTCAGTCTCCTCTTCTCCCAGCAGCACAGCTCCAGCTCCCTCAGGCTCTCCTTGTAAGAGAGCTGTTCCATTCCCTTCAGCATCTTTGTGGCTCCGTGCTGGCCTCTCAAGCAGTTCTATGTCCCTCTTGAACTGAGGGGCCCAGAACTGGACACAGTACTCCAGAAGTGGCCTCTCCAGGGCAGAGTAGTGTTGCAGCTATCTGGTTGCTGCTGCAGGAGATGTGGCCATAGCCCACACAGATCAGTGTGTTTAGAAGCAATGCCACATGGGCTCCAGACCAATTAAATGTGAATTATGCCAGAGATTCTTTATTGACTGTTCTCTCATTATATAGTCTTTGAGCATAGAGCACACACCTACACATTAGCGTAATTAGGCAAGGACAGCCCAGTCCTCTGCATAAACACCTCCTTGTTTTTCTTATTAACAAAATGTCCACTGTCTGTCCTTTCTCAGATAATGTAGCCAGCAGCTGTGAGAAATCAAGGCCAGCATTCTCCTCTTATTATCCTTCTTCATTCCATTCCCACAGAGTAGAGGGACAGGAGAACCTTTCTTGACCTACTAACCACAGCCCTTCCAATACACCCCAGAGTGGCCTTGCCCCTCCTGGCCACCAGAGCACATTGCTGGCTCATGCTCAACTTCCCATCTAGTAGGACTCCCAGATCCTTCTCCCCTTTGCTGCCTTCCAACAAGTCAATCTCCAACCTATACTGGTCCCTGGGGTTGTTCTTTCCCTCTACACTTGCCCTTCTTGAATATCATTTGATTTCCTCGTGCCCACCCCTCCTGCCTGTCCAAGTCTCACTGAATGGCAGCACAGCCTTCTGGTGTGGCAGCCACTGCACCCAGTTTGGTGTCATCAGCAAACCTGCTGACAGTGCACTCTGTGCCCTCACCCAGATCAGTGAGGAATATATTGAGCAGAACTGGTCCCAGTACTGACCCCTGTGGGACTCCACTAGTTACAGGATGAGATTCCAGAGCTTAACTGAAATCTTCTTGAAAGAAAGAAGAAATCCAGAGTCACTTTCTTGGACTATAGTGGTTGATTTCCGCCTCTGCCCAGCACTGTGCAGTGTTCATTTCAGCTTCTGTTTTTCGCTTTGCTCTAAAGTAAAGTGAGTTTCTCACTTGGCAAGAGCACTGATTAGCCCAGTAATAATCTGCTTACACAGTTCACTGATGAAATAGAGCAAGGCCATAGCAGGCTTGTGATGTGCATTATTACCATACCCATTGAGGATTAGGACCATTATAGCAGTGATGAATGTCATGAAAAGGCTTTGGCCTGCTATGCTTTTTGTGCTGACACTATCTGTGGCAGCCATTTTACTAGTCAGGTTAATGAAACCCTCTTTCATTTCTGTTTTCTCCTTTAAGATGACAACTACCATTGGGGGGAAAGAAAACAAACCACACTTCTGACCTCAGCCATCATCTCACTGTAGTTTTCCATCCCTGAATCTGTTAATTGAAACTAGAGAGCCACAAAAGCAGCACTCTACATATTTAAGTTCCTAACCATGGGAATTTTGCATCCCAGTGAGAAATTTATGCACAACACTAATTACGACCAACAGTGCCTGTTAGGGTGGAAGATGAAAATCACATCACAGTAGAGCTGGACCTGCCTTGCAACCTCTCTGCAGTCAGCTTAGTGTTTCTACAGAAATAGCTTGACCTTTAGAAAGGAGAGAGAAGAAGAGCAGATGTTTTAAGCTTTAAATGATTCCCATCTGTAACTATGAATGGTAGCCTCAGTCCAATTTCCTAGTGTTTGGCATTTCTAAGCTGTCATGTTACAAACAGGCAGGAGGCTATAAACTTGCTCCTCAGAGGAAAAGCAGGCAGTCAAACAGGAATGCCAGCCAGAAAGCCTGCGGTCCTGCCATGTCAGAAACCTGATGCTTACAGGCTGTGCAGCAGCAGCTCCGCGGGGTACCGCACAGGCCCATTAGAGGCATCATGCTAGTTTCAATTTGCTATACCGAGATTGATGATACTCCTGCAAAGTGATTCTGGAAAGGAGGCACAGTTGATGGTGACCTAACACTCGATTCTTTTGCCCACTCTACATTGCTCTTAACTCACACTGGCACTGGAGGAGACAACTTCAAGACTAGTATTTCTTCCTGTCATTCTCAAATGTAATAAAAGGGACCAGGAAGAGAAAAAAGGGGGGGAAATCAATGTGGAGACAAAATGGAGGCTTGGAATGAAAGCCACATAAAGAGTTTGTCACCCTGCAAGCCTCACCTTTAGCTGACATTGCTAGGAGGGGCTGTTTTTACTACAGCTCATATGCTGAATTTGAGCAGCAGTCAGTAGTGAAAGGCAGCATCTTTACAATATAATTGCTGTTGTGGAGGCTGAGTCAGGAATCATGAAGATAGAATTATTGTGTTTTCCTGGAACCCCAACCCCAAATTATATGCAAAAATTAGTTTAGTTTATTGACAGATTCGGTTCGATCAGGAATATCTTCCACAAGGTTATTATAGATAAATTTAGCTATTTAGGAAGTCAGGCAATGGCAAAAGCTAAGCTATAAACACAGCTTTACCCCTCTGTCAATCGGGCTGAGCAGAAGATCAAGGGAACAGCAGGTCTTAATCACAGAGGTGATATAGGCATTCAGCAATGATCCCTTACTGGATTCTTCTGTGGAAGCAGCCTTCTGACGCTGCAGGCAGCATCCAATAACAAAGATTCACACTGCAGAAGCCTGAGGTGAATGGCAGAGCCACCAAACTTGGAAATGTCTCAAGCACTTCTTCCATGAATGGGATGATTGTGAAACGATGTTGCCTTCCACATGGCAGGAGAGAGCCCAAACTGCTAGCATCCACCAGTCCGGGAGGCAGCCAGGAGGTTGGCTGCTGATCTGGTCCTAGAGGAGCCAGTCCAGATATCACCGGTGGCTCTCTCTCAAAGGACCCCAGGGCTTGCCAAGCCTGCAAGTTTGCACAGAAAGGTGCAAAAGTGGGGAGAATCATCCAAAAGCAGGGACAGGGTAAAACCAGGAGCCATACAAAAAGTAGGAGCCATCAAAAAGCAGGGATCGTCTAAGTAACAGCAGGAACCTGTCCTGCCAGGCACTCTGTAAAGACTTGGACCTCTCAAGGTGGGACCTCTCAAAGTGGGAACTTGTTGCAAAATCCCTGTTTAGCTTGCCACAGGAAACGTTGTCAAGGCCCCACAGACCAATGTGATCAAAGGCAATACCAGATGGACTCCAGATGATTCAATGTGAATTATGCCAGAGACCTTTATTGATCATTTCAGCTCTCAATATGTCCCTCAGGGCATAAGGCACACGGCTACACAGTAGCATAATTAGTCAAGGACAACCCACTCCAGTAGCGTAAACCACACCTTGTTTTTCTCATTAACGAGGTGTCTGTTATCTATCCTTTCTGAGATAAAGTAACCAGCAGCTGGTGGGAACCAAGGTCAGCATCCACCTGTTATTATCCTTCTTCACTCCATTCCCACATCCTTCCCTTTGCATTTCCACAGGAACTCTCAAGGTGGGAACCTTTTCCCGTTCTCCCTTGTTCTGGTTGTGCCTTTCTAGACAAAAGTCCATTTAGCATTAGCAGGCGCAAAACCCAGCCAACCACCAGCCTGATTTCAGCACAGGCTTGCACATGGGTTAGCCCGTGTGCGGAACGGCACCTTTTGCTGTTCCCCTTGAAGCCTGCAGGGTGGGGGTGGGGAAGGCAGTTTTTGCACCTTCTTTTCCCATTTGAACCAGCAGAGGGGGAGAGGAGACGAAAGGTATTTGGGGTACCCCAGGATACTGGCACAAGTGGAGGATTTGTTAGAGATGAGTTACTGTTTAAAAACCAGCTCTGGATCATTGACTGGATATTCAAATTTACTCTCGTTCCATGCACAGCTTGTACTTGACCCATGAAATATTGCAGGTCTACCTAGAAGTAAGTTCGCACAGAATAAAGACATGTGACTTTGGGGAGAGGGGGCAAGAGGGGGAGAAAAATCTGATCAGAGCCTTACATCATCTCCTAGAAGCAGGAGACTCAATTGGTGTTACCACACTAGAGGTTAAATCGGGAAGGATGATCCACATCAAGAAACAAAGCCCTCTTATTTCAGGCAGATAGATACTCTACAGCTCCTTCAACTTGTTTCCATGTTTTTTCTGTATCTTTCCACTCAAATGCATTGCTTGCTTGGCTTGCATAAGCTTAGATTCACTGGTTTCCACCTACTAAAACCAGTTGAGGGAATGGTTTAGATCTGTCGAGCAAATCATATAAATTGCATGTCTAAAATGCCATTGAAGCAAAAATATGTCATGGATTTATTCTCATGGGGTTTGTTATACTTCTTTTAAAAAGCAGATTAGGAAATGATGTTTTCAGACTTTTAAGCATTCTGTGATGACTTAGAAAGTAGCCTTGGTAAGGTTTGCATTCTAGATCCCATTTGTCACCTTGCAGAACACGTGAGCTATAGCAGTGCCCTTACAAACTAGAGAACTGGCAGACATACATGACTACTGTCACACCCAATGACCAGGAAGATATATTCTGCTTGAAGGTGCCTTCTCCAACTAACAATTTATCCTTTCCACGGAAATTAGGGTTAAAAAAAAGCAAAACCCAACCTTCAGAGGGTACAAAGGAAGAAGCATTTGGATAGAAAGCTCTGCTGAAAATGAATGATGCTAGGCAGGAATACACTGTGTAAGAAATATTGATAGGGTTTGCTTTTCAAAATGTTCACGTTAGACACTGATGCTATCAGCATCTGACATTTGCAACACAACTGTGTAATCTCCTCTCCATATTGCCTGTTTTCTGACTGGGGCTAGGCAGGATCTGAATTCAGTCTCACATTCACAACAGCTAGTTACTGGCAGACAGAGTGAAAAATGGAATGTTTTACAGATTTACAATTTTGTAAGACACAAACATTTTCAGGTCTTTAACACTGGCTGTAATATTGGCTTTGATTGGACTGAGGAACATTAAACCTGAGGAATCATGACAGCAACAGGAGTTTACTCTTCTGCATATAACCCAGCTATGTTGTAGGCTCAATGCATCATGTGTTTGTAAGCAGTGCTCAGCAAAAAAGTTCAGTTTGATGCGCATGGAAACATCCAGAAATACAGAGAACAGAGAAATTCTGCCTCAAAACCCATTTTGGGCAGAAGAGTGCCAATGGTAGGAAATATGCTCAAGTTGTACCAGTTTAACTGGCAGCTCAGTGGTGGGAACATAAGTCAAGTGTGGTGGAGAGATAATAGTCACACATGCCAAGATGTTTTGGTACATCTGATAGGGGCTTGAATTTTTGTCTCTGATTCTATAAAGCAAAACTACAATCTCTCTGATGTCATGTTTGCAGAACAGGCAGTCAAGAGTCAACTCCAAGGGAGCAGCATGAAACTTGTATCTGTAGATGCTGTTTTGAGGATAAAGGAGTTATAAAATCAATGATCAGAGAGACAAGCAGAGATTAGATTTATGGTCTTTGGTTAGTGACCTTCCTGGAAGACAAGAGACTCATTGACGCCCCTAAAAATAGTTAGGTACTTTCTGCACAGGGACTGGTGTCATGATCTCTGCACTGCTTCTAATAATCTCAGAGCCCCAGAGGCAGAAAAGCTGTTCTCTCTCCCTGCCTGTGTGGATGCTAGCCAGCAGCAAGGTGCTGGCTCCCAGCTAACACAGGCTGAGCAAGTGTACCTGTGTTCAGGCCTGGAGGAGCTCCTACAGGATGCCCAGTCAGAGATCTTGAAGCTCATAACAGAAGGTCCCAGTATTGTTGGTAACTATCCCAGCCATAATGGAGAGCTTAGGTAACATTGCAGTTGGAAAGCAGTATAGAAGCTGATGGGAAACACAGCACAGTACAGACTCTGCTGTACCTGCACTCACTGCCCTTTCTGCAGAAGAAATGTAATTTCCATTGTCACCAGCAAGCCAGATTCAAAGACAAGCTACAGTAATGGTAGATCAGGTGGCAACTAGGGACTGGAGTAACTATTGTCACAATAGCTGAATACTCTAATATCTGCATACAACACAGATACAGCAGCAGTGTGGCTGCCGACACTCTCATCTGTGTGTCCAGCCTATCCTTGCAGTGTCTGGGTTGTAGGAAGAGCTTTAGTGAGTCACTTGTATTCCTTGCCAGATACAGGTGTAATGCCTGTAGTGTGCTCACCATCCAAACAGGTACCTCTGACACACTCCCCAGATGAGCTGCTGTTGTCCTTAAGTGCAAGATCTCAGCTGCCATGTGCAAAAGCAATTTGTCTGTTTCTCTGCTGTACTGGGAACAATAGCTCAGTTTCTGTATTCCACCAGGCTGAGCACTGCAAGAGGGAACAATGGGCTAACAAAATGCCTGTAAGATCACAAAATCCAGAATGCATGGACTAGGAAGGGACCCTCCAAGACCATATTGTCTGGCCTTTGCAGTGATCAGGAATGTCTTCAACTATATCAGGTTGTTCAGGGCTTATCATGTTTAGCCATGAATGCTTCCAGGGATCACCCCTCTGGTCAACCTGTTCCAGTATTTCACTACCCTCTTTGTAAGGAAGTTCCTCCTAGTGTTTAACCTAAATCTACCCTGCTCTAGTTTAAAACCATTGCCCCTCACCTTATCATTACATGTGAAGCAGTCCTTCCCCAGCCCCCTTCAGATATTGAAATGCTGCTATAAGGTCTCCCTGGAGCCTTCTCTTCTCCAGGCAGAACAACCCCAACTTCCCCAGCCTGTTTTAATAGGAGAGATGCTCCAGCTCTCTTATCTTCTTCATGGCTCCCCTCTGGACCCACTCCAGCAGTTCTGTGTTTGGCACCCCAGAGCTGGACATCTGGGATCCCGGTGGGATCCCACCAGAGCAGAGCAGAGTGGCAGAAATCACCTCTTGATCTGCTGGCCATGCTTCTTTTGATGCAGTCCAGGAAACCAACTGGTCTTCTGGACTGCAAGTTCACTTTGCTGGCTCATGTCCAGGACTCTCAAGTTCTTTTCTTCAGGGCTGCTCTCAGTCTCATCATCCCCCAGCCTGTATTGGTATCTAGAATTGCCCTGACCCAGCTACAGGACCTTGCACTTGAGCTTGTTGAACCTCATAAAATGCCCCTCTTCTAAGTATGCCACCTTGCTCCAGCACCACATCATGCTCAAGTCAGCAGCATTTGGAAACTAAACTGAAGTCAGGCTTCTTTTCCATCTTGATCCTGCTGTCCTGACCTTCCTTTGAGGCTGCTGGCAGAGATCTCACTAGAAAGAATCCTGGACAAACATAGGTGGTATCTAGAGGCTGGAAAACCACTTACAGTAGACTACCAAGTGGAAATACTTACATGGTGTTGTAAATGGGACTAGTTGAAATCTGAGTTTGGGGTAAAATGCAATGAGGCAGATGTAAAAGTTATGAAATATTTATTAATATACCCAAAATAATTCCCCAAACTTATTTACAACTCTCCACACAAGTTCTTGGATGTGGTTAGCAGAACTATGTCACAGAATGGCTGTGCACAATGGAATTTTGACTGATGTCAGAAAATGTCTTTGAGCGAGAGCCCGGCGGCTTCATTCGCCGCTTGAGAGGTTGATTACAATCCTTTAGCAACTCGAACAAAGAATGGAGAATACTCACTAGTCCTGATGTCCGTGGCCCAAAACATAGGCAGGAAAATATCCAACAGAAGTCCTGTAGCAAACTCCACGTGGGCCGCAAAGTGAGAATCCACTGCCGGCTGGCTGAGGTGGCTTGAGGCGGCTGAGGCGACGGGCGGGCGAGTGGCAGATCAGCCAGGAATGAATGAGCACGCCAGCAGCTTTTCCCCTCTTCACCCCCAATTTATAGGGTAATGGCCAAGGCTAATGGTCTCATTGACCACACAATCACCCAAGTAGACACAGAAGTGGAAGAACCCACAGGCTGTTGTCTTCCATAGAATGGGGTGCGGTCCCCATGAAACCCCTCCCAGGCAAAGAGACTAAGTTGCCTGGGTTTCTTTTGTCCTGTTTTCCCACCTCTGGCTGCAATGCAGACGGGCAGGTAAATGAGACAGGACATGCTTAAGCCCGTTTTTGTGCCCTTTAGGGCTATTCACCACACATGGCACGACAGAAGATATATTTCAGAAGCTGGGAGGAGCACACATTTTGCACACAAATTAGTATTAAGCAGCTTCTCAGTTTAAACAGTACAAATATGCTTCTTTAAAACATATAAAACATTAACATGCATGAGAAGGTAGCATTTACAACAATAATTGTCAAGAACAGCTGAAACATTTGTCCACTACAGAGGAGGAAAGGGAAAAAGAGGGCCCAAATAAGTCTGTAAGTGAAAAATCCCAAAAAAAAGCCTGTGTTTCTTTAAGAAAAGGCTCATTTTTCTTCCATTGCTTTACCTCCAAAGTACTCTTTGACTGCTTAGTTTTGGCTAAGAAAATTAGGTTTTCTGAATTCATTCTACTTTCCACCATTGTGGGGGAAGTTTAAGCCCTTTAAAATCTTGCTAGAGCCGTTTAAATGAGGAAGGCAGCTTCATAAGCCTGTTTGAACTTCAGCTGAGAGTTTCAATAAGGAATTCAATAAGGAATTATTTGGAATTTGCACTAAAGAGAAAAGGAAGCAAAGCTTTCAGAGAAAGCAAGTTCAGAACTGCACGCTAAGAAAACCAGAGTTGTATCTGTGCACGAGTGAAACCAGTCTCTAGGAGACAGATTCTAAAAAGCCATCATCCCTAAAGACAAGGGGAGACACAGAGAGATATGTAGTAGAATTGTTAAACATAGGATCAGTGAAGAGGTTTTGGTACCTCTATCTGTTGCAGAGGGGGATTCTGTCACCTGTGCTGGTTTTGGCGGAGAGGAGAAATTGATTGGTGCGAGATAATATTCTATAAAAATATATATTTATTAAACCCAGTGTTCTGAACTCTGCCACCCCCAACCACTGTATATTAATATTAAAATGGATTCTACACGGTTATGAAAACATTCTAGGGTAAATATCTACAGTGACTTATTAATAACTAGCAAACATTCAAACTATAAACAGAGAGAGGAGTTTTCCTGCAGCAAACACCGTTTGGGGTCTATATGCTATTCGCTCAGTAGAGCAGGCTGGAAACTGCTGCTGCTCTATGGCAGAGGCAGCAGATATTTACAGAGGTATTAAAGCAATTACTTGCAACTCTTATTAATCAATAATCACCCTCTGGCGCTATGTCACAGTCTATGCCTAGTATCCAGACTTCAGGGGAGTCTTTGCCCATAGACTTTGAGGCTGGAATCCTCCCGGCTTCAGGGGAAAAGATGAATCTTCCCAGCTTCTGGGGAAATGACTGTCTCTGACTTGGTTCTCCTGGTGAAGGATGCAATCTCTGCCTTGGTGCTGCTGGCTTCTTCTGTGTGCTCTGTCCAGGGATTCTTAGCAGGCAGGATCTCAGGGGCAGGAGTAGGATGCCATGCTATCTCAGCACGGTTCTCACATGGCTAGCAGGCCAATCGTGGGCAGACGATCCAGAGTCTGCATCCTGGTTAGCTCAGCGACCATGGCGCTTACCGGGCAATGATAGGCAGCAGGGATGCAAGGTGTGCATGGCTGCTGGGAGTCTGAGCTCTGTAGGTAAAGGCAGGCAATACAGGATCTGGTCCTAATAACACAGTGGCATGCAGGTGTGCACAGCTGGCTGGAGACTATAGGCTCCACATACATATAGGCAGGCTTAAGTGAGCTCTGCAACTAAGGTACACAGGCAGGCAATCGATGTACGGAGTCTGAGCTATGCAGGGGGTTTGCACTGCCAGTGGGTCAGAGCATGAGGGTCTGAGCTATGCAGGGGCATCCGAGAATGTTGTTTACCTGTGCACCCCTATTTATTGAATGTGGGCTGAGATTAATGGCCTCTTTGGCCACTAGAATGACCAATCAGGTTGTCAGCCAAACCTTACCATAATAGGCAAAAGCACTTGCCTGGACTTTCCCAAATATGGGGATCACATGGGCTTACACCAGGGAGACACGAGCTGGGTGTGTGGGGCTTATACAACCTGTTTACAAACAGGGGTCCTGGCAGGCCAGACCTTGTGGCACCAGGCCTATTGTGCCCCTTTTATAGGCATAAAGAAGCCCATTTTCGGGCCTACAGGCCCTCCATGACACTATCAAAAAGCAAAAGTCAAAAGGCATAATCACACCATCAGTCCAATGGGGAAAGAAGAAGTGGAAGAAGCAGACCAAATGCTCACTAAACAAGTGACAGTCAGAAGGCGTCCATCTAATTGGCTGATAAATCACTGTGCCAAAACCATACCTAGCACAGTTTGCATAGTAGTGTTGCTAATAATAGTGTCAGATAATTTTCCTCAAAACAAGTAAGGAAGAGAGGGTGTTTTACCTTCTCTTGTGGTCCCAGCAGGCTTTAAACCATTTCGCTGGTACCAGCTATTACCATAAAAGAGAAGCCAAACATCCAAGACTCTGCAAATACACTCTTTCAGAAACATGACTTTCAGCACGTTGTTAGTCACCCAAACTGTCCTCTGGAGGAACTGCTTCCTGTGCAAGAATTCAGACTGCACTCAAACCAAAGAGCTTTGTGTTACTGCGAAGTGCTGTGCGTACGTTTTGTGAACAGCTTGGTGGGAACAGCATCCACAGCAGGTGGCAGAAATACACCTCTTTGGAAATGATTGAAGACACTAATTACTTTCAGTTCAAAGATGAAAATGCACACATTTTCTTGGTGTTACACATTCATCTCCTCCATGTCATTAGTCCTTCCACTGACTTCAAAGCAGAACAAGTTTCTTTCACAGAGAAGCATACTTTGGTTAGCATCATAGTGACAAGGACTAATTCTTCCTTCCCTCTCCTATCCTGCCATTCCCATTCCCTACTGAACAGGAAGAAACCTTGAATCAGCTTTCCCTTTTTCTTGCACAGGTGCTCAAGAAAGGCCTCAAAGAATAGCAGGAGAAAGCAGCCTTTGGAAACATGGAAGAATCCTATGGTGAAGATCTTTCTTGGTGGATCAAGAGCAGTATTTGCAATAAAGAATTGTTTTAAATCCTGCAAAATAAAATGCTTATTCTCAGTATCTCACTTCTTGGCCTCACGTGAAACTTAGATAAGGGTGTGTGCTACAGTATAATTAACAGCTCCATTACATTTGCTACCAAACTTCTGCCTGTACCTTAGAGAATCAATTCAAGAATAAATTCTTCCCTACAGTGGTTTAAACCTGGTGGCCCAAAAAGCAAGTTTTGATCAAAACAGTGATTTGGTATCTCCATGCATTCAAATACAAAGCTACTTACAATGCTTTTACTAAGCTTGACAGCAAGATTGGTTCCCAAATAATATTTTCCTCTTTTCTTATGATTTTTGCCAACTATGTAATCCATTTTGTTTTCAGCTGATAGGCAGAAAGGTGGAGGAGAAATGAAAGCACCATTCTAGTAGTACTTCAAAAACATTCAGAAGAATAGGGGCTGCAGCACAGGAAGTAGCCTGCTGAGATTGTCCCAAACCACAAAATCTCCCTGTCTGTACATATAAATACTGTGTTTAACAATCAAAACCACTTCCTGGTAGTTTTGGGCTGAGCTGGCAATTACTGTGAACTGGTATTGCTTTTTTATTTAAGTCTTGCCTTTCTAGAGGCAGGCTAGTTCTGTTCCAGTGCCACCACCTCTGCTTCTGCAAAAACTGACAGTTTTATATTAACCAGTTTACTGTATTGCAATTACAGCCCACGTAATCTCAGAAGAAAACAAGAGAAACAGACTGCAAACAGCATGTAAAGGAAAAGTGTTGTGTTTGCAGAAGATGGACAGTGTAAGCTGCCTTGCACATGCACTTTGGGTTTGACAGCAGTTTCACTTGGAACTGTATTTTAGTATCTTTCAGTCTTGAATTTACAGCTGTAGCTATTTACTTCTTAAAGATATAACATACTCTAAGAAGGTCATTAAATATTAATTAACAGAAATGGTTATTCTGGCACTCAGGGCCTCCCCCTTAATTCTTCCAGCAAGGCCTTCTAGGCAGATTTCTATAGAATTTAGCCATTCAAGACCTCAGATTGGCAACAACTCAATCACCGTGTGAGGCTGACCCAGCATCAGCAGCGGTGAGTGCTGTAGACTAGGGTTGGGTAGGGCTGAGTCAGACAGCAGCTTTGCAGTTACAAGGGCGAGCAGGTCCCTGAGCACACCTCTGGCAAGACCCATATCTGACAACCACGTGAGATTGCACATGTCTCTGAGGGACTGTAGCTAAGACCCAATGCAGGCTATTTAAATGTCATCTGTCCGTCCATCCATCCATCCATCCTTCCATCCCCTGCCCCAGCAGCACCAGTGGATGTCAGGAAAGGTATGACAGAGCAGTTTGTCTAGGCAGAATGAAGTCTTTTACCATGGACACTGACTCCAGCGTGGGTCAGTCTGCACTGGGGTAGGGGCTTGCAGCAAAAAGCAGCTCTGCTCTGCAGCCAGGGAAGCATGAGGGAGAGAGGGAGAGCCACTAATAGCTGCAGCTTGGCCCAAGAACAGCAGTCTTCACCTGGCAGAAGAAGACTGTGCTTCTGACACCAACCAAAATGGATGTGGGAACCCAGACAGAGCTCCCATGGAAGAATGTGGTTATGCAAGTCACAGGCTGCAGGGAGTGCTACAGCATCTCACAGTGAGTAGGGGGCAGTCATGGGGTGGCTGTATGCAGTGTAAGCAGGGAGATGGTCAGCTCATTTGAGTGGCACAGCCACAAAACTAAGTGGGAAGGCTGCAAGATGAAGCAGAAAGGCTTATTAGCATTGTGGAGGCTGGAATGGGGACAGGCTGGTGCCACACTGCCCTCCCTGCAACAGAAATGGGAGCATCCACCAGATAGCACCCAGGATTCAAGGCTCCCCTGTATCTTGCCCTTGTCAGGTTGTATTTGATTTGGGCTGAGCTGGAGTTAAGTCTCCTCAAAGCATCTTTCTAGTGTTGTGCTTTGCAGTGCTCCAGCTGAGTGTCAGTAACAGAGCAGTGTTTTGCCTACTGCTGAGCTGAGCACCCAGGCTGTACTTCTCCACCATTTCCTTGCCCTGAGAGTCTGAGAGGACACAGCCGAGCCAGCTGACCCAAACTAGTCAAAGAGATATTCCATGCCATATGACATCAGCTCAGATATAAGAATGAAGTGAAAGAAGGAAGTCTGAGGGAGAGTCATCCATGGTGTCTGTCCTCCATGGGAACCATTACATGTAGAGAGCCCTACTCCTGAGATTGACCACTGTCCTGCTGATGGGAAGTAAGGATTAACATCTCTCTCTGCTTTTGCTTCCATGTGGTCTATTGCTTGTGCTTATCATTATTATTATGATTAAATTGCTTCTACCTTATAACTGGCTTCATTATATTTTTGCTGTTTGCAAAGCCAGGAAATACAAAACTTCAAGGAATCATCAGAAGAGCTGAGAGGCAGGCAGAGCATCCCAAACCGCTGCAATTCACCCCTTCACCAATTGCATTATTTTCTAGCTGACTGAATCTCTTAGGTTTTCAAACCCCAGCATACAAATCAAGTATTAATAAACTACAGTTGTAACTGTAGGTCAATTCCAAGCATGGAAACTTGCACACAAATGCTCAAGGTGATTGGGAAATGAAAAAAAAAAAAAGATGAGAAGAAAATTAACCTCAGATGAAAGCTAGTAATAGTCTTGTCTTCTGACTCCGGGTGGTATCCATAGTGAAAAATGGTGATCATTCCATCTCATTAAAAGTGGAAAGCCCAGGGGAAGAAAGCGGGGGGGGGGGGGGGGGGGGGGGGGAAATAAGCAATGTTTTTTCCTGAGGCAACACTGCCACCTGTTGTCACTGCTGTGGTTTGCTCACTGTTAAGCCTCATTCCAATGTCTGATCAAAACCTTCACCTTCTCTCTCAACTCGAAACTGGTTGAGTTAACCTCACCTCTCTTCTTCTACTGAAGATATTACCCCCCCTAGAGACAATTCAGAATTGTATTGCTGGTGTTTAAGGCTACCTGGACAAAACAGATTTAGCTGAGCACAAGTTCACCTTCCAGTCCGTGGTCTGCTACTTGGACTCCTTTTTGATTTAGTTATTCTTTTCAATTTCTGGTTTGTACAGAGACCAGTCCCTCTTTCAATCAAACTCCAATGTTTTTTGCTGATTTCTTAGTACATAGTCACATTTTATGCTCAGATCATAAATACTAGGATGGGTCTAGAAAATAGGCAAGGGAACCACCTGGGTCCATGTATTGCCTCTCTTGGTAAAACCATGCTCACTACTACTCGTAGAGACTAACTTCATTAGCAAAGTTGACAAGAAGGCTCACACAGCCAACACCTAGCTCCTTAAACAAGCCTTTACATCTGCCCCTACTGAAGCTTCTCCTGATAAAGTCCAAAGCAAAAAACAGATACTGGAGGTTCATCTGGAGGGGAAAGACCTGGGTGCTTCTACCTCCTGTTACACTTCTAGAATAAAAATTTCTAAGATTGTTTTTTGCCTAATCCATTCTGGGTTGCCTATAACATTATTCTGCCTGGATTTGGTCTCATCTTCACTTTAAAGGAGGTGCAGGTATCTCTCCTCCAACCATCAGGCCCTGTTTACCCAATTTAACATGAGCTGTGGCTACAGGATGCACTCCCCAGAGACCCTTAAGACACAAGGGTCACAAGCCTTCCCTCCCCATTGAAAAAAGCCTTTATCCCCATTGAAAAGAAGAGAGCCTGTTTGCTATCACAGTATCACAGTATCATCAGGGTTGGAAGAGACCTCACAGATCATCAAGTCCAACTCTTTACCACAGAGCTCAAGGCCAGACCATGGCACCAAGTGCCACGTCCAGTCCTGCCTTGAACAGCTCCAGGGACGGCGACTCCACCACCTCCCCGGGCAGCCCATTCCAGTGTCCAATGACTCTCTCAGGGAAGAACTTTCTCCTCACCTCCAGCCTAAATTTCCCCTGGCACAGCCTGAGGCTGTGTCCTCTTGTTCTGGCGCTGGCCACCTGAGAGAAGACAGCAACCTCCTCCTGGCCACAACCTCCCCTCAGGTAGTTGTAGACAGCAATGAGGTCTCCCCTGAGCCTCCTCTTCTCCAGGCTAACCAATCCCAGCTCCCTCAGCCTCTCCTCGTAGGGCTGTGCTCAAGGCCTCTCCCCAGCCTCATTGCCCTTCTCTGGACACACTCAAGCATCTCAATGTCCTTCCTAAACTGGGGGGCCCAGAACTGAACACAGCACTCAAGGTGTGGTCTAACCAGTGCAGAGTACAGGGGCAGAATGACCTCCCTGCTCCTGCTGGCCACACCATTCCTGATGCAGGCCAGGATGCCACTGGCTCTCTTGGCCACCTGGGCACACTGCTGGCTCATGTTCAGGTGGGTATCAACCAGCACCCCCAGATCCCTCTCTGTCTGGCTGCTCTCCAGCCACTCTGACCCCAGCCTGTATCTCTGCATGGGGTTGTTGTAGCCAAAGTGCAGCACCCTGCACTTGGAGCTATTGAAGCCATCCCCTTGGACTCTGCCCATCTGTACAGGCGGTCAAGGTCCCGCTGCAGAGCCCTTCTGCCCTCCAACCCAGTCACATCTGCCCCCAGCTTGGTGTCATCTGCAAGCTTGCTGATGACTGACTCCATGCCCTCATCCAGATCATCTATGAAGATGTTAAAGAGGATGGGGCCCAACACAGATCCCTGAGGATCTGTATGCTTTAATGCTTTCAGAAGTATGCTAACAATTTTATTCCACAAAGGTGTGTACTAGATTTGGGCTGAGCTGGAGTTAATTCTCCTCACAGCATATTTCTACTGTTGTGCTTTGCAGCGCTGTAGCTGAATGTTGGTAACAGAGCAGTGTTTTGGTCACTGCTAAGCTGAGCACCCAGGCTGTGCTTCTCCACCATTTTCTTGCCCTGAGAGTCTGAGGGGACACAGCTGAAACAGCTGACCCAAACTAGCCAAAGGATACTCCATGCCATATGATCATAGAATCATAGAATCAACCAGGTTGGAAGAGAACTCCCAAGCTCATCCAGGCCAACCTAGCACCCAGCCCTATCCAGTCAACCAGGCCATGGCACTAAGTGCCCCAGCCAGGCTGTGCTTCAACACCTCCAGTGACAGTGACTCCACCACCTCCCTGGGCAGCCCATTCCAATGCCAATCTCTCTCTCTGCCAACAACTTCCTCCTAACATACAGGAATTATAGGGATATAGGGAAGTATAGAGGGATATAGGAAGTATTTTCTTCAGATTTTGTGAGCCTGTTAGTGGCTTCAGCTGTTCACTAAAGAGGAAACCACCAACAAGATATGTGCTTGTTGACCCTGTGGTGTATATACTCATTGGCAGGGGGAAAATCATCCAGCTTCGTGTTTTGGTTTGTTTCCATGGTTTATTTTTGTGTTGCTTATTGTTGTTGTTTTGTCTTGTTGTTGGGGCTTTTTTGTTTGGTCTTGTTTGCAGTTTGTTGGGTTTTATTTGTTTGTTATTTTGTTTCTCTGGATTATTTTTTAATGGCAAAAAAGATATTGTAATATAGAAAAGCTTTTGTGGTAGATCTCAGGCTGAATCCAGGTAGCTTAAATCAATCTTTATCACTTAAAAAAATGATTTGCTAAGAGTAGAATGCACCGTATGGTTGATTTGGAAAGGTTATAGAGAAACAATCCCCTTGGGGAGAGTTTTTCTATTTATTATAATCACATCTCTTTATTTCTTCTCCATATACTTCCCAAATTCTTGTCTTTTGTGTGGCTGACTTTGCTGATTACTACTAAGTGCCCCAGCCAGGCTTTTCTTGAACACTTCCAGGGACGGTGCCTCCACCACCTCCCTGGGCAGCCCATTCCAATGCCAACCACTCTCTCTGCCAACAACTTCCTCCTAACATCCAGCCTAGACCTCCCCTGGCACAACTTCAGGCTGCGTCCCCTTGTTCTGTTGCTGCTTGCCTGGCAGCAGAGCCCAACCCCACCTGGCTGCAGCCTCCCTGCAGGCAGCTGCAGGCAGCAATGAGCTCTGCCCTGAGCCTCCTTTTCTGCAGGCTGCACACCCCCAGCTCCCTCAGCATCTCCTCATATTCACAGTACCTAGGTCTCAATATGATTTCAGTGACCTCAGCTGAGAATTTTGTGCTTTTTGTCTGTTTAGCTTGGAGCCAGCAGGGATATTGTCCAATTGTGAAGTGTTATTTTCTTCCACAATCATACAAAAAATATTTTAGAAAAAAAAGTTAACTGTGTACGAAGTGTGGGGCAGGCTGGTGGATTACAACACACTTTAACAAATGTTCTTGAACCTCAGAGCTGCTATTTGTCTCTGAAATGGAGTACTTCTGACTACTCTTGTATCATACTCTGCTTTCAGGTATTTATTTTACCCTTGAGTGTAGCAGCAAAGAAGGTATTTTGCTCGAAAAGATGCCAGAGTTGCTACTACCATCTGCAGGTTTCCTGTTCTTCCCACTTCTTAGAATATTTGTGTCCACCTAGTGAAGATTTTAATGGCTGCATGCTCATCTTTGCTAAAGTGTGAAGAACATATGAGATGTTTCCAAGAATAATTTGTAAATATTTTAATCTGCCCTTTAAAGTCTCAATCCATAATAGGTGAGGTTCCTCATGTTCCAAGTGTGTAGCAATATGGGATGGTAGTTTTTCCACATAAAGAGAAAACAATGGATTTAATTAAAAAGCTCAGATCCCATCTAACTACTTAGATGGAAACTCCTTAATTTCTGTTTAGTGTTGAATACCCCCAATGTTTGCAAATACAGTGTCCTGGTAGGGCACGAATCTTGCCAGGCAGGTTTAACCCTGTCTCTCCTCCTCCTGTTGAGCTGGGGTCCAGGAGTGAGTCAGAGGAGCAAAGCCTTGAGGGCTACGGGGCTTAGTACCACCTGTCAGGCGTCTTGTACTGCCCTCACCATGCCTGCATGGTCAAAGGAGGCAGGAAGCTTTGAATTCATTGGCCAGAACAATGGTGCCGGTGCCTCTTGGCCAGTTTGATTTCAAACTCAAGTATATAAAGGGGGATGATTTAGAAACCCTGCCTTTCTGCATCAGCCTTTCTGCACCTTGCCCTTTTTGCTCCATACCCTTTCTGCACCCTGCCTTCCTTTGTCAGCAGAGCCTTCCTGCCTCTCCTCGTTTGCAGCTCGTCAAAGGCAGCCACGTGTATGCAGCTCACACCCACCAGCTCAGCAGCATCTCTTCCCCCTGCCTGAAATACTTTATATGCTACCCTGGGATCGCATCGCGAGTTTGAAAGCATCTTTGATACAAGAGCCTTAGGGACCAAGCGAGTCATGAGTACATCTGCTGGAGTGAATGCCAAGACTCCTGCTTTTATGTTCCTGTTTTCCAAGTTTTGATTCTTTAAACTGTTTAATTCTGTGCAATTGCTTCCTGTCGACTGAAAATCCAAAGAACCTCAGGGAATTTTCCTGAGTTTTGAATGTTAATAATAAAAAATTATATTCATACATACATTAATAGTAATACTTATTAAATATTATTGATTTCTGATACAGGTTTGTAATTAGTAGTAAGCAAAATGTAAGTTTCCCAGTATTCTTAGAGGACTGCTGAGGAATTGGTGAAATAAATTGAATTCCAATGTATATTGACATTCATGGTTCATGTTTTTATATATTTCTGGATGCATCCTACCTAAAAACTGTCTTCGTTTAAAGGGGCAGTGGAGGAAGACAGAGCTCTAAAATCACTTTCAAAGTAATTAAAGAAAACCCACACAGAGAAGATTGGGTAGAAATGCAGAATACATTTGAAGATGAAACAGAGGGTGCCGCTAATGGCTACAAACTGCAATGCAAAGGAGTGCAGGAGCATGTGAAATACACACAGAATCCCATCAACCCCAAACCTTCTCCAAACCTTCCAAACAGACAAACCCCAGAACCTCGGTACTCCTTTCCTTCTCCCACCTGGGGCTCACCATAAGTGCTCTCCCTTCCTTCCCCTCACCCGTTGCATTGCTGGACTAGCTCGGGCTGGCCCAAATTGCCCTCTCCTTTAGTCAGAAGAAGCAGGCTTCAGATAGTCCCCCACTGTTACCAGACAGGAAAGCATATCTCCACAGGAGGAGAGGGAAGGAAGGGAAAGAACTGGCTTTGCTACCAGCCTAAATGAAGTACCACAAAAGAATTACAGGAGTGCAATACATCAGGATTACAATTTTCTGTCTACTCCTGGCTGCTTTGGACATTTTGGAGGTCTATAGTCCATAATCTTAAAGACACAGGTCTCAACCTGGGACATAAATGCACAAAATACATGTTTACTAAATGATGTACTAAGCATCTTGATTTGTTTTAAAGGTTCTCCACTATCAGCCCTGTACATTTGTCTGTTTTGTTATTTGGATTGTAAGTTTCTATTCACTTCAGTTATGACTATGGTTTTACTGTCCCTCATTTCCAGCTGCAAGTTGGTGCTGCAGGTGGTGCTCTATGCCTAGCAAAGAAATCAGTTGCCTTCAGCACAACGAGGCCTCACGAGTTCCTTCCCTTTCTTGCCAGCAGAGTAGCTCTATGAGGCCGGTGTTCAGTTCATTGTGTGGGGGTGTGTGTGTATAATGCTGCATACATACGATGTATACAGCTGTCTTAATCTAATGTCAACTGCTATATAACACTGCATAGATGCATGGTTAAGGTTAAGCAAGCTGTAGCTTCTATACTTGTAGCTGAAGCTTTTGGGAGTGCCTCACTCACCAGGTGTTTTAAGTCTTTCTGCATATGTCTGGGGGGCAGCAGCATTGCCAGTTTAATTAAAGAAGCTATTTGCCAGGTCTTGTAGTTAGACAAATTAGTACATCATAGAGAAGTTACCCCTTGACATAATAGCTTCCCATTACTCTCTTTTCATGCTGACCTCCCAAGTTTATTGAGCTCCAGAAAGAGCATCTACATCCTCATATTTTCTCTTCTTGCTTCTGCTACAGCTGTTACACAGGAGTCACTTCAGTCGAGGCACTCCAATACATTTTAGAGAAAGCCTTACACCTTTGGGACCCTGTTCCCCACCAGTATCAAGTATTGTTGTTAAACGATGCATGAAAAACTTAAGGTGATCAAGAAAGATCATAGAATGATGGAATCAACCAGGTTGGAAGGGACCTCCAAGATCATCCAGCAAATATGCTCAAGGGAAAGGATATAAAAGCTTTTGCAGTTCCTAGTTTGGTGTGATGAAAAGATTACACAGGTAACCTGAGCTGTGTGCAGGAGGAGCTATGACAACAAGAAACTCACCATCCCAATTAAAAATGAAGAATTTGCTTTTTTGCAGACCAAGCTCAAATGAAATTCTAGGAACAAAGTCCAATACATGTGAGACAGAAGTGAATTCTGGAAGCTGGTACTGCAGGTGGAATCTCTGTGTGTTAGTCCACTGCAGGTCAGACTGGATGTGAGGGAAACATTCCATTACTCTCCTCACCTGGCATATTCAACTTGGGTACGATGCTCACGTGGTTGGCTCTCACCCTACAAACACTGTATGGGATTGCAGAGGGGAGGTACTACACCCCTTAGCTGTAGTTGCCTGTGATGGTTTGAGTGTTACCCACCCCCCACACACTTAAGAAACTCACCCAGACTAGACTCAGCCGAGATGGAAATTAAAATAGAGCTTTATATTTCCAGCTTAGCACAATATCCAAGCAGGTGTTTACAGTCTATACAGCTACAGACAGACATAGTCAAGGTCAAAAGTAATCCAGAAACACAACAGCCCTCCCAGAAATCAGAGTCCCCAGCAGGGGCTCCCAACCACCCTTCCACCTCTTTTCCACCCTTCTACCTTACCCCAGACTTTGCCTTATGTTCAAGGTGAGTTTGGAGAATTGCCCAGGGCAATTAGGAAGCAGAAGGATTAGTAACATAGACAGCAGGTTACCGAGAGAAGGGAGGCAGCCAGAGCCAGACAGCAACTCTGCAACTCTGTTATCTCTGTTTGTGTTCTTGTTTCTATACATCTCAGCAAGCCTATGAGTACAGCAGATGTTCACCATTGTTTCGTTTTCACAGCCTAGCATCTAATTCCTCTCACTAAAACATCCCAGCTAGGCTCAGATTAGCACACTGCCATTGGGGTTCTTCATGCCCTGTACTTAAAGAGGGCTCTCTGATAGACCTGTTGCCTGGATAGCAGCATAATGTTGATGCCTTTCTCCTCCTTCTCCATGTACATGTCTGTGAGACAGCCATAGGGCAGACATCTACTACTGATATTTCACATAATGTAAAGAATCTAAGTGCTTTGCCTGTGGAGAGACAGGAAAAAAGTTAGGTGCAAACTGCAAATACCATGAGATTGGTATCTTAGTTGGCTGGCAGTACAGCTGTGGGAGGCTGAGATTAAGGACACAAATGTGCTATGCATGGGCCAGAAACTGACTTATACTTTGGCCGTAACACTTAAGCTTCCAGAAGATGTCAGTCAAAGAAAATATTCCAATGGTTTTTTTCATACTACTTTAATTGGAACAGGTTGAGAAGTGGAGCTGCTTACTCCCAGTCGTGAAGAACAAAGATGTCAGAAGCCAAAGAGGGAAGATGTGGAAGCCAGAAAAAGCATAAGAATACAAAGATTGAGATCACATCAGTATTTTAAAGCATGGAAGAAGGTAGTACAGCAAATGCTTGTTTTCTTCATTACATTCCTGCTGGTTTGTGACTGTTAAACTTCAGCTAATTGACATGCCTAAGCAAAGATGTAATGTAAATACAGTGGTAGGATTTTAAGCAACACCTAGAAATTACAAAAAGGAAAGCTGTTAATATTTGTGTGGTTGTTTATTTTACACAAAACACTTACATGTTTGTTGTACCCTTGTACCTTCTGATCAGTGAATTCTCACATATCTGCCAACCAGCTCTGTTTGACATGAAGGAATTAATTTTCTGGCAGCAGCAGTCATGAACACCAGATTTATGAGGCAACATCAGTGCCAGCATTTTTGGTACCCTTTAGCCCACAGTAATTAATTGCAATGTTAGCCTGACCCAATAGCACAACTGCAAAGGCTAGTCTGGAGATTCCACATGTCTTTTTCTTTCAGGATTCAAATACTTGTGGTTTTCCTTCAGAATGCCTTGGAACAAACATTTGTGGCATGTCTAGACCAGCACTTAGTGTTGAATTCAGTTAACTCAAGTTAATTGGTAATCAATTAACTGGAGGTAGAATAGTACCAAACCCTCTGTTCTAGGTGTACTGCAATCCATGGGGTAACAGCAAAGTCCTTCATCGTGACTTTGCATGATCCTAATCCTTTCTATTTAAGCACAAGATTCATCGGGGGAAAAATGAGACAAGAATTAACATTTGAGAGTCAGTACCAAAGAAGCTATTTGTGTGACAGTCCAGCACGTGTCTGTGCATGCAAAGTGTCCCTGAGGAACAGCTTTCTCCAGCTGTAGCAATCTCAAGGGAACAGAAACAAAACTATGGTATGACTGGTCTGCAACTGGCCTGAGGAAGTGGAGTGGTGGGGATACAGGTAGAGCACAGAGCTGTATGTAAACATGTTGCATGGCAGCTAGCACCTGATGCTGGTTGTTGTGCTTGATATCCTGGCTGGAGGCCCTACATAAGCAGATAGAAGTGGATTTGTGCTCAAAGGCCCTGGTCCTCATCAGGGGTTTCAACCACCCTGACATCTGCTGCAGGGACAACACAGCAAGGCACCAGCAATCCAGGATGTTCCTGTAAGGCATAGATGACAACTTTCTCCTCCAAATGGTGAAGGAACTGATAAGAAAAGGTGTTATGCTGAGCCTTGTTCTCACTGACAGGGAAGGAATGGTGATCAATATGAGGCTCAGAACAGCCTTGGCAGCAGTGAACACAAGGCGCTAGAATTTAAGGTAAGTGCTGTTTGCATAAAGCATGGACACCGATGTGAGGTCTCGGCAGATGTAGCAATGTAAAAGTGGGTGGTGTTTTCAATAGAGAAGTGAAAATCTGAGCAAAGGAAGTAGAAAAACTACACCAATGTGAGTCTCAATACTACTACAGCTACATACACAGGTCTGTCTACTATGCTGCTGCAGTGATCTTGTTCAAAAAACAAATGGTCACGTGCAAGCATCCCTGATTGTAGTAATTACATATTTAGAGTTTAAAGACTACCTGATTTATCTGAATCCCTCAAATCTGTTATTCAATCACTTTGGTACAGGTTACCAAAATGAAGAAATGTTTACAGGAGAAGGTAAAAATATGCATCTGGTCTTTGAGAACCTCTACGAGGTTCTACACTTGATCTATGTGCTGCAGCTAGGTTTTATCTTTTGGTAGCTTAAACATGGCACAGCCAATAAAAGAGGTGGGTACAGCTCAGTGAGCATTAGCTTCTTAGTGGCAAGCTTCAGCTGGGCTTCAGCTTTGGCACTAAGTCGTTCCTCACGCTTCAGCTATTTGCCAAATGTCATTGCATGATTTTGTTAATGAGCTCAGCTTTGCCTTTCTCTCTTCACAGAGAAAGCTGGGCTTGTATTGCTGCTCATTTCCTGACCCAAGGGATCCTTGAACTGCTTTTCAAATAACTGCTGGAGATGCAATAGCAGCCTGTAATAGCCAAGGTTGTCAAGCCTGAGGTTAAGCTCAGAGAACTATATTTAGACACTTCAACAGGTGGCTCAATGTGCAGAAGTGTTGAATCTGCAAGCTCCTGCTCAGCTCCTTAATTACTGAAATCCATGGACCAGCTGAGAGAGGTCAGGACTCCTGGATGTTCAGACACACACCAAGTGCCTGAATATGTTCACAGGAACCACTATGGAAGCTTTCTTTTAATTCTGCCTACTGTGTACTTTGAGCTATAAACATTTTTATCTGGGTAATCATTCTGTTCTTATTGTTGTAGAAAAGCCTGACAGCCTTCATCAGTTCTCTTTTGCTCCAACGAGTGTTGAATCAGTTCAGTGGGCAGGTCTCATCCATACCCGAGGGAGACCAGCTGATCTCACCTTTCCTTAAGAAAAGAAAAGTCAGTGTTGATTTGTTTATTAGCTGGTGAATGAGCAATATCTCAGTTTCCCTTCATGCAAAATCCTGCCCTGGAGGGAGGGCTTACAAATCACTACTTGGTTCTCTGCCAGGTTTTGAAGTTTGGGCATCTATTTCTGTTGATAGTGGACACTGAACTTTGGAAGAATATAACAGAACAGAATTCTCTCCAGCCACACAAGTGCAAATGCTAAGAAGGCTCAGGGGTGATCTTATTACTGTCTACAACTGCCTGAAGGGACATTGTAGCCAGGTGGGAGTTGGGCTCTTCTCCCAGGTAACCAGCAGTAGAACAAGTCTCAAGTTGTGCCAGGGTAGGTATAGGCTGGATGTTAGGAAGAAGTTCTTCACAGAGAGAGTGATTGGCATTGGAATGGGTTGCCCAGGGAGGTGGTGGAGTCACCGTCCCTGGGGGTCTTCAAGAAAAGCCTGGCTGAGGCACTTAGTGCCATGGTCTGGTTGATTGGATAGGGCTGGGTGATAGGTTGGACTGGATGATCTTGGAGGTCTCTTCCAACCTGGTTGGTTCTATGATTCGATGATTCTATGAGATGTGATAAACCACTGCATTGAAACTGCCATTAACATTGACCTGTCTTCACAAAATGTTTCCATATGGTTGAAACAGCATATTTTAATGACATAAACATTCTTCAACAGACAATAATCAACAGTCTTGCTGGATTTTGAGTGTTGGAATGAACCTGATTTTAGTCTGCTACCGTTTTACCCATAAATGTTAGATATAAAAATGTTCTGGATACATAATCATAGAATCACAGAATCAACCAGGTTGGAAGAGACCTCCAAGCTCATCCAGTCCAACCTAGCACCCAGCCCTGGCCAATCAACCAGACCATGGCACTAAGTGCCTCATTCAATCTTTTCTTGAACACCTCCAGGCACAGAGACTCCACCACCTCCCTGGGCAGCCCATTCCAATGCCAATCACTCTCTCTGCCAACAACTTCCTCCTAACATCCAGCCTAGACCTCCCCTGGCACAACTTGAGGCTGTGTCCCCTTGTTCTGTTGCTGGTTGTCTGGCAGAAGAGCCCAAACCCACCTGGCTACAGCCTTTGTTCAGGTAGTTGTAGACAGCAATGAGCTCTGCCCAGAGCCTCCTCTGCTGCAGGCTGCACACCCCCAGCTCCCTCAGCCTCTCCTCACAGGGCTGTGTTCCAGGCCCCTCCCCAGCTGTGTCACCCTTCTCTGGACACCTCCCAGCACCTCAACATCTCTCTTGAATTGAGGAGCCCAGAACTGGACACAGCACTCAAGGTGTACCAGTGCTGAGTGCAAGGGAAGGATAACATCCTTGTCCTTCTGGCCACACTGTTCATGGCCAGTAGTAAATATTGCATTATCCAGAGTTCTTAGATGTGGCCATTGCTTGAATCAGAAACTCCCTCGTTTGGTCTAAAGACAGACCTGAATGCAGAGCAATCCAGTGCAAAACAGTGCTGCCCAGATCCTGACATCATCTGAACAGCAGACTTCGCCTGCAGAGAACAGCTAAACGAGCCTGATGTTCCCTGCCTGTATGATTTTGGTGCATTAATTGTGCGTGTGATCTGTGACCTGTAATTGGCTGAAAAGTGCAACTGTGTTGCCAGTGTGTGTAGGACTGTCTCCTACCTCGCCCTCCACCACTGAATGAACACACCCTTCCTAATGTATTTAGTTTAACACTGCTGCACAAGCAGGCTCAGGATTAAGCCTTCTGTTTATAAAACTGGGTGTAGAACAAGTTTATTTTCTCTGCTTAATCCAGATTAAGTGGAGATTTGCATTTTGTGTCATTCTTCATTAGCTATTCAGACCAATAGAAATGTTGCCTGCTGTGTGGTTGTACAGATGCTACAACATTGCTCTCTGATCATGAGCTCAGGTAGTTAATTGCAGTGGATCTTCCAGCTCTTTGGATGCAATGTCTGTGTCATACTTCGAAATTCAGTTGGCGACTCAGCTCAGTCAGATTGGTTGACAGGCAGAAAGAGTTGGGGGTTGTTCAGCCTGGAGAGAAGAGGGTGCTGAGGAGACGTTCTGGCAGCCTTTCAGCACGTAAAGGAGGCCTACAGGAAAAGTGGGGAGGACTTTTTACAAGGATACTTAGTGAAAGGACAATGACTTTAAATTGAAAGATGATAGATTTAGAGTAGATGTAACAGGTTCTTCTTTGTAAGGGGGTGAGGCAGTGGAACACATTACCCAGAGCAGCTGGATGGGGCTCTGAGCATCCTATCTAGTAGAAGGTGTCCCTGCCCACGACAGGGGGGCTGGAATTTATGGTATTTGAGGCCCCTTCCGATCTGAACTATCCTGTGATTCTTTTCTTCATGGTTATCAGCTGTGTCTATCCATGTTTTACTTTTAGAAATCACAAACAGGGCAAGTGTAAGAATCTGTGAGTCATAAATCATAACTGTATGTTTCAAAGGAATAAAACTATATCTATACATTGATATAACTGCTGATGTTGTGTTACTCTTACATGAGCATTTAGCTTCTTGTGCTTCGCTTTGCTTGAGCTGTGTAGCAATGTAACTCTCAGCAGGTGATCACAAACTCCTGGGGTTTTCTCTTTTTTGAGGGACTGAACTGTGCCATTGAAGAATCTGACTGCAGATCATAATATGGAGTTTAGCTTCTGCCCTAAGAATTATTCTCTTTTTAATATTACAAAATCATATTCTGTATCCAGTTCTGGAGCCCCCAGTACAAGAAGGATCTGGAGATGCTGGAGAGTGTCCAGAGAAGGGCCAGGAGGATGCTCAGAGGACTGCAGCAGCTCTGCTGTGAGCACAGACTGAAAGAGTTGGGGCTGTGCAGGCTGGAGAAGAGGAGGCTCCCAGGTGACCTTCTTGTGGCCTCCCAGGATCTGAAGTGGGCCACAAAAAAGCTGGGGCGGGACATTTTAGGCTCTCAGGGAGTGCCAGGACTGGGGGGAATAGAGCAAAGCTGGAGGTGGGGAGAGTCAGCCTGGAGGTGAGGAGGAAGTTGTTGAGCAGGAGAGTGGTGAGAGGCTGGAATGGGTTGCCCAGGGAGGTGGTTGAGGCCCCATGGCTGGAGGTGTTTGAGGCCAGGCTGGATGAGGCTGTGTGCAGCCTGCTCTAGGGTAGGGTGTCCCTGGGCATGGCAGTGAGGTTGGAACTGGCTGCTTCGTGTGGTCCCTTCCAACCCTGCCTGATTCTACGATTCTACAGGTCTATATTCAAGATTTTAAAAGATTTTTTTTACAGCAAGGGTGACCACCTCAAGGAGCATATTCCAAACTGGCTTTGTCTACTAAAGCTCCATGATGGATTATCTATTAACCTCGATGCCAAAGGACAAAAGAGTGGTTCATGCTGCAGGCATGACAGTCAGCCTGGCTATCAAATAGAGCACAACTGTGTATTACTGTGAGTTTATAACTCAGGTTTTTTCCTCCTGGCCTTTTGCCAGGCTGGTCCTTCATGGATGTTGGCTTGCTTTCGGTTTTGGTACATAGCCAGTCCAAACCAAGACTGGCTTCCATGATCTGGGTGACCCAGAGCTTTCCCCCAGGGCAGTGTACTAATTCAGATGAAATCAATACGTTGTCCAAGTGCCATATATGATCATGTAGCAAGTCTAGGGGCAGCCAGACTGCAGAAGTATATGGCTCCAGGAGTGCAAGTCATTATGGCTAATGTAATGCTGAAAACAAGCAGTTTGATGCTGGCAGATAGTCTGAGCTCATCAGCCTCATCTGTGGGAATCAGGACTCTCTCCCTCTTTATCTAGATCCTGGTTGATTTTTATTGCCAGCTCCACATCTTTCTCTACAACAGGAAGGCTGTCTGTGATCCTTTTCAGCCATCTGTGCTTCATCCATGATCTTACATGCAACTTATTCTAGCTGTAGCCTCATGAACTTCCACCATCCACATTCTCACAGCCTTGCATGCTCAAAAGGAGAGGTAGGCAAAGGCCATTTTATGTTTTAGTAGCCCAAGTCTGTTGAACACAGTGGCCTTGAACAAAAATTTACTTTTACTACTCCTTATCTCAACAGAGAGAGGTTATTTGCACACAAAGGGGAACCTGTCAAATCTAACTAAATCAAATCTAAAAGCTTTTCATACAGACAGCACTGAAATGTGCCTTGCCACAATGAAGGAGTAACAAGCAGAGGACAGCATGATGAAGCTTCCAAATGAGTTTCCAACTAAGGAACATTTTCAATGCTAGTAAGAAAATATTTGGTGAAATGACTATTTCTTGCAAAGAGTTAAAATGCTCTCTCTCTCTCTCTCTCTGTCTCTCTCTCTCTCTCTCTCTGTCTCTCTCAATAAATTAGATGTACCTGCCCCTGGCCCTTGCCCCAGACGCTGGCAGATTGCGCTTGTGGACTGTGTGCAACAGAGGTACAGAGTTTGTTCTGGGGTGCTTTCGGAGCCTGGAGAGGAGCAAACAGTGTCACTTTCAAGTAGAGGTTTTAGTCTCTTCAGACTTAATTCAAGTGGCAAACTAAGCAAACAGCTTCTTTAGGGGGTCCTGTGAAGACAGGATAGGGGGAAACAGAGAAGCTGGGATAGAGTGAGTCAGGGGAAGACACCTCCCTCCTCCCAGGGCTGTGGATCAGTGAATTGACATGACCCCTTCCCCCAAGCCACATGCCCTGCCAGGGCACAGCAAGACAGACCCCATGCTGGAACATGTTTGAGCACATTTGGTCAGAGAACAGGTGCTTATCTATCCCTAGCCTTTGGTCTGGGCTTTTGGCACATGCTTTCTGATGATGCACAACTAAATGAGTTGGCTTTCAGTTTAAAATGGGTGAGCTGCAGAGCTAGAGAGCTCTTTTCTCTTGGGTTTTGGCCCCACATGCATGTGGATTAAGCAGCAATGGCAGTTCAGGAGGTTTTTCTGATAAAAGAGTCAGTGAGAGGAATTCCCACATTCGTCAGACAGCACTGTGCATATTTGATGTGTTCCTAAAGTCTCATGGAAGTTCCTTCCTTTTGTTAGGGGGGAACAGTACTGCTTTGGGATCTGTCTTTTCCAAATGCTATTCTCAAACTATTTGTAACCATTCCTATGGTGAATATAACCTCGACCAAAGTACTGAACCTTTATAACCTTTGTATGATGCTACATGGGAGGTGGAGCCAAATTAATAAATCATTAATATATTATTATTACTTTCTCACCTTATTCCCCTTTTATTCATAACAACCACTCACCCTTGTTAGCAGATTAATTTTGGCATTGCTGATCCTACAAGCAATTCAGCTCAGATCCCACATAGTTCATCAGGAGAAAACACTTGGCTCATGAATAGAATAGTTGTGAGGTTTGGGCCCGGGGTAGGTAAAAAACTTTCTCATGTTGAATCTCTTCCCAAGATGAGAAAGAAGCTTGCTGGAGAACAGTCAGTTAGTTGTGGCCATCTGGCACTGCCAAGGCCTCTGAGGGAACTGGTGCAGATGTGTGACTGTTTGCTTTCTTTGCCTAACACAGTTCAAGACAGGCAAGCAACCTCTATGCAAGCTTGGGTGTTTGGGGTTTTTGCTGTACCACTTATCTGAAGGACTGAGATGAAAAGTAGAATCAAAAGCAAACTCCTCAGCTGGCTGACGTAAGTGGCACGGATCCAACAATCACTCCTGAAGGAGGTATATGGATGTGCTGGAAAGTGTCCAGAGAAGGGCCACGAGGATGATCAGAGGATTGGAGCTGCTTTGCTATGAGGAGAGACTGAGGGAGTTGGGGCTGTTCAGGCTGGAGAGGAGAAGGCTCCCAGGTGACCTTAATGTGGCCTTTCAGTATCCGAAGGGAGCCTGCAAGAAAGCTGTGGAGGGACTAAGCTAGAAATGGGTAGATTCAAAGTGGATGTTAGGAAGAAATTCTTCACTATGAGGGTGGTGAGGGCCTGGAATGGGTTGCCCAGGGACGTTGTGGAAGCCTCATCCCTGGAGGTGTTTAAGGCCAGGCTGATTGAGGCTCTAGATAGCCTGATCTCGTGTGGGGTGTCCCTGCCCATGGCAAGGGGGTAGGAACTAGATGATCCTTGTGGTCCCTTCCAACTCTGACTGATTCCATGAAAGGTTCAACTGTCAGAACAGATTTGTATCCATCTTTCCCCAAGGAAAAAAAACCTGGACATCTTCTCAATTGCTCCAGCCTCCTGGCACTCACCTTTACATACTTATAACCATTGACGAGGTCACCTCTTGACTCCTCTTCTCCAAGTTAAAGAGCCAAGCTAAACAGCCCCAGCTCCCTCAGGCTCTCCTTGCAAGAGAGATGTTCTATTCCCTTTAGTATCTTTGTGGCTCTGTGCTGGCCTCTCAAGCAGTTCTATGTCCCTCTTGAACTGGGGGGCCCAGAACTGGACACAGTACTCCAGATGTGGCCTCACCAGGGCAGAATAGAGGGGCAGGAGAACCTCTCTCAACCTACTACCTACAGCCCTTTTAATACACCTTAGGATGGTATTGCCTCTCCTGGCCACCAGAGCACATTGCTGGCTCATGGTCAACCTCCCATCAACTAGGACCCCCAGGTCCTTTTCCCCTTCACTGCCTTCCAACAGCTCAGTCCCCAACCTATCCTGATCCCTGGGGTTGTTCTTTCCCAGGTGCAAGACTCTACACTTGTCCTTGCTGAGTTTCATTAAGTTACTTTCTGCCCATCCTTTCTGCCTGTCCAAGTCTCAGTGAATGGCAGCACAGCCTTCTGCTGTGGCAGCCACTGCAGTCAGTTTGGTGTCATCAGCAAACTTGCTGACAGTGCACTCTGTGCCCTCACCCAGGTCATTGATGAATATATTGAACAGAACTGGTCCCAGTACTGACCCCTGTGGGACCCCACTAGTCACAGGCCTCCAAATAGACTCCATCCCATTGACCACAACTCTCTGGTGTCTTTCCTTCAACCAGTTCCCAATCCACCTCACTACCAGATCATCCAGACCACACTGCCTCAGTCTAGCCAGGAGGATGCTGTGGGAGACAGTGTCAAATACTTTACTGAAATGAAGATAAACCACATCCACTGTTCTACCATCATCAATCCACCTGGTTATGTCCAGCTTGAGAAAGTCCAGCACAGAGCCACAAAGATGCTGAAGGGAATGGAATATCTCTCTAACAAGGAGAGCCTGAGAGAGCTGGGGCTGTGCTGCTTGGAGAAGAGGAGACTGAGAGGTGACCTCAGCAATGGTTATAAGATGTAAAGGCGAGTGCCAGGAGGCTGGAGCCAGGCTCTGCTGGGTGATGCCCAGTGCCAGCACAAGGGGCAATGGGTGGAAGCTGAGGCATAGGAAGTTTCATTTAAACATGAGGAGGAATTTTTTCCCTGTGAGGGCAACAGAACCCTGAAATGGGCTGCCCAGGGGGGATTGTGGTCTCCCTCTCTGGAGATATTCAAAACCCACCTGGATGCATTCCTGTGTGATCTGCTCTGGGTGATCCTGCTCTGGCAGGGGGCTTGGACTGGATGAACTTTGGAGATCCCTTCCAGCCCCTAACAGTCTGTGATTCCATGGTTCTATGAAATGTGTAAAACATAAGCTCTTTATCCTGTTAGAAAATGGCTTTAAAGACAGAGCAGTGACATGAATTCCATCTGAAGCAAGCACTTGCTTGCTAAGTAGTGCAAGCTTTGTTAGTCCTCACATCACTGAGCTGCATACATCAGTGAATGCAATCTATGGCAGTGTCTTCCCATTTTCCAAGAGAGATTGATTAAGCTGAGTTTTATGGTAAGATCTTATACTAGCAAGACACTATTATCTTTGATACAATCAGTGTCAATTTATGTCAAAATCATATGTCAGAGAATAAGCAGCATCTCATCAACTGTCCTCACTGCTACTTTTGTGGTGGTGTTGTTGTTGTTTTTCTTCAGTTTCTACACTCCTGTTTAATGGAGAGGAATTGTGTCTTATTCATCAATGCACTGAAATGAAATCAACAACTTCCACTTTCAAGCCACAAGAAAATCAGTTCAAACAATGCTTGGAGCCGGCTACTGGGCAGGGAATTACTGCTATTTTTGGGGGGGTTCTTACCAAATATGCCATGCCAGGACAGACAGCTGGTCCTGGTATGACAGTCTCATTTTGCTTCCGGAAATAGCCTTTGCCTCACATCCTCTTAAGACAAAGTTCAGCAAACTCCTGTAAATATTGTGATGCCATCCATCAGTGTACAGCATGTGTTCATTCTTACACAGAACGGCTTGAGTTGGAAAGGACCTCAGAGATCATCTAGTTCCAACCCCCTTGCCATGGAGAGGGACATCTCCTTCTAGACCAGGTTGTTCAAAGCTTCATCCACCCTGGTCTTAAACAATTCCAGGGATGAAGCATGCTCAGCTCCTCTGGACAATTTGCTCCAGTGTCTCACCACCCTCATAGTAAAGAACTTCTTCCTAATGCCTAATCTAAATCTACCCTGCTCTAGCTTAAAAACTTTGCCCTTTGGACTGTCACCACAGTACCATACAAAAAGTCCTTCTGCAGACTTCCTCTAGGCCCCTTTCAGGTCCTGTAAGGCTTCTGTAAGGTGTCCCTCTTCTCCCAGCTGAATAGAGTGAACTCTCTCAGCCTGTCCTCATGGCCATCTTGGACAGGGGGTTCCAGAACTGGACACAGTACTCCAGATGGAGTCTCACAAGGGTAGGGCAGAGTAGCAGAATCACCTCCCTTGACCTGTTGGCCACGCATCTGATACAGCCCAAGATACAGTTGGCTTTTCGGTCTGCCAGTGCACAATGCTGGCTCAAGTCAAATGCATCTGTGGGAATCATCTCCTGAATATGTATTATTATGTGTTATTACCACGTGGTGATTACATTAAGAACATGAGAAGTGTCTCAACAAAGATAGGATAGTCATGAATGACTGGCGTGATGTGTCAGCTCTGCACACCAAGATAGCAACTGTCTAGACGTGTGGTGGACAGCTAAGAGAGGCCTAAGTGATTTGATACTGACCCACTGGGAGGCACCTGGAACTCATATATGCATTGTAATGTGACAAGGGCATGGGCAAGGTGGAGCTACGATGAATGAACCAGGAACAGTATAAAAATTCTGAGTTATGCCATCTTAAAAAGAAGAAACAACACAAGAAACACTGCAAGCTGAAGGAACGTTGGGCAGAATGACAGCATAACACCATCTTCAGCAGCCCAGCAACACCTCCCTTCTCCCCCTACTAAAGAAGGTGGTAATTATCTTTCCCATTCTCTCTTTCTCTCTCTCTCTGTCTTTTCTTTTCCTTCTTTCTCTGTTTTGTTTCTAAGTAATAAATAATCACATCCTGACACAAGACCTCATTTGTGTCTTAATGTAGCTCACAGGAATGTGCAAAAGAACCACATCTCCTTCCCAAGCTCCAAATTGAGACAGCATCATAAACCAGCACCCCAAAGTCCTTCTCCATAAGGCTGCTCTCAATCCACTCATCTCCCAGATGGTATTTGTGCTTGGCATTACCCTGATTCAGCTGCAGGACCTTGCACTTTGATTTTTTGAACTTCATGAGGTTGGCATGCACCTGACTCTCTGGCATCTAAAGGTCCCTCTGGATGCCATCACTTCTCTCCAGCATGTGATGTATTGACCACATCATTCAGCTTGTCAAAAAACCTGCTTGGGTTTTGAGCTGCTGATTGCAACTATTTGAGTGTTGCCATGTGGCAGATTGTAATTAGCCCCAATGTAAACCACCAGATTAGCTCAGAAGGTTTGGAAGCAAAATGAAACCATATTTACAAGCAAGCTGAAATCTAGAAGCATAAAATACAATGTATGTATACCAAATACATTTACAGCTATTTACAACTCAGAAACAACACAACAACAACACTTTGTCCCCCTGGATGAAGGGAAAAGTAAAATAATTCCTCCTCCTCTCCCCCACGAGGGAGAAAGAGAGAAATCAGAAAGGTCCACTGCTATCTACCTAGCCAAGGTCAGCCAAAACCATGCAAAGCACCAGCCAGCAGCCAGAGTGAAGAAGAGAAAAAGAACAAAGAGTTTGTGCAGCACACTTGATCCTAATATGCAAGTGAATAGAATGATATAGACTTATCTATTATTTTACTTTTGCATCTAATGCTCTATTTTATTTACC
Source organism: Pogoniulus pusillus (assembly GCF_015220805.1). Lineage (NCBI taxonomy): Eukaryota > Metazoa > Chordata > Aves > Piciformes > Lybiidae > Pogoniulus > Pogoniulus pusillus. The sequence goes on along the minus strand of NC_087284.1, from coordinate 1,445,331 downwards.
ATTTACTAATTTTTCATTCAACTTCTGGAATTTTCCTATTTCCTGTTTATAACTTAGAACCATGCTAGATTGTTAGTTCCTAACCACCACAATCAACCCCTTCTATATCATTCCATTGTTTGCAAAGAACTCCCCACCTAATCCAAAATAATATTTAGAATGATGAGTAGTGAAGTCCATATTCTCAGGTAATTCTTTCTTCTGGCTATCTCAGCTGTAGATGATTCAAAAGTACAGAAAATAGGAGAACAGTTTGTTTCTCTGCAGATGAGATGAAACCAGGGTCTCCCAGCTGACTTAGGGTTCATGGTCTTGTACCATATATTCCTTGTGGATTCTTCCTTTGGACACCACGTTGTACCTGAAACAAAAACTCCTAAGAGCTTGTATGATACACTCTGAATTTAAACTCTCTCAACTAAAGTTAGATTTCTTTGTGGAACACACTGAATTTCACCATTCTCTTGTGTTGCCCTGTATGTATGACCAGCACCTTCAGTAGAAACCACCCCTCAGATAGGCTTACTCCCACAAGGATTGACTTGTGTGATAGCATCCATGGGTATGTTAATTGATCTGTTACATGCCCACCAGTAGGTCGCATCTCTGCCTTGATGTCCTGATGAATCATGAGCCCACCAAGCTAAGCACAGTCCACCTCAGTGTTTCCAGTCTTGGTGAAGGTTATGGTTTTCATCTACTTGAGAAACTCTAGCAGCTAAATCTGCCTGATGATTGTGTTGATGTTCTTCAGTAGCTTTGCTCTCAGACACATGTGTCTTGGGTACCAACTTTTCAGAAGGAATAGGCAAGGAAGAAGAGGTGGCAGAGTGGTGCTCTACATTAGAGACACATATGAAACCACACAAATTAATGAAGGTGATGACAGGGTTGAGTCCTTATGGGTAAGAATCAGGAGTAAGGCCAGCAAGAGTGATGTCATGGTGGGATTCTGTAATGGACCACTCATGCAGGATGAAGAGGTAGATGACATTTTTTATAAACAATTGAAAGAGATTTCACAATTGCTACCCCTTGCTCTCATGGGAGACTTCAACTTCCCAGGTATCTGCTGGAAGTGCAATACAGTAGGGAGAGAACAATTCTGAAGGTTCCTAGAATGTGTGGAGGATAACTTTCTGACCAGCTGATGAGGGAGCCAACTAGGGAACGGACCCTTCTGAACCTGCTTCTTGTGAACAGGTAAGAACTTGGGGGGGGAAGTAAAGGTTGAAGACCGTCTGGGGCTCAGTGATGATGAGATGATTGAGGTCTCTATCCTTGGAGGAACAAGGAGAGGGATTAATAAAACTGCCACCTTACACTTCCAAAGGGCAGACTTTGGCCTGTTCAAAAGACTTATTGACACAGTCCCTTGGGAGGTCACCCTGAAGGATATAAGTGTCCAAGAAGGCTGGACATATGTGCTTCTTTGAAGCTAACTGGAATGTTTGAGAGAAATTAGATTATTGGTTGTAAAAGAAAAAGAATGACCAAGTCTGCATCATGCATGGGATTGCTAAAAGGGATAAAAAGCTGAAATGTAAACAGTTTGGCCCTCTTTGCTTCTCAGCACTTGTTCCCTTTGGATCTCTTCTCTGCTCTAATCTCCCCACTAACCTTGGCTGCGAGATAACAACTAAGCTTTGCTGTCTGAGAGTGAGAGAGAATGGCTTGGAGCCCTTCTGGGCTTCTTTGTTTGCCCAGGAGGGGAATTTGGATGTATGTCTTTCTCCTCAACGCCATCTAACTGTAAATACATCTCAATATGCTGTGTCTATGAGCTTATCAATTAGCTTGGTTGTAAATATAGCATTATCTTACTTCCAAGCCATCTGAGCTGGTCTAGTCATTTTTTATTAGAGGGGGAGAACCTTCCCTAACCCACTACAATATATTTCAAGAGGGAAGTCTTAAAGGCACAGGAGCAGACTGTGCCTGTGTGCTGAAAAACAAGTGGGTGAAGAAGGCATCTGGCCTGGATGAATAGGGACCTTTCACTGGACCTCAACAACAAAAGGAGAGTCTATGGCCTTTGGAAAAGGGGAAAGACCTCTGATGAGGACTATAAAGATGTAGTGAAAACTATTCAGAGATAAAATCTGGAGAGTCAAAACACAACTAGAGCTAAAACTAGCTACAGCCATTAGGGATAATAAGAAATGTTTCTATAAGTTCATAACAACAAAAGGAGGACTGGGGAAAAGCTTCATCCTTTATTGGATGCAGGGGGAAACAGTGAGTAAGGATGAGGCGCTTAATGCCTACTTTGCCTCACTCTTTGGCACTGGATCCAGCAGTAACCTGGCCACCCAGCCTCAGGAACTAGGAGTCAGGGAAGGGAATCAGAATGAGTTATCAATAAATGAGGAAGTGGTCAGGGACCAGGAGTGCTGACAGAGTTGGCAGATGTACTCGCCAAATCAACTCCAGAAGGACTTGGAGGTGCTGATGGATTTGAAGCTGGACATGAGCAGACAGCATGCGCTTGCAGACCAGAAGGGCACTTCTATCCTGGGCTACATCCAAAGGTGTGTGACCAGCAGATCAAAAGAGATGATTCTGTCACTTTGCTGTGCTCTGGTGAGACCTCACCTGGAGATGAGTTCTGAAGCCATCAAAATAGGAAAGACATTGACTTGATGGATTGGATCCAATGGACTGCCACAAAAAATGATCAAGGGATTAGAACACCTCTACTATGAGGACAGAGTGAAGGAAATGGGGTTGTTCAGACAGGAGAACATAAGGCTCTGAGAAGACCTAATAATGGCCTTCCAATACCTTAAAGAGGTCTACAAGAAGGATGGAGAGAGACTGTTTACAAAGGCCTGTAGTGATAGAATGAGGGGCAATAGCTTCAAACTAGAGAAGAGCAGATCTAGGTTGGATACTGCAGAGGGAATTGGACTAGATGACCTTTGGATGTCCCTTCCAACCCAGACCATTCTATGTCATGGAGAACAATATCAAATGCTTCACACTAGTCCAGGAAGATGGTCACAGGATCACTGGATCACAGTTAGGGGTTGGAAGGGACCTCCATAGATCATCGAGGCCAATGACCCCTGGCAGAGCAGGACCATAGAATGTAGCTCAAGTCACACAGGAGCACATCTAGACAGGCCTTGAAAGTCTCCTGAGAAAGAGACTCCACAACCTCTCTGGGAAGCCTGTTTCAGTACTCTGTAACCCTTACAGTAAGGAAGTTCTTCCTCGTGTTGAGGTAGAACTTCCTGCGCTGTAGTTTATACCCAGTACTCCTTGTCCTATTATAGGGCACAACTGAGAAGAGTCTGTCCCCTCCCTCATGACACTCAACCCTCATATATTTATAAACACTGATTAGATTCCCTCTAAGTCTTCTCTTCACCAGACGAGAAAGCCCCAGGTCTCAGCCTCTCCTCATAGGGCAGTGCTCCAGCCACTTAATCGTCTTTGTAGCCCTCCATTGGACTCTTTTGAGTAGATCCCTGATCCCCTTGAATTGGGGAGCACAAAACTAATGCATATTCCAGATGAGGTCTCACCAGGGCAGATTAGAGGGGGAGGAGAACCTCCCTTGATCTGCACCCCAGCATCCCATTGGCCTTCTTGGCCACAAGGGCACATTGCCATCCCATGGATAACTTCTTATCCACCAGCACTCTCAGGTCTTTCTTCACAGGGCTGCTCTCCAGCAGATCACCTCCCAGCCTGTACTGGTGCAGTTTATTATTCATTCCCAGGTACAGGACTCTGCACTTATCCTTGTTGAACCTTCTTAGGTTCCTCTGTGCCCAGGTCTCAATCTGTCCAAGTCTTGCTGGATGGCCATATAACCTTCATCTGTATCAGCCAAGCCTCCCAGATTGGTGTCATCAGCAAACTTGCTGAGCAACTCTGTCTGTACCCTCATCATTGTCATTGATGGAGATGTTGAATAGGATCAGACCCAGCACTAATCCTTTGGGGACTCCACAAGTTACATATCTCCAGCTGGACTCGGCACCATTGATCACCACTCTTTGCACTCTATTGCTTAACCAGTTTTAAATCCATCTCACTGTCTGCTCTTCTATCCCACACTTCCTGAGCTGTCTCACAAGGCTGTTATGGGAGACAGTACCTTGCTATGGTCAAAGTAGACTACATCCATTGCCTTCCCTGCATCTACCCATTCAGTTACAGCATCATAGAATGCTATCAGGTTAGTCAAGCATGATTTCGCCTTGGTAAATCCATACTGACTACTCCTGATAATCTTCTCTTCCAAGTGCCTAGGGATAACCTCCGGAAGGAGCTGCTCCATTGTGGAAGGATTCCTTGCTAACAGGTCATGAGCTGATAAGCAATGAGCAACCCACGCTGCAAAGTGTCCTTGAATCCATCTTGGAGGCAGGAAAGCAGGCGGTGGGTGGCACCCCCACATACAGCTGCAGGAGGCAGAGCCAGCCAGCTGCAGGGGGCTGACTCTACAGGTTGTTGCTGTAAAGTTAACCTATCTGTACCACACACATAACCTTGGGCCAATCTGCACTTTCCACATGTACCAATCTCAAACTAAGTTAGTTATGCACGCCTCTTCCAAGTAGCATATAAGCTGCTGTATTGCCTCAGTAAAGTGTACTGCTTGCAGCTAACTGAGCCTGAGTGGTCTCTTGAGTACCCCAATCCCACCTCCGCTGTCTTCCCGTGGCCACACTCCATCATTTTGCAGGGATGGAGGTGAGGCTGACTGGTCTGTAGTTTCCTGGAACATCTTTCTTTCCTTTTTCAAAGACAGAGTGCCATTGGCTCTCCTCCAGCCCTCAGGCACCTCTCCTGTTTACCACAATTTAGCAAAAATGATGGAGCGACATCCTCAGGCAGTTCTCTCAACACTCTTGGGTGCATCTTATCAGGGCCCATGACTTGTGAATGTTCAGCTTTTGTAACTGATCCCTGACTTCATTGACTAGTGGAGAGTCATCCCTCCTCCAGGTTTCCCCTCCTTCATCTAGGGACTGGAGCTTATAGGGTAGTTCAGTCTTAGGAGTAAAGACTGAAGCAAAGAAGTTACTGAGGAACTCTGCCTTTTCTGCATCCTCAGTTGTCAGGGCTGCCTCCTTGTTCAGCAGCAGCCCACACTTGCCCTATTCTTCCTTTTACTACTGATGTATTTGAAGAAGTCCTTCCTGTTCACTTTCATTTCCTTTGCCAGTTTCAGTTCCAAGAGTTCATACATGGGGCTGGATTCTATTGGCTAAATGAGTTAGTGTGGAGGATAAGAGAAAGTATTTAAAGAGCTACTTCAGGCAATAGAGGGGTAGGGGATATTAGGGATTCTGGTTAGGAACTACTGCTACTTCTGTTAAGGGATTCTGAGACTATTCCTGTTAACACTCTAAGACTGTGCTGATGGGAATATTGCAATGCTGTAGTAAAGGACTTCTGAGATTCTCTACTCTCTGCATTTCTGAAATTCTGTTGTGGAGCAGGGTTCGTGCATCCATTCATCATCCTATGGCTCCCCAAAGTGAAGGAGGACACCCTCATGTCTCATCACCATCCACAGCAGAACAGAACAACACCTGGAACCCAAGAGCAGCAATCAGAAAGGGAAGGGTGTCACATTCAGTCTGGATTTCAAGAACCCATAACTTTGTTTCAGCCAGTACTTTCATTTTTGAAGCTGGCATGATGGCAGCATGGTTTTGAATAGTAGCAGCAGATTTCAACTCAACCCATAAACAATCCCCATCCCTTATTCTACAGCATCTGCGTCATGCCCAGCAGCAATTAATATCATACAAGACATAGCACACATCAGTCACTGTTCATTCTCATCCCAAAAAAGATCACTTTGCAGTATACAGAAGACTTCTCACTGCAGATGCTCTGGAGCTCCACCCTGCTCCAGTACAGTATGGATCAGTCTATGACCAGTCCGGGGCTGTGTCCATTCTTGGGGCAGTCAACTCCAGTCACTCCTTCCACAGGAGACTGGCTTGCATTCTAGTGCTCTACTTCCCACACATCCAGGTGTGGTGATCCCTCTGTCACACCAGAAACATATGAGGGTTCCAGTCAGTCCTCATAGTTTGATGGTACCCAGTGACCTGGTAGGACATAAATCCTGCCAGGCAGGTTTAACCCTGGCTCTCCTCCTCTTGTGCTGGGGTCCAGGAGTGAGTCAGATGAGCAAAGCCTTGAGGGCTAGGGGGCTTAGCACCTCATGTCAGGTGTCTTGTACTGCCCTTACCGTGTCTGCATGGTCAAAGGAGGCAGGAAGCTTTGAATTCATTGGCCAGAACAATGGTGCTAGTGCCTATTGGCCAGTTTGATTTTCAAAATCAAGTGTATAAAGAGAGATGATTCAGAAAAGCACTGATTCCTGCACCTGCCTTTCTGTACTTAGCCTCTCTGCACTCAGCACAGAGCCTTCCAGCCTCTCCTCATTTGCAGCTCATTAAAGGTGGCCATGTGTATGCAGCTCACACCCACCAGCTCAGCAGCATCTCTTCCCTCTGCCTGAAATACTTTATATGCTACCCTGGGATCACATCACGAGATTGGAAGTGTCTCTGATACAGGAGACTTACTCAGGGACCAAAAGAGCTGTGAGTACCTATGCTGGAGTGAACACCATGACTCCACAGGCATAGTTAGAATTCTTCCAGTTCTTGTGTTCCTATTTTCCAAGTTCTGATTGTTTAAACTGTTTGATTCTGTGCATTTGCTTCCTGTCAGCTGAAAATACAAAGGACTTCAGGGATTTTTCCTGATTTTTTAATATTAATAATAAAAATTAATAGTCATTTAGAAATTAATTAAATTCATAAAGACTATTAATTTCTGATACACCCAGATCACTGGGTGCCTGCAAAGCTTTGTACTCTCCAGTTTAACTGGGAATAATTTGATGAGGCAGGAATTATAAGAATACAGTTATTTTTATTTTCCTGAGAAGCCCTGCCCCAAAACTACACACACAGCTAGTTCAATTTTGTTTGCAGGTTCTAATTCAGTTGGGAATTTCACAGGGATCTTTATGGGCAATTTTTCACAATTTAGGAAATTCATAAAATGGAAAGGGCTAAGCCACAAAATAGCTTTAACCCACTTAGAAATCAGAGGCAAGCCAGGACCCCAGGGAAAAGCCAAAAGAGTACTGGATTTTACTCACAAGCGTGGAGTAGGAATTTGGAGACAGTTCCTGGATCTGCTTTGCAGCAGCCTCCAGAGCTGCAAGTTTTATAATCCAATTTGTTAACCGTGCAGCATAAATACAATGAGAATGGAACCCACCAAAGTTCAAGTGTCTCCAGACACAGCTTCCACGAGGCAAATCTTCTGCAGCAGCACTGCCTTAGAAGCACAAGAAAAGCTGTACTTGTGGTGTGTTTCAGTGAACAGCAGCAGCAGTTTGCGGCAGAGGAAGGGCTGCTCCAGCGGGACGAGGGGGCAGGAAGCCAGGGTTTGCAGGTCCAAGCAGAAGATGGGCCCAGGTGCCACAGACAAATCTCCCCAGTCTCAAACCTGTAAATCTTCCTGTGCCTTCTGGTCACTCTATTTAAAGGCTTCACTAGACAATGTGTCCAGTGTCAATATATACTAGGCACGAAGAACCCAGCCAACCACACTCCCAGATCCCAGCGCAAGCCTTTTCATGAGTGAGTACATGTGTGGGACTTCAGCTAGCAGCAGGAGGAAAAGGGCACCTTTTGCCTTTCCCCATTCAAGGCCACAGGGGAAGGGGAAAGAAATTTCATGCCTTTGTCTTCCCCTACTCAAACCTCCACAGACAAAGGGAGCAAGGGAGTTTTGAAGCACCCTACAACACTTTTGTGGGTTCAGCCTGCCAAGCCATTGGATCTGTGCAGCCCAATAAACCAAACTGCCCCTCTCCTCCGTCTGCTCAGAGGCAGGATGGGAAGGAGGAATTTGGAGCAAAATGCAAAGCTCTGTAGGTTAAGGAGGATTTAATAGGACAATACAAAGAATGAATGAACAGCTGGAATAATGGCAGTAATAAAAAAGTAATACATGAAGTGGGTAATATAAAACATGACATGCTCACTCAATGCACTTACCCAACACTGCTGATGCTTGGCTAAATGCATCAAAATCTGCCACCAGACAACTGCCACCACTGCCTGCACCATCTCCACCACACAATCCCTTGCCCCTTTATATAGCAGGTGTGACACTGTATGTAGCAGAAACACATGATGGATTATTCAGCTGTCTGTCCTGAGCATAGTCCCTTCGCAGCTTTGTGTGAAGAAAAATTAACCCTAACTACAGCTGAACCGAGGAGACTGGGAAATATTTAATGGTAGCAAAGCTCTTTCAGATCTTTGGATGAAGGAGATTGAAATGTGCATTGTTCTTCCAGGTCTCATGACAGACTGGACTTCACTTACACATCATTACTTTGAGAAGTGTGCCATTGTATTTGTCTGTCCATGCTACCAGTGACAATAAATCACTCCACACACTTCACTGAGAGAATGAAACATTACAATTATAGAGCAGATAAGGCTGAAATATTGTTCCCATGTTTTCATGGTAAACTCATGGTCATGCATCTAGATCTGTATTGGCATGGTGATGGATAAAGAACTGGCTTGATGACTGCACCCAAAGAGTGACTGTCAAAAGGTCCATGGCCAAGTGGAGACCAGTGACAAGCACAGTCCCTCAGGGATTAGTCCTGGGACCAGTCTTGTTCAACATGTGTGCCATGGACAGAGGCACTGAGTGCAGCCTCAGCAAGTTTGCTGACCACACCAAGCTGTGTGGTGCAGCTTACAGGTTGGAGGGCAGGGATCCATTTAGAGGGACCAGGACAGGCTGCAGAGGTGGGCACAAGCCAAGCTCACGAGGTTCAGCAAGACCAAGGGCAAGTTCCCACATCTGGGTGGAGGCAATGCCAAGCACAAATGCAGGCTGGGCAGTGAGTGGCTGGAGAGCAGCCCTGAGGAGAGAGACTTGGGGATGCTGGTGGACCAGAAGCTCAACAGCAGCCAGCAGTGTGCACTTGCAGCCCAGAAAGCCAAGCAGAGCCTGGGCTGCAGCAGGAGAAGTGTGGCCAGCAGGTGGAGGGAGGTGATTCTCCCCCTCTACTGTGCTCTGCTGAGACCCCATCTGGAGTACTACATCCAGTTCTGGAGCCCTTGGGACAAGAGGGCTGTGGAGATGCTGGAAAGTGTCCAGAGAAGGGCCTTTTTAGAATATCAGGTAGTGGCAGGACTAGGGGAAATGGAGCAAAGCTGGAGGTGGGGAGATTCAGACTGGACGTGAGGAGGAAGTTGTTGAGCATGAGAGTGGTGAGAGCCTAGAGTGGGTTGCCCAGGGAGGTGGTTGAGGCCCCATGGCTGGAGGTGTTTAAGAGGCTGGCTGAGGCTGTAGGCAGGATGTCCCTGCCTATGGCAAGGGGATTGGAACTGGATGTTCTTTGTAGTCTCTTCTAACCCTGGTTCTATAATGTACCAGAAAAAACTACTATTCCTGTGGAGGTATTCCAATTGCTTGGATACCTAGTATCATGTTTTGAAACTGATTAAATAAATATTTATCATGTGTCTTGATGGTCCTTGGGTTAAAGAATAGGCTTCAATAACTTTCCATCAAATATATATATTTTTTTCAATAAAAAAGAAGACACAAAAGTTAAAAAATGACATTATATTAATAACACTCAAATGTCAACAACACTGAAATCCCAACCTTCTTAACTCACTCAACAGTGGATTTTTAAAAGGATGCCAGTCATGGGATGAGTTATGAAGAATAAATCAGCATAAGTTATGTTTCTTTCCTGAAAAGATGTGTTTGTGTTATGAATTTCCCCCTTAGGTTTTTATAAAACATCTCAGGCTACAACAGTTGGGGCTCTGCAGCCTGGAGAAGAGAAGGCTTCCAGAAGACCTTGGAGTGGCCTTCCAGTATCTGAAGGGAGCCCACAAGAAGGCTGGGGAGGGACTATTGACAAGGTCTTGTAACGACAGGATGAGGGGGAATGGGTTTGAACTGGCAGAGAGGAGACTCAAACTGGATGTTAGGAAGAAGCTCTTTCCAGTGAGGGTGGTGAAACACTGGAACTGGAGGCTGTGGCTGCTCCCTCCTTGAAGGTGTTCAAGGCCAGGTAGGATGAGGCCTTGAGTGATCTGTTCTAGTGGGAGGTGTCCCTGCCTATGGCAGGGGTTTGGAACTGGATGAGCTTTGAGATCCCTCCCAACCTAAACCACCCTATGACTAAAACTGTGATTTTTCTCGGTCATGCTTAGGCTTATAGCTTATTCTTTGGTAAAGACTTGAGATGGACTTAGGAACCCCATGATCAGCAAGTTACACAGCCCCTCCCAATTGTCTGCCCCAGGGAAGAGACTCAGTGTTCTGATACCTCTGAAAGGAAAAGGACCATAGCTTGGACTCCGAGGAAGGGTTCCCAGAGCCCCTGAATGCTCATTTCATTCAGCATGACTGAGAAAAACACTTGGTCTCCCTCTGACAAGGCCTTGTCTTCTGTGTTGAGGAATGGAGTGAGACAACCACATATGCTGGTTTTGTCACATCTCTGATTGTCTTTCCAGATGCAATGCCAGTGATGCCTCATGCCACACGCCTCTGACAGATAGTATCTGGTTGCTCATTTGTATTTTACTGTGTGTTAAGGTCTTTTAAAAGCCATATATGTTCATCTAAAAGGCTGTAGTGAGACAGAAAGAAGACAAGTTGCCTGCTTGTCTTCTTATAGTCACTGCACTGGATAAATACAACCTTGTGAAAGGAGGAGAGTTGAGAGTACCGTAGAGCAGAACAGGGGTGAAGGACTTCCAAAAGCACAAAGTATGACTCTGCAGCAGGAGCAGAAACTGGTGACTGCTTGGAAAACAAGGAAGCAAACTATATAGAGGTATGGCTCAGGCTGAGAGAAAAAGAGTGCAGCTTCAAAAGGTCTCTGAGGAACACACAGAAAGGTGGGAAAACATCCAAAAACTGAATTTGAACTTGTAGCTCTCTCTCCCTCTACACACACACACTGACTTTGCAATGTTACTGTGTTTCATCCAGCAGATTTGTGCATTCTCTTCCCACCTGTATTGTTTTAATTAAAATTCAAATAAAATCCAGCTCCTGAAATTCAAAAGTCAACAGCGGTTTGGGGATGTTTACAAGTGAGCTCATCTCACTCAAACCACAGAACCGTAGCAGCCACCAGAAAAAAAAAAAACACCAAAACCAAAACAAAACCCAAATCAAAACCAAACCAAAAAAAAAAAAAACAAAAAAACCCTCCAAGCCCCAACTTGATCTCAGCTAACCCCAAGACAACTTGCATCTCTTTATTTTGAGCAGCCTGATTACAAGAAGTATCTCCACTTGCCAACACGTGTTGGGAAACTCAGTTGAAGATCACAACACAGAACGTCTGAGTCTTCCTTACAACGTTTATAATCTATGGCTGAGTGCTCTGATGGTGAAGATTAGCTACCTGATCTCTACAGGGACTGCATCCATCCTTTATTTTTGTTTCCTGGTACTGGTGTAAAAATAGCTGATGCTGTCACAGAAACATGACACAAAACCTTGGCTTCCTTGGTTTATTTAAAACTGCCCTCCAAGTGTTAAAGCCTTTGCAGTAAGACAAGTTCTATATATTAATTAGCAAAATTAATCCAATGAATAATAAATGTACACCACTTCATATAGATCAGTAGTTAGCACCAAATCTACACATTTGTTTTACAAAATTGGGAGCTTAATATCAGTGGTAATTATGTAAATTGTGCTTAACAAACCCCAAATATCCTATTTAATTCTGACTTTACATGGTGACAAAAATATACACCATAGATAAGCAGACAGGCAGAAAACACTCTTTTCCTAGAAATGAAATTGTCAGTACTAAGGCAGATACAAAAATATATTTAATGCCAAAATAGGACTTCTCAGTTGTTTCTGTATAAAACTGAGACTCAGGTCTTCACCATGTGTCACTTCTGCTGGTGCATGAGAATCACAACCATTAGATAGAGGTGAGAAATGGGGTGAGATAGCTTGAGGATGACACCAAGTTGGGAGGGAGTTGTTGGTCTCCTGGAGGGTGGGAAGATGTTGCAGAGGGACCTGGCCAGGCTGTGTCAATGGGCTGAGGCCAATGGTATGAGATTCAACAGGACCAAGTGTGGGGTCCTCCACTTTGGCCACAATAACCCCATGCATCACTACAGACTTGGGGGTGAGTGGCTGAAGAGCAGCCCAGCTGAGATGGACCTGGGAGTTCTGGTTGACAGCCAACTGAACGTGAGCCAGCAGTGTACTCAGGTGGCATGGAAGGCCAATGGCATCTTGGCCTCTATCAGGAAGGTGTGGCCAGCAGGACTAGGGATGTAATTCTCCCCCTGTACTCAGCACTGGTGAGGCCTCACCTCGAGTACTATGTGCAGTTCTGGGCCACTCACTTCAAGAAGGATATCAGAGTGCTGGAGCAGGTTCAGAGGAGTGCAACGAGGCTGATGAGGGGGCTGGAGGGAAGTTGTATGCGGAAAGGCTGGGGGAGCTGGGGTTGTTCAGCCTGGAGAAGAGGGGACTTATAGGGGACCTTATTACTCTCTACAACTACCTAGAAGGAAGTTGTAGTCAGGTGGGGGTCAGTCTCTTCTCCCCAGCAACTGGTGACAGGACAAGATGGCATGGTCTGAAGCCGTGCTGGGGGAGGTTTAGGTTGGGTATTAGGAAGCACTTACTTCACAGAAAGGGTGATTAGGCACTGGAATGGACTGCCCAGGGAATTACCATCCCCAGAGGTCTTTAAGAAAAGATTGGACGTGGCACTTGGTGGCTTGGTTTAGCTGATGTCGTGGTGTTGGGTCATAGGCTGGACAAGATGATCTCAGAGGTCTTTTCCAGCCTCAGCTGTGAAATATCTAAAATGGCATGATAGCTTCTGAGCTGATTTGTAACAATCTTTATGGCAGATCCTCTTTTCTGAAGATATGCATAACTGCAAGTGAAACCAAACCAGGACAAGTTCTGGGAATAACAGAAACGGAACAAGAGATTGTGTGTGTCTAGAAATCTCCTTTTGCCTCAGTGCTGACGAATACTCCCAAACTAGTAATCATCCTGGAAGGAAACAGTTGCTTCATGCAAACGCTATGATCTAAGGTCATGCTTTCTTGCTTAAGACGTATAATTTCTATAATAAATCCCGCCTGTTTCTCACAGTGCTGCAGCTCCTGTAGTACAGGCCTCCCCAGCGGAGGATCAAGGGATAGGTAGGCACGAATCATGGCCATAAAGCACAGTGCAGCCCATCAGGCAGATGCTCAGCTTGTGGAAATGTAGCGCTCCCCCAGAGCAATGAGACTGCTCTGTGTGGATTGACTGTAACTCATTCAATGTTTGTTCTGCACCTCAAACTTCTAACAGTACAGAGACGAGGGTGTGTACAAGCTCAATCCCCACAGGTGAGCCTATGGGCTCTGTAATGCAACGGAGAAGTGCTCATAGTGTGATGCTGTGCTTTGCACCTGCCTCAGCTGCCTGGTGCTTTGTCCCCATCTTCCCCTAGAGAACTAAAACCAGGCTTAACGGAAGACAAAATCTGAAGTGTGAAGCTAGGGGGGTCTTGGTGAGTCTCTTATCTGGGGTGGGAAGACCACCCCATCTGTAAGGCCTGGGAAGCCAAATGAACCCTGAGCATGTACTGGCAAAGAAGGTTTTGTGTAAATAGTGGGAACCTCACCTAACAACCTGGGCTGGTCACTTTCTGGTTTTTTTTTTGTTTTGTGAAAAAAAGCAGGTATTACTTAAAGCTTCCTTTCTGAGCTAGTTAAATATTACACCAAAGACTTAAAGCACTTGGGATGTTTGTGACAGCAGGACCAAGCTTAGTACAAGTGCAGTACTAATGGGACAGTGCCCAGAGCCTGCCGCACTGTGAGGGGCTAACCCTGCCTGCACATTCAGCTGTTGCCTTGCAGCATGGGACACTTCTACACCCCTTAGTAGCCCCTTCCCCAGAAGGACCATGGCAGGGTCCAGTGCCTGGCCTTCAGTGCTCACTGGGGAGGTGACCAGTATGTTATGGAGGGTGGCAAAGCCCCTGAAAGGTGCCCATGTCATGAAGGTTACAGTGTCTCACACTGTAAGCCAGAAGCATCGTAAAACCAAAACAATCTCCTAGTCCCCATGAATTTCTCGTGAAACCGCGTTCCACAACACCAGTATGTCACTCTAAGGTGAAAATCTTTCGGCCCTGAGAAGGGAATCCTCGGATCATTTAGGTTGGAAAAGATCTTCGAGACCATTGGGTCCAACCATTAAAATCCTTCCCAACCAAGTCCACCCCGAAGCCATACTCCAAAGCACTGCATCTACATGGCTCTCAAACATACCCAGGAGTGGTGACTCAGCCATCTCCCTGGGCAGCTCGAGGCCATTCCCTCTTGTTCTTCGGAGAAGAGACGAACACCCAGCTCACGACCACCTCCTTTCAGGCAGTTCTGGAGCTCGATAAGGGCTCCCCTCAGCCACTTTTTCTTCAGATGAACAAGCCCGGTTTCCTCGGCCGCTCCGTGTTCTCTAAGCATCTCACTGGTGAAGGGCCTGGAGAACACGGGAAGGTTCCGAGTCCCTTCCTCTGCCTTGCGGCAGAGCGGGGGGCTGGCGGCCTCGCTCTCTCCTTCCCCTGCGCTCAGCTCGGCGGAGGCGGGGTCCCTCGGGCAGGCTCTTTCCCGCTCCGTGTGTGGAGGTCTGCTCAGAGCGGGGATGAGGTTGCGGCAACGTGAGTGTCGTTGGAGGCAGAGCCGCCAGGGGGCGCTGGTTGCCTTTCTGCCCGGCGCGGTTGCGCTGCCGGCGCTGACCACTCGGTCCCGCTGCCCGCTCGGCGCGTGGCGGCCGGGCATGAGTGCGCTGCCGCATTGCCCGCGCTCCGCGGCCCCGGCGCCGCCTCCTTGCGCGCTCTGAGCTGCTCCTGTACTCGCTGACCCGGCGAAGAGGGGACCATGGGCTACCTTTCCGAAGTCGAGTGGCTGTGAGGCGGCTGGCGTTCGCTTGGGGAGCAGGGGAGCCCTCGGCGAGCCAGACCTGAATCGGGGGGGCTGCGGTCGAGCGGGGAGCGCCGCTCCCAGCCGGCGGCGGACACGCACGCAGCGCCTCGGTGTCGGGGACTTGGAGGTGTCCGCTCCGCCGTCTGCACCCACGCTGCGACAGTGGATGGATGCGCCATGGCCACGCTGGTGTGCAGGGTACAGCTGCTGGATGATACCGACCCCTTCAACAGCACCAACTTCCCCGAACCCACCCGGCCGCCGCTCTACACCTTCCGGGAGGACATCCCGCTCGCCACCCAGCTGGCTGGAGTGCACCGGCTCCTCCGCGCCCCGCAGAAGGTACTGGGGGGAGGGTGCAGTGTGAGAAAGATCGAAAGGCAGTGGCTGCCCGAGGAGCGGCAGGCGGCGGGTGGCCCCCGGGCCCTGCCGGGCGGCAGCCCGTGCCCTGCGCCGGTGGGGCTGGCGCGGAGGGTGCCCGGCCCCCGGAGGGGCTGCTTCGCCGGCTCGGCTCCCGTCCCGCGCCGGCGCTAGCCCTCGCCGCGGCAGCATAAATATTTCCTTAAAGCCTGGGGAGAGGCCCGGGAGAACGCCGGAGGGGCTTCTCCTGCTGCTCTTGTTTCCAAACCTTCAAAAGCAGCTACTGCCTTCGCTTTGCTTGCAGCTGCTGTGCGTTTTCCTTGGGAGAAAAAGAAGAAAGGCTCTAGCCCGAAAAACGCTGCCAAAGCAAAGCCCTGGTTGGGTCTGAAATGCCGGTCTCTGGCTAGGCTGTCCCAGTGTCTGGGGATGTGGAGGGTTAACATGTCTGAGGGCAGCCAAGCTGCGAGGAGCACGGTCGCGCAGGCAGGGTCCGAGTTTTGCTGTGGTCAGGTTTAATGAGCGAGGCAGTTAGAGCCAGGGCCCTGACAAAAATAGCCGCGCATCTGCTGCCCTTGGAACAATTGGCACTGCTCGCTCGTCTTGTAAAGTGCTGCAGCGTCTTACTGCCTCGGCCCTTGTTAAGTTTTGCCTATCTCTTCTTGCATACCTCTTCTAATATGTCTGGTGGCATGTGTAGCTCTGCCCTTCAAGTCGTGCATCTGGGAATGATCTTTGAGTTTTCAATTTTCAAAGCAGTTCCATCGATTGGCACAGTAATGCTCTTGCATTACTTTATCTGCACAGAGTGCATCAAAGGAAAAATGCTCACTTCTTTTTCCTTTACAGAAAAAGACAGATTTGTAGAACTTTTGGTCGCTGTCTGATTAAGTGGGAGGAAAATACTCTCTTAGCATCACTTCTTGTATTGTATCTTGCTCTTGGGAGCTAGTGGGAGGATGACAAAGGGCGGTGTGTGTGCCTTTAGATTTAAAGATTTCTAAAACCCCGTAGAAGTTTTCAGAGAAAAGCTTTTGGAGCAGACAGAAGTCTTGCATTTTTAGAACAGTTTCTTGCATAATAGTTGCCAAGGATACAGCATCCAGGGAACAGAGCTCTGCCTAATGCACAAAACCTTTGGAGGCTCTTGGTGCACTGGGTCAAAGCTGTTTTCATGTGCTCAGTCATCCTCAGTTCAGACTGATCCCATTGTTTCCAAGGGAGGCTTTTTTTCCCCCTTCCTGAGTCAGAGCTAATTAAAAGAAGGGCAGGATGGATTCCAACACCTAATGAAGTAAAAAACCCAACAGTTTTAAATATGAATTTACAATTAGTTCAGCCTCATTTTCAGTGACATTCCACTGTGTTGTATTTTGTTTTGAATACTGTTCTGGCAATATTTTGTAACCCAATACTAATCAGACCTCCACAGTTTAGTGTCTTAGGAGTGACCCCAAATCCATGGCTACTTCACTACGTTTAGGTCCTGCCTAGTGCTCTTGTGTGTAGTTTTCTTGGGTTTAATTATGTTTGGAAACTGGACTTGCAGACTTTGGATGAAAGACTGCCCAAATCTCCAGAGGTGCTGTAAACTCAGATGCTGAAACACGGCTGTGTAGCTAAAGACAAATCCTGGCCTAGTGACTTGTTAAGCTGAGGTTCTGACTCCTGCAAGCATTGTTTCTCTGGTTGTAATGATGTAGGCAGACTTACCGAAATCTGCTTACACGTTTACTTTGTTACTTTGTGTTTGCAGTATCGGGGCATGTTTCTAGAGTGCCTTAATTAAGTCTCTTGGGCTTCTTTCAGCTTCTACAAAGGAAAAAAAAAGTAAAGTTTGATTAAACTTGTTTCCCTTGTCTAATTATACTGATAGTTTAATTCTTTCTGTGCACTTGCAGCTAGTGAAAACTTCCTGTGTTTAGCAGCACATCTTCACGTGGGTGATTTTGTAGAACCAACTGCCATGTGTGGCTTTTTATGGACTGAACACTGTGTTCAGTTTTGGGCTCCCCAGTTGAAGAGGGACAGGGATCTGCTGGAGAGGGTCCAGCAGAGAACTACGAGGATGATGAGGGGACTGGAGGGCATGGCTGATGAGGAGAGGCTGAGGGACCTGGGGCTGTTTAGTCTGGAGAAAAGAAGACTGAGAGGGGGTTTGATAAAAGTTTTATAAGTATCTGAAGGCTGCCAGGAGGGGGGGGGGGGGGGGGGGGGGGGGGGGGGAGGGGGAGGCAGGCTCTGCTCCCTGCGATAGGACAAGGAGCAATGGGTGGAAGTTGCAGCAAAAGAGGTTCTGCCTCAACACAAGGGGGAACTTCTTTGCTGTAAGGGTCCCAGAGCACTGGCACAGGCTGCCCAGAGAGGTTGTGGAGTCTTCTTCTCTGGAGACTTTCAAGCCCTGTCTGGATCTGTGATCCTCTGTGATTTGTGTTAGATAGGATTGTCCTGCTCTGGCAGGGGGGTTGGACTCCATGACCATCTCCTTGGGTGCCTTCCAACCCCTGACATCCTGTGAGCCTGTGACAGGCATTACATTTTCTTTTCCATAGATGGAGGTATTCTTTCTGCAGCTTTTCCTGAATGCTGTGTTTATCTGGTCTCGAGAAGATCACCAGAATAGCTGATTTGGAAGAATTTAGCTTCATTTTTCTCCAAGATCAGGACAAACAGATCTCAAAGGAATGCAGCTGTCAAAGCAAAGCCTATGTTGGAGTTCAGG
Source organism: Pogoniulus pusillus (assembly GCF_015220805.1). NCBI lineage: Eukaryota > Metazoa > Chordata > Aves > Piciformes > Lybiidae > Pogoniulus > Pogoniulus pusillus. The sequence continues at coordinate 1,427,229 of NC_087284.1, read as the reverse complement.
TGTCAGATCATGCTGACATATTTGAGGCCTGATTAAGTATTTTGAAAATCAGGGAGATAATAGTTTGATGATCTGCTTAGTACCTTGAGGTGACTAGAGCAAGATATCTCAAAATAGAGGAGGTTATAGCTCAGATATGTAGTACCTTGAGTACTGTGTCCAGTCCTGGGCTCCTCAATTCAAAAGAGATGTTGAGATACTGGAATGTGTCCAGAGAAAGGTGGTGAAGCTGGTGAGGGGCCTGGAGCACAGCCCTGTGAGGAGAGGCTGAGGGAGCTGGGGGTGTGCAGCCTGCAGAAGAGGAGGCTCAGGGCAGAGCTCATTGCTGTCTGCAACTACCTGAAGGAAGGCTGTAGCCAGGTGGGATTGGGCTCTGCTGCCAGGCAAGCATCAACAGAAGAAGGGGACACAGTCTCAAGTTGTGCCAGGGGAGGTCTAGGCTGGATGTTAGGAGGAAGCTGTTGGCAGAGAGTGATTGGCATTGGAATGAGCTGCCCAGGGAGGTGGTGGAGTGGCCATCCCTGTAGGTGTTGAAGCCAAGCCTGTCTGGGGCACTTAGTGCCATGGTCTGGTTGATTGGCTAGGGCTGGGCGCTAGGTTGGACTGGCTGAGCCTGGAGGTCTCTTCCAACCTGGTTGATTCTGTGATTCTGATGCTGATGTCTAAGTCATTCCTGAAGTCTCGTAAACTGTTGGGCCTTTTTGCCAGCAGGTTTGGAGGATCAGTGCTGGTTTTCTTTCGTTATTTTCTTATTACTATCTTTTGATTTGGATGAACATTCACTTATTCTCTGAACAGAGGTGCCAGCTTGCTGCCTTCAGTTCACCACCAAGTTTGTACATCTTGTAAGACGATGCACTGCTGTGGGATGTACCTGAGAGTATGAAGTCAGCAGCAAGAATCCAGCTTACTTCAGTGGGTGTCAGAGTTTACCATTGCTGAGCTGAAATTTGTGGTGATGGAGATATTTTAACAGTACATAAAAGAACTTGCATGCTGTGAGTCATTGTAAGTTAAATATTATAACAAATCATTCATAAACCCATTTAAAATTCAGGTGAAAAATGCTTTGACGTTGTGACCTGGCACAGTGTGTTGTTCATGGCGGTTTTGCAGCCCGTGGTTTGACTCCAGCGCACAGCGTTTCCTTAGCCGTGGTCTTTGAGGCACAGCACTTGATTTCATATGCTGGCCTTACTACTAGTTCTCCTTAAACTTTTGTGATGGTTTGGGCTCTTACCCGTCCCCCCACACTTTGTATTTGCCCCAGCTAACTCAGACGGACCCTGGGAATATAGATGAAGCAATTTATTTACAGCTAGCAGAATTTACAAGCAGCTATTTACAATATATACAGTTATATACAATTATATACAGAAATATACAAAGGATAAACAATACAAAAGCACAACTCCCCTCCCAGAAACCTGAGTCCCCAGGAGGGGCTCTCAAACCACCCCAACACCTCCCCCCGGCCCTCTCAACCTTACCCCAGTTCTCAGGAAGAAGAGAGGTGCAGCCAAGAGGTTAGGGAGCAAGGTTAGTAGGAGCAAGGCTAATGAGATGTGACTGGGTCTGAAGGCAAAGGCAGAAGAGAAGAACAAAATGGAGAATGTTTACTTCTTCTTCCCAGAGTTCTCAGCGTAACTGTGAGAGAAGGAGACACAATTGTTTTCATTCCACTGCCCGTTATCAAGTTCTTTTACCAAAACATTCCAGCTTGCTTCTAACTAGCACAACTTTGCAAGTAGACCTGAGTCTGGATGCAGGTCCAGATCTATAGGCAGTGTTCTGAGCAGCAATGTTTTTAGGTCCTGTGGAGGAGTTCCAAGAACACTGGCTAGGATGAGCTTTTACTACCCTGAATGCATGAGGTACTCGGATGAGGTGAAGCACCTAGGCCGGTGTATAGGGAAAACTAAGAAAGGCATCTGAAATCCTTCTTTTGCTTTTGGTTATGTGCCTCTTCCCCTTTTTTCCTATGCTCTCTTCCTGCCCAAGCTATTCCCTGCAGCCATATCTCTGGATGAAGCAGTCTACTGTACCCAGGCTTCTGCTCAGTTCTGCCTTGTGTGTGTGGCAGCCATGCCCTGTGCTCTTGTGTCAAACTGAACCCTTGGGGGTCATCAGCAGCACTTGCCTAGGATACCCGCTGTGCTTTCAAGTGTCCCAGAGCTCGATGACGACACACTATCTTAGTTGCTGATATGATGAAGTAGGACAAATTCGTTTACAGTATTTTCATCTGCATCTGCAAATCTTTGTAGAGTAACTAAGCAGAGTTTATTTTGGTTGCTTACATTGATTAGGTTGCCTGAGGTGCCATTCTGAATTTGACTTTTACTGCTTTGTTTCTGGGGATTTTAGGTCTCCCTTAGTGCCTGTTATATGAACGAGAACTGGATATAGTCTGGGCTCTGAGTTCAGGTATTCCTTCTGCCAATTTCTGTGAACCTTTGGAAAAATCCAGAAGTCAGTCTAAATTTGCATCCAAATGCCAATGATGCACTTTGAGCCTAATTTGGTTCTTTTGGTTTGTTGGTTTTGAATTGCTTTGAGATACTTGATACTTGTGACTTGCTGACACAGAGTTGTGCAGCAGAGTGGATATGTATACATGGCCAGTGGCAAGTGGTGTGCTTTTTTTAGAGATCTTCTTCATTGTAACTTATTCATACGCATGCTGAGTATGTTGCTGGATCTTGTTTTCACAGGCCACCGTGTTGTTCAGTGTTGGGGTAGCTCTGTAAGAAACACATGTTTGCAGCAGTAATGCAGGCAATCACACAGTCCAGTTTGTCATGGTAATGGAACTGGAATACTTCGTGTACTAATGGAAAAACAACAACAAATCTCACAGTGCATATCGTGTGCCGGTGGTCATGGTGGAAAGAGGAGACAGAGTGCTATGAGATAGTTACTTTGACCTCCTATTCCCTCTGAGTAAACTGGAGGCAGCCTCTGTGCTTAAATATCTTCCAAGAATTTGTAATGCGGACCAGTGTTGGTGCTTTTTAGCAGTGGTAGTAACAGATCCAGCGAGTGCTAGAGGGAGTCAGGAGTTTCATTCATAAAGAGTCTTCCAGATTTCTGTCTTCAACTGTGTAATTTAGCCCTAGATTAAAGCCAGGGGTGACTCTGGGGCATGGTATGATGTAAACTGATAGCAGATGCTGTTCAACTGGGTTATGATATCCTGGCCTGGATCAGGAACAGTGTGGCCAGTGGGACAAGGGAGGTTATTCTTGCCCTGTACTTAGGTCAGGCCACACCTTGAGTACTGTGTCAAGTTCTGGGCCCCTCAGTTCAGGAGAGATGTTGAGATGCTGGAATGTGTCCAGAGAAGGGCAACGAAGCTGGTGAGGGGCCTGGAGCACAAACTCTGTGAGGAGAGGCTGAGGGAGCTGGGGGGGTTTATCCTGGAGAAGAGGAGGCTCAGGGCAAACCTCATTGCTGTCTACAACTACCTGAAGGGAGGTTGTAGCCAGGTGGGGTTGGGCTCTGCTACCAGGCAACCAGCAACAGAACAAGGGGACACAGCCTCAAGTTGTGCCAGAACAGGAATAGGCTGGATGTTAGGAGGAAGTTGTTGGCAGAGAGAGTGATTGGCATTGGAATGGGCTGCCCAGGGAGGTGGTGGAGTCTCTGTGCCTGGAGGTGTCGAAGCAAAGCCTGGCTGAGGCACTTAGTGCCATGGTCTGGTTGATTGGACAGGGCTGGGTGCTAGGTTGGGCTGGATGATGTTGGAGGTCTCTTCCAACCTGGTTGATTCCATGTCCTACCATGGAGTTTAGCTCTGGCATTGAACTCAGTGCCAGACTATATCCTGGCATCAACCTCAGGTTTTCAGGGAGCATAAAACCTACCAGCTGGCTCCTTTACCTTGAGTTTTCTTGAAGCACAGTGCCATTGAGAAATCTCTTGGTTCACAGAGGCTCGGCAGAAGCAGAGAGTAAATAAAGCTGTTCTCTGAAGAGAACATTTCTGGGTTGATTGTTATCAATGACAGCTGAAGAAGAGATGACTGAAAGTGGAATATCATAGTTGCCTTAGGGAGAATGGACCCATAGTCAGGAGGAAATTGGCTAGTGCCTTCTGCAAGTGTTCCTGCTGAGCTCAGGGGAATATTTCAGTTGAGGGCTGTCAAGGTGCCTAGTATTTTAATGTTCTCCCTGAAGCAGGTGGAAATCAACCCTTTCTCATCCTCTGAGAGGTGAGGAGGTTTAACACTATATGGCTACTTCCAGCAGCTTTTCAAAGTGTTCTGGATTTATCCAAGTGTTTCTGGAACTGATGAAATCCTTTGTCAGTGCTTCAGGAGACTGACCCTGCAGTGGTCACACATGCTGGAATTTTTCAGGGAAGTGTCTATGAAGGCAGAGGGGGTAGGATACCAGCTCTGCCTTCTGACTTGGAAGCACAACCTGCATCAGTCCTGTGAGACACTCTTCTGAGGCAGAGGGAACACCTGTCCAAAAGCACAACTGTGAAAAGCTACCCAGTCTCCAGCAGCCTTCTGCAGTGAAGGTCTTCTAAGGTGCAGATACAAAGTAACTGTCAATTGCTAGACTTTATCTTCTGCAGTTTAATTTGAGAGGTCTTTGAAGTTCTTGGAAGGCTCTTCTGACCCGTTATAGTTCAGTACAAGTTATTTGATCTAGGTTCAAAAGCTTTATTGTAAAAACAGGGGAGCAGACCTTATCCAGAGAACTATTTCCCGAATTTGAAACTTCTCTTTTTCAAGTCTCAGAAGTTTGGCTGCTGCTCAAGAGCTTTTGTAAGGTTGAGTATGAAGAATGCAGGTGGTGAGCATGCTGGTAGGTCTCGAGTTACCACTACATTCCAGAATCACGGATTGACCAGATGCAGCCTCTGGAAAACTTGCATCACCATGTGTCTATCAGAGGTTTGCAATCAAACAGTTGGTATCTGTGTTGATTGAGGAATGGTCAACAAAAGGTGTGGAACCTGTTGTTTTGCCATCTTTTCTTCCTGTGTTGTCCCCAGGTAAGAATAAAGGGTCTAAAAACTCCCTGGAAGAGTTTTCTCTCTTCAGTGCTTCCAGTGCTGTCCTATGTTGCTGGGATCTAAATGAGTCCTAAACAAGTAACTGGAATCTAACCGGTTTCTCTCTGATCTCACTCGCAGGTTGTGAGGATGAGTATTACAACACTTAAGCAGCTGTGTGCAAGGCATTTGGGCTCTAAGATGCTCAGTATCACCTATGATGACACTAATTCAGCCAGGACAGCCTTTGCTTTCAAAAAGCATCCTATAGTTTTTTTTTTACTTGAAGTGGTCTGGGGTTATGTACACCTTCCTTGGAAAAACCTTCAGTAGGCTGTACCCATGTGCTGAGACAGGATTTCATTACCAGCTCAAAGCGTTTCATCTGCTTGCACCTCTGTCATCACTTTCCAGACCACCTGGGTTGCATGATATCAATATTAATTTTATGTTGTACTACCATTATTAGTAAGGCAGCAAAGAATGTTGTTACATTTATTTAGCAGAGGAATAAGTTGGGACAAAAGTAGCTGAGCTCTCCAGTAGGCCCAGCTACCTAGAAACATCTGCAACCATCTGGCAACTGAAGTAAAGATGAGTGAGCCTTGAAACTTCACTTTCCACATGTCCTCAGCTTTACACATAAACTGCAGAAATGCACTGTTAAACTCTTGATATCAGGAATATGAGAAAAAAAATCGTATCAATAACCAAGTTGCAAGATAAAGATAAGTCATGTTGAGATCATTATGTGCAGCAGTGGAGATGTGTATGATTTGAAGCCTAATGGTTGCCAGGCAAAAAAGTAGTAAGTTCTATCTCAGTGCCTGCACCGGAGTCTGGGCTGCAGCAGGATAAGTGTGGCCAGCAGGTTGAGAGAGGTTATTCTCCCCTCTACTCTGCTCTGGTGAGACCCCACCTGGAGTACTGCATCCAGTTCTGGAGCCCCTGGGACAAGAGGGATGTGGAGATGCTGGAGCGTGTCCAGAGAAGGGCCAGGAGGATGCTCAGAGGGCTGCAGCAGCTCTGCGGTGAGCACAGAGTGAAAGAGTTGGGGCTGTGCAGTCTGGAGCAGAGGAGGCTCCCAGGTGTCCTTCTTGTGGCCTTCCAGCATCTGAAGGGGGCTACAAAAAAAGCTGGGGAGGGACATTTTAGTCTCTCAGGGAGTGCCAGGACTGGGGGCAATGGAGCAAAGCTGGAAGTGGGGAGAGTCAGGCTGGAGGTGAGGAGGAAGTTGTTGAGCATGAGAGTGGTGAGAAGCTGGATTGGGTTGCCCAGGGAGGTGGTTGAGGCCCCATGGCTGGAGGTGTTTGAGGCCAGGCTGGCTGAGGCTGTACGCAGCCTGCTCTAGGGTAGGGTGTCCCTGGGCATGGCAGGGGGGTTGGAACTGGCTGCTCCTTGTGCTCCCTTCCAACCCTGACTGATTCTGGGATACTGTCATCTCCTGCTTTGTGTAGGTAATCCCGTGGCTCTGCTGGTAGAAACAAAGGACAAGCTTTCTCTTGTACATAGTGTGCATGATTCTGTTGGAGTAAAATGCATTGACATGTAGCTTGTATTTCCCTATTTAGTTGTACCTTCACCTTGGTTTCTGTGCTTTCTTCAGGTTTTAGATCATGTTGATTATGGTAGTCAAAAACATAATTGCAAGCATCTTTGTTATTAAGAAATGAAAATGCAAGACACTTCAGCACTGCTCTTTGGCACCGGCAGACTCAGGCTTGCCAGTGAGCCCTTCCACCTGTGTGACGCTGAGAAAGCATTTCCTTTGGAATTGAAGATACACTCTTGTGGCCAAAGGTGGCAGGTTCAGCGTTGCAGTAGCTGCTTCAGATGGAGATTCATGGCTGGCTTTTTGCGATGGTTCTGTTGTCAGCATGGGGAAGATGAAGTTCCTGGTCTCTCCCTTATGATGCTGCTCAGCATGTTTGTCATGAATCACCAGGCATAATCTGGGGGCTGGCAGAGGAGGCACCTCGCTCACAGCTGTGCCAGCTGGTTTGTCCGTTCAGGGTCATACGAAGACTTGGGAAAAGCCCTGTCCTGTCCTGCCCTGTTTTCTTCAGCACTATAAGGCTGTTCTGCAGCAAGGTTTGCAAGGAACAGGTACGATAGCAGAGCATGCACCTTGGGCGCCAAGAGGAGCCTTGTCTGTGCTAGTGAAATTGTGTCTGCTTTTTGTCAGGGTGGGCCAGAAGTTCTGAGTTTTCTCTTGATCACCAGCGATGACTCTGCTGCGGCCGTGGGGACAGTGCCCAGAAACATTTGGTGTTTTACAGGAAGTGGAGAATTGAGAAAGCTACATATCTGCCCTCTGGCTGCTGTCTCCTGGCTGTCATCCTTGCTTCTGCACACACAAAGGTGTTCTGGTTTTGTTTTGGTTGGTTGGTTTGTTTTTCCTTCATCTCTAACGTGAAAGAGTTGGCTTGCAAAAATATGGGAGTTCTTGGAGTCTTTGGTGGGGGAGATCCTTCTAGATTTGCTGGGTAGAGAATTAAGGACAGCTGTTGATATCGTTAGTTGCTGCATCTGAGAGGCACAGAAAGTCCTGTGGAACCTGAGCAGTTAATGGTCTTGAGCAGCTGGAGAAGAAGAGGAGAAGAGCAACAAATGGTGCCATTTTCTGTGATCCTTAGAAGAAAGGGGAGATTCTGAAACTGAGGTTCATTTGTGCTGCCCTGTCTCACAGGCAGTGAGACACTCTGTGGCTGACCATTATCTTTAAGAAGTGATGAGTGAATGGATTTTTTCCCCCTTTTGAGCTGATTGGGTTGGTTGATTCTTTTTTCCTCCCTTTTTTAAAAAGCTTGATCACTTCCCAAAGGATGCAGGGATTGAGATGCCTAAGTGTGGTGAGTGCTGAGGAATGGAGGTGAGCTGCAGACTTAGCCACATCTGGTTATGAAAGTGTGCTGGTCTTAGGCTAGTGGTGCCTTTTGAATTTCAGTGGTTTTCCTCATGAGGCACCTTTAACTCCTGTAGGTGTAGTTATAGGAAACCAGTGTGCTTTGAAAATAGGCATCAAAAAAACCTAAACCAAAGCCCATAGTTTCATGAGCTTGCAGCCACTAATGCTGTATGATCATACAGAATGGATATTGTGCTGTGGTTTCTGAGACTTGTTTGGTTGGTTGGTTTGGTTTTGCTGGTGTTAGGACCCAGTTTGGACCTCTGCTATACAAGTGCCCAGGCAGAGATAGTCCTTTTCCCTTAATCAAAGGCAGAGAGCAGAAAGAAATAGCAGCAGCTTATATGGCAAATCACTGGTGTAAAATAACCCATCTCTACTGAGTTCTGTCTGAGTAGCTCTATGCAATAGGTCATCTGCAGTTACCAACCTGCTTTTTGTCTCTTTTTTAACAGTCTGTTGTTGCAGTCTGTGAATGTCCTGTATGTGTTTCAGTTCTGACATACTCACCAAAAGGTTTGCAATAAAGTAGCAGCTAACCTCTGTTCTAGAATGATGTTTGGTTAGGTGCCCCTAGCTGTCTGAAATCACGACTGGATTAAAGACTGGAATGAGGCACTTGGTGCCATGGTCTAGTTGATTGATAGGACTGGTGATTGGTTGGACTGGATGATGTTGGAGGTCTCTTCCAACCTGGTTGATTCTGTGGTTCTATGAAGAAACCCCAATAAAACCATTGCTGTATGCCTGAGGGAGAAAAGGTCAAATTGAGAGCAGTAACAGATTGCACTTCACTGCAACCTCAGTGCAAGACTAGGCATGCAGGGAAGGGTTGAAATGGGTGTTCCATACCCCTGATTACCCACAGGCAAATGGCATCACTGAGAGGAAAAATGGTCTGATCAAAAACCATGCAAACATCTCTAAAGGTGGCTGGGACTCGTGTTTGGCCCAGGCAGTCTTCACAGCCGATAATTGTTGGGGAAGCTATGGAAGCCCCAAGATTAAGGCCTTCTGCCCAGCTGAGCCAGTAGTGGATGCTGACCATGTGTTAAGAGGGACCAAGCATAAATCCTTGTCCCAGATTCAAGTGGGCTGACCTGTATTGGTCTAACTGCCCTCTCCTGGGGTTGTGCCCATGACTTTGGCTCAGCCTAGGGGCTCATGTCTGGAAAGCCCTGATAATAATGGGAAGAACCACCACAGCAGTGCATGGTAGATTGTCCCCAGCTATTAGCCGCTGAAATAGAACTCATACCATACTTCACTGGACTACAGGAGGCTATTACCTATCACCCTAAAGTCTTAGACAAACCTGTCCGTTGCCATCAGGGTGGCAATTCCAAAAGAAAGGGCAAATTACACTATTTGTGCATCTCAGTGTTTGCTTGTGTTTCTTCCTCGATTTCATTGTTCCTCCAAGTATTCTGTGTCATGCTACCAGTTGAGTCAAGCTTTCCTTACAAAGGCAGAAGGGCTCTAACTCTCCAGTGACCACAGTTAAGGAAGACAGGCTTTATTAACAAGGTATAAGTAAAACATTGTATCTTATTTCAGACAGATGTAACTCAATTACCCTGCAGGCTAATGTATTGCAATGATCATTTCTGGTCACAGCTGAAGGACTCCCGTTCCACTATGAATTTGTTCTGCTTTCTGTTTGCCTGTGACCCAAATATTGCTTTCCTGTATTATGCAACCTTGCTTTTATATTGTAATACTCTTCATCAGGTTTATGTCCCCTTTCCACAGTTTTTGAGCAGAAGTGAGCTTAAATTAATGTGTGATGCGTTTGAATTTATCGTGTTTGCCTTGTAGGTGGTACCACTTTCTTGTTTAGATGTTGAGTTCAGCAGTTTGCTGCTTTATTTTAACCTCAATTTAAAAAGTTAACTTGCCTGCAGTATTGTTTCAGTTACTGGAGAGTGTTTTTTACTGGGGCTTACTTTGCCTTACCTATGTCATGCTGTAGTTAAGAAGTTCCTTGTAGACTGCATTGTGGCTTAAGGAAAAGGAGCCATTTTTCTGATGAAACTGAATATTGTAGGGGAAGTGGCAGAAGAAGACTCTGGTCTTTTAGAAGGTAAATGAGTATGGCTTCTGCAGTTCTGGCTGTGTTTCTCAGTTCAGATGCTACCTCATTAAGCTTTCAGATTTCTGTTCTTAGTGAATGTTTTCACTTGGTTTTGAAATGTGAGTTCAAAAAGCCACCAGTTACAAATGTGAAGTTATGATAAGCTTGGAATATGCCCATATCTTTGAGTTTCTGAACTTTCTGAGGAGGCTCACAATTTAGTTTTTATAGTGCTTTCATTTGACTTGTTGAAGAGAAGTGATCAGCACTTTGGAGAAACAACCATCTGTAACAGCTTTGAAATGTGGAAACTTATCATAGAATCAGCCAGGTTGGAAGAGATGTCCAAGCTCATCCAGTCCAGCCTAGCACCCAGCCCTGGCCAATCAACCAGACCATGGCACTAAGTGTCCCAGACAGTCTTTTCTTGAACACCTCCAGGGACAGCAATGCCACCACCTCCCTGGGCAGCCCATTCCAATGCCAATCACTCTCTCTGTCAACAACTTCCTCCTAACATCCAGCCTAGACCTCCTGCAGCACAGCTTGAGACTGTGTCCCCTTGTTCTGTTGCTGGTTGCCTGGCAGAAGAGACCAACCCCACCTGACTACAAACTTCCTTGTCCTGCTGACCACACTGTTCCTGAGCCAGGCCAGGATGCCATTGGCTCTCCTGACCACCTGGGCACACTGCTGGCTCATGTTCAGCTACTCTCTACCAGCACCCCCTGGTCCCATTCTTCCTGGCTGCTCTCAGCCACTCTGTCCCCAGCCTGTAGTGCTGCTTGGGGTTGTGGCTTAAGTGCAGAACCCTGCACTTGGCCTTGTTCAATCTCATCCCATTGGCCTCTGCCCAGTGGATAATGGAGATAATTATCTCAAGATGCAGATACCTTTTCTTTGCTAATTAAATATGCCTAAGTCTTCAGAATGTGTATGTGTTCCTTGTAGTGCTCTATCACCAGGGCATCTGCAGGAAGCATCTAATCTTCATCCATCTGTGGAAAATTCTTAGCCTAGTTTTCAGAAGTCATCCTGGGAATTGGTAATGAAACACAACCTCATTCCTTTAGTTGTCTTCACATCATTGATTAGTATTCGGCTCCAGTTTTAGCATATGAAAGACATTGACACTCAATAGATCATTTATTCATACCTTAGATGGTAAGTGAGCATGCTGTGATCACAACTTTTTTTTTGTTGGTTGGTTTTGGTGGGGTTTGGGGTTTTTTTGGGGCTCCCAACCACCCTTCCACCTTTTCCCCACCCCTCTACCTTACCCCAGGCTTTGCCTTACATGCAAGGTGAGTTTAGAGGGTTGGCCAGGGGGCTTAGGAAGCAGACAGATCAGCCAGGCAGCAAGTTAGAAAAGAGAAGTGCAGCCCAAAGCCAGAGAGAAAACTCTGTTATCTATGTTTGTGTTCTTGTTTTTATCCATCTCAGCAAGCCTATGAGTGCAACAGCCATCACCATTGGTTCCTTTTCACATCCTAGCATCTAATTCTTCTCACCAAAATACCCCAGCTAGGCCCAAACCAGCATAGGAAGGTATGTGAGTGATTCGGTATGGATGTTCTTATCTTACCATAACTCATAACAGCATACTTGTGTAACCTCGTGCCTGTCTGCCACCAGGGAATTTGACTCATTTTCAAAGTTGCAATGAAGTCTTCTTTGGGTTGATTGAAAAGTTGCCACACTGGGCAATGACCTGAGTTGTCAGAGTTAGCTCTGTCTTTATGAGCTGCTAATGGAAGTGGCAAAATCTGTTTGCTTATCAGATGCTGTTGAAGCTAGTTACTGTGTTTGGTTTTGTTACAGAGAAGAGAGGTGAATGAAAATCCCTGGTCACAGTATGTTTATACAAACATGTTGAGGTTTAGGCAAGTGCTTGTGCTCTCTCTCATTCTTCCCCCTCTTCCCTTTCCTGTTTTTCAATATTGCAGCCTGCACTCCAGCTCAAGTCCCAGGCTGAGTTTAGTCGTGGTGATGGTTTGTGGGTCACTCAGTCAGCCTCCTCAAGGAGACAGATTTTGGTTATTGATGATAACTGCTTTGTTCGTTATGGGTAAAACCCTGGCGATGGATAGTGTGTGGTACAACAGCATCTTCTTTCCACCACAGACAGCAGTGGGAGAGAACTAGCCTTGAGGGGGGCCATAGTTTTATCCATAAAAGTGCTTATTGGAGACCTGGAGATAGTACAGTTATCACTTTGTGAAGTCTTGGAAGCAGTTTTTGGAGGGCTGTCTCTGTGAAGGGTGCTGCTGTAGAGGGCAGTGCTATCAAAATGTAGGCTAGCAGTGGAAGGGCATTGAAGCTGTGTTTTACAACCCAGTGTGGAAAACCTCAGGTTCTTATGCCCATATCCTCTGCTTACAGGTGGGAAACATACTGTTAGTTGCAGACATGCACTGAGCAGCATAAATTTGACTTTCAATGCGTTGAGGTTACTGAGTGAACAACTTCTGCTTGAAGAACACCTGGGATTCCAGGAGGAGCTCTTCAGCAGAATGTCTCTTAATGACAAAGTTGTGTGAAGTTAGATACCAGTGTTGCTGCTGACAGATTATAAAGTTAGCAGCTTGTCTATGCAGTTCCCACTGGGCTGTTACGTTGTGCCCTGCTTAGCGTAGTCTCCAAAATCAGAGCAAAGCAAAACAAAATGCTAAGCCACTGAGCAAGGTTTTATTGCCACCTTGCTTTGCTCTCGTCCGGGAGAAAAAAGATTTGCGTCTCATATATTTTATTATTTTGGGGCAGGGGGATTATTTTGCTGTCTTTAAATTCTTCAAACTTCTGTAAGGGAAAATAAGGCTAAAGAAGTATTATCATAGAATTGAGCAGGTTGGAAGAGACCTCCAAGATCACCCAGTCCAACCTAGCACCCAGCCCTATCCAGCAAGTAGACCATGGCACTAAGTGCCTTCTCCAGGCTTTGCTTGAACACCTCCAGGGACGGTGCCTCCACCACCTTCCTGGGCAGCCCATTCCAATGCCAATCACTCTCTCTGTGTACTTGGGAAAAAATACTAAGTCTTTCCTACTTCCATAAAACAAATATTGTACCTGAAATATATACCAGCCTCTGAGAATTTTCACAACTCCTTTCACAAATGAATTGGTGTCCAGGTACTGGAGGAAAATCACTGTGGCCATTTGAGCCAGATTTGTAGCTCAGGCGTAGGGGAGAGCTGAACATTCTAGGGCTAGGCCATGTCATGGCAAAACGGTTAAGTTAATATAATTTCATTGGCTCATCAAGAGCTTTATGTCTAGAAGCACAGCTTGGACCTTTCCCTTGCTGCTTCTGCTGCTTCAGCTGTGCCTGCTGCTGTCTTCCCCTGCTGCTGTTTTGGCTGCTGCTGCTTTGCTGCTTCGCTGCCACTTGACCTCTTCCCTATCTTTGCTAAGGTTATTATATTTCTCTAGTAGCTAATTTCTCCTTAATGCTGTTATATTTAAACTATAAGAAACACAATTTCATCTTTCCCTGACTTTCCAAAAGAAATCCATGTTGTGGTGAGTTTATTCTCTGGGGGGAGAGATCCATCCCGCCCCGGGACAACCACTTCTGTCAATCTCTTCAGTCTTGTAGCAGCGAGTGTCCAAATTCGCTGTGAGAAAAACTGCCTTTTTAAATGTATCTTAGATGAAACGTGCTTAAGTGATGGCTTTAATACACTAGTGGCAGTGTAGTTAGCCTATCTAGGTACACTTCTATTGCACTATTGTTCCTCAAGTGTAAACATTGCATATTTGAAAGTAATTTGTTGAATATTTGAAATTGTTTTGGGGATTAAAAATTTCACAGAATTTGTCAAGATAGTGAGGTCAATACCTGCTTAAGCAGTTGACATGGAAACAGAGCTCTCGCCGGTGTTCAGCCTTCTCTTTGCCTGAAGGAACCTATATCTTCAATTCTCGCCTCTCAGGAGGGATCTGTTGCTCTGACCAGGCCATTCCAGGTTTGTATTAAGAATGTAAATCCAATGTGTATGATGGTGGTGCAGTGTGACAGTGTTACACAGGCTGAATATTGTAGCTCAAATGTAAATCCAATGTGTATGACGGTGGTGCAGTGTGACAGTGTTACACAGGCTGAATATTGTAGCTCAAACAGAGAAGGTGTACTTGTGATTAACATATGCTTTTTCAAAGGGAATTAGGAGCCTTTTAACTGTTGCATTTCCTACTAAAATTCTAGTGATGTTTAGGATCATAATAACAAGTAGGAACTCAGTTTAAAACATGTCATGGTTTTGACTCAGATGGCATCTGAGTTTGTACACAGTTGCACATGCAAAACTATACAGACCACCCTCCTGGTGGGATAGGAAAGAGAATCAGGAGGATAGGTATGAACAAAAGCCCTGTAGGTTGAGATAAGGAGATTTTAGTGGAAGAGAACAAAAACTACAAGAAGCAAGCCAAAGCAAGGTGAAGTGAGACAAGGAAGGGCAAAGAATCTATAAGCAGAAGAAAAGAAAGTGAACTCTAGAAGCAGGAAGCATCTCACATCACAGTTTGAACTCCAAGACCCGTCATAGAATCAGCTAGCTTGGAAGAGACCTCCAAGCTCATCCAGTCCAACCTATCACCCACCCCTATCCAATCAACCAGACCATGGCACTAAGTGCCCCAGCCAGGCTTGGCTTCAACACCTCCAGGCACGGCGACTCCACCACCTCCCTGGGCAGCCCATTCCAATGCCAATCACTCTGCCAAGAACTTCCTCTTAGCATCCAGCCTAGACCTCCCCTGGCACAACTTGATACTGTGTCCCCTTGTTCTGTTGCTGGTTGCCTGGTAGCAGAGCCCAACCACACCTGGCTACAGCCTCCCTTCAGATAGTTGCAGACAGCAATGAGGTCTGCCCTGAGCCTCCTCTTCTGCAGGCTGCACACCCCCAGCTCTCTCAGCCTCTCCTCACAGGGCTGTGCTCCAGGCCCCTCACCAGCTTTGTTGCCCTTCTCTGGACACATTCCAGCACCTCAACATCTCTCTTGAATTGAGAAGCCCAGAACTGGACACAGCACTCAAGGTGTGGCCGGAGCAGTGCTGAGTACAGGGGCAGAATAACCTCCCTTGTCCTACTGGTCACACTGTTCCTGATGCAGGCCAGGATGCCGTTTGCTTTCTTGGCCACCTGGGCACACTGGTGGCTCATCTTCAGCTACTCTCTACCAGCACCCCCAGATTCCTCTCTGCCTGACTGCTCTCAGCCACTCTGTCCCCAGCCTTTAGTGCTGCTTGGGGTTGTTGTGGCCAAAGTGCAGAACCCTGCACTTGCCCTTGTTCATTCTCATCCCATTGGCCTCTGCCCACCCATCCAGCCTGGCTAGGTCCCTCTGCAGGGCCCTACTAATTTTGAACACCTCCACACCTGCTCCTAGCTTGGTGTCATCTGGAAATTTACTGATGCAGGACTCAATCCCCTTGTCCAGATCATCAGTAGAGATATTGAACAGACTGTGCCCAGCACACTCGTGACAGCTGCCAACTGGATGTGGCACCATTCACCACCACTCTCTGGGTCTGGTCCTTTAGCCAGTTCTGGACTTTTGCTTCATCATCTTTTGCCCCAGCCATCTGTTTCCTTATACAGCAGGCTTGACATCAATATGGTATTGAGTCAGCTAATTGTCTTGGTTGGTCTTACCTCACAGCAGAACCCTAGACAGCACAGCATAATTTTTTCTTGCAGCCCTTTACGTAACTGGAAGAAAGAAAAGAGAGAACATATAAGTGGGAACCTAAATAAGAGCACAACATTAACATCTAATTTGGGAAAAAATATTTTGAGCTACTCTAAGCTTTGGTAAACAGCACACAATGAGTGGTGTGAGGTGTTTTGCTTGCAAAAACAGTTGTGGCAGGAACTGCCAAATGTGCACTACATTTTGGCACATGTAGTGTGAGACTTTCTTGATGTCTAAGGTGCTCTCATTTCGTAGCTAATTTTACTCTTACCAGTTTGTAATTGGATGATTGCCAGAAGTGAGGGTATTTTCTCCATGCTTTTGATGGCACAGTGCTGGCTAATATTCTGACTCCAGACCAGAGCTTAAAATAACTAAGCTTGGTATTTTCCTGTTTCTCCATAGTACAATGGTAGATAGGCTGGTACTTAGAATCCATTTTCTAGTTGCTTACTTATCACCACGGAGATCTTATGGATAAGATATGGTCAGAAGAGATATTTTTCTTGGAAGGTTGGTTCATCTGAAATACCTACAATGCATTAGTGGGCCATGACTATTGCCTTATCATGCCCCTTGGCCAGACTCTTTAATATTGTTATGGTTGTCCCAGGTTGAGAACTATAGAGTTAAAAAGATCTTCTGGGGCCTAGAAGACTGTTATTCAGTCTCTTAATTCTGCTGTCTCTTTATAAACTCACGGCCAGGCCAGCTCCTTCTTTCCTCTCCCTCCAGCTCGCCCCATGCAGTGCCCCTGGGCACCGCGCTATGGGTCAGCTCCAGCCGTGGCCGCTTCAGGAGAGGGGGTCCCCTATCATCTTCAGCTGCCTCAGACCTTCCAAGTCACTGCCTGCCACTTGCTTCTCCCCCGTTGGCCACCCAAGAGGGCAGCAGCTCACTTCTCCAAGCTTTCTCCATGCCAGCTTCACTAAGAGGCACCATTTCCCCTAAGCTTCAATTCTGCATTTTCTGCACTCCTAACTATGCAAACCAGCAACCACCTCGCTCCCCGCGTGGGCCACCAGTCATTCCCTTGTGGCTTTTAAAGAGAGCTGACGGGAATGAAGCTCTCCCGTTGGAGAGAAACCACAGAACTGTGTTTGGAGAGATACACTACAGAAATTACAGAAGCAGATACAACAGCCATAGCAACCCCCTTGCATTTCCCCCAGCCCCAAACTAAATCTCTATTCCCAGTGCTGCAGTCCTCCCCCTCCTGCCCTGTGTCGAGCGGGAGCCACTTCATCGGAGAAACCTGTGAGCAATAGGCCTGTTCCAGCGCCTCCAGAGGCTTGTGTTTAGGCCTAGGGCTGGCAGAGGCACTGGGGGGATTGGGGCACTGGTAACCGTCACTGACAGGGTGGGCACTGGGGGGATTGGGGCACTGGTAACCGTCACTGACAGGGTGGGCACTGGGGGGATTGGGGCACTGGGGGGATTGCAGCACTGGTAACCATCACTGACAGGGTGGGCACTGGGGGGATTGCGGCACTGGGGGGATTGCAGCACTGGTAACCGTCACTGACAGGGTGGGCACTGGGGGGATTGCAGCACTGGTAACCATCACTGACAGGGTGGGCACTGGGGGGATTGGGGCACTGGTAACCATCACTGACAGGGTGGGCACTGGGGGGATTGGGGCACTGGTAACCGTCACTGACAGGGTGGGCATGGGAGGGATTGGGACACTGGTAACCGTCACTGACAGGGTGGGCACGGGGGGGATTGGGGCACTGGTAACCGTCACTGACAGGGTGGGCACTGGGGGGATTGGGGCACTGGTAACCGTCACTGTCAGGGTGGGCATGGGGGGGATTGGGGCACTGGTAACCGTCACTGACAGGGTGGGCACTGGGGGGATTGGGGCACTGGTAACCGTCACTGACAGGGTGGGCACTGGGGGAATTGGGGCACTGGTAACCGTCACTGTCAGGGTGGGCATGGGGGGGATTGGGGCACTGGTAACCGTCACTGACAGGGTGGGCACTGGGGTGATTGGGGCACTGATAACCGTCACTGACAGGGTGGGCACTGGGGGGATTGCGGCACTGGTAACTGTCACTGACAGGGTGGGCACTGGGGGGATTGGGGCACTGGTAACCGTCACTGACAGGGTGGGCACTGGGGGGATTGGGGCACTGGTAACCGTCACTGACAGGGTGGGCACTGGGGGGATTGGGGCACTGGTAACCGTCACTGTCAGGGTGGGCACTGGGGGCATTGGGGCACTGGTAACCATCACTGACAGGGTGGGCACGGGGGGGATTGGGGCACTGGTAACCATCACTGACAGGGTGGGCACTGGAGGGTTTGGGGCACTGGTAACCGTCACTGACAGGGTGGGCACTGGGGGGATTGGGGCACTGGTAACCGTCACTGACAGGGTGGGCACTGGAGGGTTTGGGGCACTGGTAACTGTCACTGACAGGGTAGGCACTGGAGGGTTTGGGGCACTGGTAACCGTCACTGGCAGGTGTGTAGCAGCGTATGGCAAGTGCCTGGGCTGGTGGCCACGCCACTGCGTGGGAATTTCACTCCAAGCAAGTGCAAATCCTGACAGGATGGTACAATGTTTGGAAAAACCATGCTGCCAGCCTGGAAATTCCCGAGACAGAAACAACTGTGATGTGCTGGGGCCTTGCCCAGGGCTACTGAGCCCTTCTCGGTACCTCTCAGAGTGCTCAGGGGCAAGAGACAGTCTCTGGACTCGCAGGCGGAGCAGCAGGTGTGGCAGCAGCACCACAGAACCAGCCTGGGTCAGTATCAGCTGCCCCTGTGCGGGAAAAGGCATACAAGGAGAGCAGCTCACCCTGCAAAAGATAAGGATGAACCAGGGCCATCACGGGAAGAGTCAGGGCTGCTCACTTGGTCTTTATCTCTGCTTTTGGAAGCTGTTCAAGTACAAACCATGGATGGAATGAGCAGCAGGCCTCAGCAAGGGGAGGAAAGTCTCTTTTCCCCTGTGCAGGCCTGCCTTTCAGCTGAGGAAGAACTGTCCCAGCAGGTCTGTCAACCCAAGAAGAGCATGTTCTGTTCCCCACCCGTGCAGTCCCATGTTTCAGCCATGAGGAGCAAGCAGGGGAGAGAATCTGGGAGACTCACACTATGGCATGCCCTGTGGTTCTCCTTATGTGACCATGGGGAGGGCATGGGGAAGTGAGATAGAAAACTCACTTCATTGCTATCTGCACAAGTCTGTGAGTTACAAGGGAGTTCTCCTCTGAAGAATGCTGCTTCAGCTTCTAGTGGAGTCACCCCAAAGGAGCAGACAAGCTGACAGTGCTTCTGATCCTCCTGCAGGGACTCCCAAAGGATCTTCACAAGGTGCAAGAGGTTTCAGTCAGTATTAGAGGGGCTCTGCCTCTGACCAGATGGAGGAGAGGGGCAGTTTGGTTTGTTGGGCTGCACAGATCTGATGGCTTGGCAGGCTGAATCCACAAGAGTGTAAAGCTTTAGCAAATACAGGTGCACAGTGTACTCTGATGTCATCAGAGAGGTGGAACTCATTTGTGTTTCTGGTATGAAGGGGGGAAACCAGCAGCTGGATGTATTGGAAACAGAGCACTGGAATGCAAGACCAGGAGCAGGGTGGAGCTCCAGAGTATCTGCAGTGAGAAGGCTTCTGTATACTACAACACCATCTCACCTTGAGCAAGGATGGACAGGGAATGATGTGTGATGTTGTTTGATGTTAATTGCTTCTGGGCATGATGCAGATGGTGTAGAATGCAGGAGGGAGAGTGTCCATGAGTTGAGTTGAAATCTGCTGCTGTTATTCAAAACCATGCTGCCATCCTGCCAGCCTCACAATGAAAGTACTGGCTGAAGCAAAGTGTTATAGGTACAGATTGTAGCATGAGATGCTTCTCTTTTGGCTGCTCCTTTTGGTTTCTGGGTGTAGCTTGTTTTTGCTGAGCAGGTTGGGGGGCTAGGTGGCTTGCTTCTGCTGCTGATTCTGCATTTTGGTGCACCTTTCTGCAACCAGTCTAAGGTAGTTCTGCATTTTATGATCTCATTGTCATTACATCTGGTTGTCTTTGTGCGTGTGTGTATTGCTTTCCTCCCATCTGTGCTGGGGAAGCAGTGGGCTGTGTTAACACAGCACAGATGGCTACATCATCCCATGATGTGTTGTTATGTGCCTTTTGGCAATGTGACCCTTTGTGCCCTGAAGCTGTGTAAGAGGTGTTTTTGTTTCATGGATTTGGTTTTCTGGTTTGGTGTCTCAGCTGAGTGATTTAGAGCTGCTTCTGTCATTGTTGCTTGTGTCGTTGCCTTTGCTTAGCTGGGAACCCTGCTCCCTCTCCACCTCACAGGGCCCTTAATGTATGCAGATACCTTCAACATCCAGGTCGTCTCAGCACTCTTGGGATAAAAAAGTTACTGCGTGTGCCCAGCAGCTGAAATCTCTTATCTGCTGTTGCTTTAGTTCTCCAGGGGAGCCCTGAGGCCCCCTGCTTGTGCTACAAATGGGCCTCTGGCTGCCTCTCCTGTAGGAATGGACAGGTCACAGAGGGCTGCTTCAGGAGTTTAAACCAGTACTGAAGCTGATGATATCCTGTTCCATTGTCACCTAAGGGAGTTCGAGGTGGCTGCTGCTCTGGTCCTCTGTTCCGAATGACAAGACTGGAGATGTGAAAGTTGTTTTTGGGACAGAGACCATTTGTGCCAGGGCTGCTAACCTCCGTTCTGGGAGGCCTGTTTTCACAGGCTGTCTGTCTAGGTCGAGTGCAGCAAAGGGGTAGGAGGGAAGCAAGCAGAGACAAGGTCCTGAAACTTAGGACTCAGTGTTTGTGGTTGCTAAACCCTGTGCTTTGGAGAATTTTTGCTCCCCTGGTCTGCTACAGACAGGACAGCTTTGCCAAAGGGGAAGGTGACTGCTGGAGCTGAGAGATCCTAAATGAGCTTAAATAGCAAAGCTTTCCTCGCAGGGCTTTTGTCTGACATCTCACAGCGCTGCTGACTTTGCGGAGCTGAGCTGTGTGTTATTGTTTCCCTCCAGCGCAGGGACAAGGTTACAATTGGGTAACCCTCCCTTGCAAAGGACAGTGGAATTGACTGCAGATCTATAAGCTGTTTGCAATCCTCTCTTCTGCCTATTTAACACTTGTCTCCAGAGAAGGACTATGCTTATTCATTAGTAGTCAATATTTCCATGTGGTGCTGGAAGGACAGTCAGGACAAATGAATTGTGTCTATTAACTGTAGTGCCACTCTGTAGGGCTTGCAGTTACTCACCCAGCTGCAGTAGTTTCAGGGCCAGGCTGGATAAAGCCCTGAGCAATTTGCTCTAGTGGAGGGTGTCCCTGTTTACAGCAGAGATATTGGAACTAGGTGATCTTGAAGGTACTCCAAACAAGTCTATATGGCTTTCATCTAAACGGTCTAATTTCATGTCATAAACGTTGTGTCTTAATTGGAAGAGAGTAAGAAATAAATATCATAGGTTCCACAGATCTAATTCTTGTGCTACAAGTGTTCTGTGACCTAGTAAACACAAAGGCAAGATGTGTTATTCTTCAACCAGTGCAGCTGAAGATGTGGCTTCTTGCAGTTAGTCTAAAAATGGTTTCTTCATGACTACCTTCTCTCAGTGTGTTCAGGAAAAGCAACTAATTGAAACCAAACCAACACGTCGTGAGACAAGACAAGAACTTCAGAGTGAAGTAAAATTACACATTCAATAAGTAGATCCTCACCATAGAAAACTGGCATCTTTTGTTTTCATGATAGGCAACGCAAGCTTGGAGACACCAGTGAGTTAGAAATGGCATCTGAAGCATTTCCTCAGGAGCATGCAAAGGCAGGCAAACACCTTCTGTAGCCATTGCACTACCTTACTGTCATAGGCAGCTCCAAAACTCCCTTACAATCACAGAATCAACCAGGTTGGAAGTGACCACCAAGCTCATCCAGTCCAACCTATCGCCCAGCTCTATCCAATTACCCAGACCATGGCACTAAATGCCCCAGCCAGGCTTTGCTTGAACACCTCAGGGATGGCACTCCACCACCTCCCTGGGCAGCCCATTCCAATGCCAATCACTCTCTCTGCCAACAGCTTCCTCCTAACATTCAGCCTAGACCTGCCCTGGCACAGCTTGAGACTGTGTCCCCTTCTTCTGTTGCTGGTTGCCTGGTAGCAGAGCCCAACCCCACCTGGCTACAGCCTCCCTTCAAGTAGTTGTAGACAGCAATGAGCTCTGCCCTGAGCCTTCTCTTCTGCAGGCTGCACACCCCCAGTTCCCTCAGCCTCTCCTCACAGGGCTGTGCTCCAGGCCCCTCACCAGCTTTGTTGACTTTCTCTGGACACCTTCCAGTATCTCAACATCTCTCTTGAATTGAGGGGCCCAGAACTGGACACAGCACTCAAAGTGTGGCCTGAGCAGTGCTGAGCACAGGGGCAGAATAACCTCCCTTGTCCTGCTGGCCACACTGCTCCTGAGCCAGGCCAGGATGCCGTTGGCTTTCTAGGCCACCTGGGCACACTGCTGGCTCATCTTCAGCTCCTCTCTACCAGCACCCCCAGGTCCCTCTCTGCCTGGCTGCTCTCAGCCACTCTGTCTCCAGCCTGTAGTGCTGCTTGGGGTTGTTGTGGCCAAAGTGCAGAACCCTGCACTTGGCGTTGTTCAATCTCATCCCTTTGGCCACTGCCCACCCATTCGGCCTGGAAAAGTCCCTCTGCAGGTCCCTCCTACCTCCAACACCTCCACACCTGCTCCTAGCATGGTATCATCTGCAAACTTACTGATTATGGACTCAATTCCCCCTATTCTGGTTGAGCCTGATTACTTGGGCATCCTGTAGGTGCTGTGTGATGGCACTCAAGATGACCTGTTCCATGCCTTTGCCTGGCACTGAGGTCAGGCTGAGAGCTCTGGAATTTCTTGGTTCCTCCCTTCAGCCCTTCTTCTGGATGGGATCACATTGGCAGCTTCTAGTCTCAGGGGACCTCTCCAGTGAGCCAGGACTGTTGATAAAGACTGTTATAAAATGCCAGAGCTTTCTACTTTTGTGGGACCCAGGGGAGGTATTGAAGACTTTGTGTGTAGATTTGTAGAACTGGTCTGGCAGTGAGAATGAGCAGTCCAGGTGTAATGATGGGAATGATGAGATAGGACTCCATTCCTGTGAGGAACACTTACTCTTATTTGCTCCCTGAAGGACACAAGGACCTTCATCTTTTCCTGCTTGGTACTTCCTAATATGTTTTTATGGCACTTTGAGAAATCTGGGTGTGCAGAACCTGTCCCTACCCATGGCCACTTGGAGCCCTAGTGCTTTCTTTGGGAGCTGCTGGTGTATCTGATGGGTGGAAGATATTGCTGCCAGAATAACTGGGCAAGGGAATGTTAAGCCTGCAAACCCGGTCCTGTCCAGCACTGCCCAATATGGCAGCTGGCATCAATTCTACTTAAGAAAAGCATGTGATACTAATTTTTCTTTACAGTGTTGCTGCTCTCTAACAAAAGAAAAAAGCCCAAACCAAACAAACATCCCCAAAAAAAACAACCAAAAGTCTAAAACAAGCAAAAGGCCAAGCTACGAAGATAAATGATGTTGTTTCCATAGATGGGGATGTGAGCCTCTCCTCAGTTCTCAGATGGAAGTAGGAGCTCTCAGGAATTCATGTAAGGAACACTTGCTGATAGTTTAACTGGATTGGCATCCTGGCCTGGCTCAGGAACAGTGTGGCCAGCAGGACAAGGAAGGTTGTAGTCAGGTGGGGTTTGTCTTTTCTGCCAGGCACCCAGCAACAGAACAAGAGGACAGAGTCTCAAGCTGTGCTGCAGGAGGTCTAGGCTGGATGTTAGGAGGAAGCTGTTGGCAGAGAGAGTGATTGGCATTGGAATGGGCTGACCAGGGAGGTAGTGGAGTTGCCGTTCCTGGAAGTGTTCAAGCAAAGCCTGGCTGAGGCACTTAGTGCCATGGTCTGGTTGGTTGGACAGAGCTGGGTGCTAGGTTGGACTGGATGAGCTTGGAGGTCTCCTCCAACCTGGTTGATTCTATGATTTGGACAGAAGATGGGTGATAGCTGCAATGTACTGCACACTGATGAGACCGCACCTGGAGTACTGTGTCTGGTTCTGGAGCCCCCGAAAAGGGCTAGGAGGATGATCAGAGGGTTGGAGTTACTCTGCTGCAAGGAGAGACTAAGGGAGTTGGGACTGTTCAGTCTGGAGAGGAGAAGGCTCTGAGGTGACCTTAGCTTAAGAGGCCCACAAGAAAGCTGGGGGGCATGTTTTAGGCTGTCAGGGAGTGACAGGACTGGGGGGAATAGAACCAAGCTAGAGATGGTTATATTCAGACTGGATGGTAGGAAGAAGTTCTTCACCATGAAGGTGGTGAGAGCCTGGAAGAGGTTGCCCAGGGAGGTGGTGGAAGCCCTGTTCCTGGAGGTGTTTAAGGCCAGGCTGAATGAGGTTCTGGCCAGCCTAATCCAGTGTGAGGTGTTCCTGCCCATGGCAGGGGGCTTGGAACTAGATGATCGTTGTGGTGCCTTCCAAAGCTGACTGATTCTATGATTCTAATGTTTATCCTGTGCTGGTGGGTAGAAAGGGGCAGCAGGTATTGCCTACCAGACATTGGGAAGTTATCTGTGATGAGGGAAAATGGAGAGAAATTACCCAATGGCTACTGAAAAACGACGACGGTCAGGGGTTATGCATGGTATTGCTTGAGTTCTTTTATATCTACCTTCACATCCTTACAGGTGTGGCAAGAGTGTCTACTCAAAATGCTGATTTAGAAGGTTCATGAAAATGGAAGCAAGGCCTTGCTTTGACCTACTTCATGTCATTGCAAATAGACAGTGTGTGGTTTTTTTTTACTTAACATTCATTCCATCAAATTTTGCTTGTCCTGATGTGGCAAGAAAGGATAAAGAATATGCAGAATGCTTCTGGAACACAAGGACTGGGAAAACATAATTGCTGCTCTCTGTTAAATGATCCTAAATCCATATTGTGCAGCATACAACCATAACCTATGGGTGTATTTTCAGTGATCTCATAAGTAGCCTGTTGGAAGGGGAATGTTCATGGCTGTCATGTAGGTGTCGTGGAGGCAGGGAATGGATTGGCCAAGTCAGGAATTAAAATTAGGATTATTTTATTTCCCTAAAACCATACACAGAACTGATATAGGTTTATTTACAGGCTCTAATTCAGTCGAGAGTTCTTCACAGGATGTTATGGGCAAATTTAGAGTTTTAGGGAGCCAGAAAATGAAACAGGCTAAGCTGCAAACACAGCTGTACCCCACTGCGGATCAGGCTGAGCAGAGACTTAAGGGAACAGCAGGCTTTACTCACAGAAGTGAGGTGGGCATTCGGTGATGATCCTTTGCTGGCTTTCTCGGCATCTTGCCTGCCCTCTGACACCACAAGCAATATTCAGTAGTCTGGATCCATGTGGCAGAAGTCCAAGGCAGGTGGAAAAGCTGCCAAAGTCAGAAATGTCTCGAGGCACAGCTTCCACAAGACAGGGGTTCATGGAAGTGACGCTGCCTCAGCACTGGCAGGGCAGTGCCAGCCTGCCAGGGGCTCCCTAGTTCGCAGTGGCAGCCAGGAAATCAAGGCTGCAGTACGACCTGAGAGCAGCCGGGTCCCGGTGCCGCCGGCAGCTCCCTCAGATGGAACCCAGGACTTGCCAAGGTTGCAGATTTGCACAGAATGGTGCAAAGGCAGGGAGAACCTGTGCTGGTAGGCCTGATGGGGCAAACATGGGCTTATCCATCTTGGCTTGCCCAGACGTGTTCCTCTGCTCCGTCTGTGCTGGGGGAGGCAACTGTGGGAGGGGAGGGCGAATGCCCTGGCTTCACCTATATGGTGAGGCCATTCCAGTTGGCTCATCTGTGTCCACTAGTCACAGGCTGGAGATTGATGAAAGGGATAGGCAGGTAGCACAGGGCTGCTGCTGTCTCATTTTGCATCTCAAATTTGCCTGGAGAGCTTACTGGGACAGGCTCCAAATGCCTGCACGTGGTCGGCTTGGGTAGCCCCCAGTGTGACACTGTGCTGAGACCGCACACCGTGAGACATCCTGCCTGGCTGCTGTTAACAGTCCTTGCCTGGGTAGCACAATTAACACAGAGCATTAATTTTGCACAGTCCCTTACACAACCGTCCAAAAGCAGGGACGGTGCAAGAACCGAGAGCTGTGAAAAGAAGCAGGAGCTGTCCAAAAGCAGGGACAGTCCAAACGGGAGCTCTGTCATGGCAGGAGTCTGTCCTGCCAGGAGCTCTGTCAAGCAGAAGCCTCGTGCTGTTTTCCCTTGCTCTATTTATGCTGTTCTAGACAGTGTCCATTTGCCATTTGATAGTGGGTGCAAAGAACCCAGCCAAGCACCAGCCTGGCTCCCAGCGCAGGCTTCCGCGCAGGTCAGTACACGTGTGGAGCAAGACGTCCTTTGCTGTTCCCCCTTCAAGCCTGCAGCAGGGCAGGGCAGAGCGGGAAAGCAGTTTTTTGTGCTGCCTTCTCCTCCCCGTTCAAACCCAATGCAGGTAGAGAAGGCAGGAATTTGGAGTGCTCTGCAGCAGTAGGAAGAATGAGTTTGGGCTTTTAGATATCTGGGGCATTTGCAAGGGCTATGAATTTCCTGGTGCAAAAACTCGGAGAAACATGGCCAGCAGGGCCAGGGAGGTGATTCTTCCCTCTACTGTGCTCTGCTGAGACCCCACCTGGAGTACTGCATCCAGCTCTGGAGCCCACATTACAACAGGAATGTGGAGATGCTGGAGAGTGTCCAGAGCAGGGCCAGAAGGATGCTCAGAGGCTGCAGCAGCTCTGCTGTGAGCACAGTCTGAAAGAGTTGGGGCTGTGCAGTCTGGAGCAGAGGAGGCTCCCAGGTGACCTTCTTGTGGCCTTCCAGGATCTGAAGAGGCCTACAAAAAAGCTGGGGAGGGACTTTTTAGGCTGTCAGGGAGTGCCAGGACTGGGGGCAATGGAGCAAAGCTGGAAGTGGGGAGAGTCAGGCTGGAGGTGAGGAGGAAGTTGTTGAGTATAAGAGTGATGAGAGCCTGGAATGGGCTGCCCAGGGAGGTGGTTGAGGCCCCATGGCTGGAGGTGTTTGAGGCCAGGCTGGCTGAGGCTGTGTGCAGCCTGCTCTAGGGTAGGGTGTCCCTGGCCATGGCAGGGGGTTGGAACTGGACGCTTCATGTGGCGCCTTCCAACCCTGACTGATTCTATGATTCTGTGATCTGGGGCATAACCCAAAATCTGTCTAAACCCAAGTAACCTCAAAACTGCTTGAACCGTGCATTTGAAGCTAGCAGGACATTTGCCCTACCAGTGGAGAGCAATGAAATGGTTCAGGGAAAAGGATCCACAGCTGCAGCCTGAAATACTGCTGCTGCAGAAATTTTAGTGCCCTTTTCAGAAAGGGCAGAAAGAGCATAAAGAGCAGGGCTGTTGCTTCACATGCACAGCTTCTCTTTGTGCTGGAGTAATGCTTAGATGAAATGTGTTCTGATTTTTTTGATGGAGCACAAAAATGTGTTTTTAACTTCTTACTTTGGATTACTGTGAAGCCTCTTCATGCACGACAAAAGATACATTCCTCTCCTGATGCAGGATGCTCAAGTCAGCTATTTCTTGCCTGGCCAAGCTGAATAATCGTAGCTGCTGTTTTTCTTTCTAATTGGGCTTCAGAATGGCTTTTGGATCATCAGAAAGTTCCTCTTACTTGGGATGTCAGCAGTTTTCCGATCTGTGGACCTTTGCTGCTGGCTCATGTTGGTGTTGTTTTCCCCTGGCCCGCTGCTGCGATGATCTTTGTTGCCACAAGGAGTTTTTGTTTGTTTATTTGTGTGTTTGTTTGGGTTTTGTTTTCCTTTCAGGAAGTGAAAGCGAAGCCAGAGGGACTGGAGTCAAGAGAAGCATTGGTCTCCATGGCCACATGGATGCCCTGGGGCGTCCAGACTTGCCAAGGCCATGCACCAACCAATTGCAACAGCAGGGCAACTGCAGAGAATTTGAACACTCTTTCCTCTTCCGCAGAGTGCCTCTTGAGTGGATTCCCAGGGCTCAGTCCTTTGGCCTTTTTCCTCTTTTTTCCTCCTCTTTTCTTCTGCTCTTTAAATAGAGCAGGGCTAGTTTAGCAACAGGAGAAGGGTTGAATGCTGGAATCGAACAAAAGCTGTGGGCCTTCGTGCATGCTGAAGGGATGTGTTTCTTATTTCACTGACAGGCTGTTGGAGAAGATGACATCATCCCTGTCATGCCGATCAGGTTACAGCAGTGTATGCATTGTGAGGTTAAAATGGCACCAAAGCCCTCGGTGCTTTGCAAACTGCAGTTGTTTTCAGGCTTGGCTTTTTCTTACAGAGCGGTTTTGCCTCTGCTCCTTCGCTGTGTAGGATAAAACGGCAGCACAAACAAGCCAAGCTGCTGCTCTTAGGAATTGCTTTCAAATTAATTGGCAAGCAAAAGTACCCTGAGTAAAACAGAGCTTTGTGCTTTGTACTTCAGTTTTTGCTTGTAGCTCACTCTTGCTGGAGTGTGTGAACTATACAAGACATTTTCCCATAGCAAATGGAACTGGAAGGATGCAAAGCTGCAGCTCCGAGGTAAAGCTCAGTTATGTTCTTGCAGTGTAACAGTGATTAAGCTCATACTGAAAATAAATTAGCTCCTGCTGTATTTCGTAGTGAAAGCAATAATGAAGGGATAGAGTAATGGCAATATATTTGTTTCCCCTTTGGAATGTGCTTTTTACTTGTTTCTGTGTTTTGGGGCTGTGGTGCTGTTTGTTTTTTTAGGCATTGGAGAGACCATCTTGTTTATGGAGGGAATAAGGAAGCTGAAAAACACATTTGTCTCTCCTTTCTAATTCCTGTATCAGGAACAGAGTGGCCAGTAGGACTGGACTCCTCAATTCGAGAGAGATGTTGAGGTGCTGGAAGGTGTCCAGAGAAGGGCAACAAAACTGGTGAGGGGCCTGGAACGCAAAAACTACGAGAAGAGGCTGAGGGAGCTGGGGGTGTGCAGCCTGCAGAAGAGGAGGCTCAGGACAGAGCTCATTCCTGTCTACAACTACCTGAAGGCAGGCTGTAGCCAGGTGGAATTTGCTCTCTTCTCATAGGCAACCAGCAACAGAACAAGGGGACACAGTCTCAGGCTGTGGCAGGGGAGGTCTAGGCTGGATGTTAGGAGGAAGTTGTTGGCAGAGAGAGTGATTGGCATTGGAATGGGCTGCCCAGGGAGGTGGTGGAGTCGCTGTCCCTGGGGGTGTTGAAGCAAAGCCTGGCTGAGGCACTTAGTGCCATGGTCTGGTTGGTTGGCTGTGGCTGGGTATTAGGTTCGACTGGATGAGCTTGGAGGTCTCTTCCAACCTGGCTGATCCTATGATTCTATCATTCTTATGATTGCTCAAAATGCAGGCTGCTGTTAGCAGAGAGGAGGAGTTTACGTATTATTTGAGCCAGATACTTTTTAATTACATTAAAACCTCTTTGTGGAAGGAAAAGCTTTTTTATTTATTTTTCCTGGTTAGCACAATACTTTTTCTAACATAAAGTAGTATATAATTAGTTCTTGCATCAGCAAAAAGAAGATATGTTTTTTTTCCAGGCTTCAGAGAATGCAAAAGGCTGTGTTTTGGAGAGGAGCAATGAGCTTATGATGAGTACCTTGATCTGAGGCTTGGGAGAACGTTTGCCCTTTCTGATTGTGCCAAGAGCTTTCTGCCAGGATTTATTCAGTTGTAACTCTTCCCGTTGCTTTTAACTATACTCCTACCTTTGTTCCAAAATTCAAGTATTGGGCACTTTTTTTCCATGAGAAAAAAATCAAGTTCTTCAACTTTTAGTGTTAAAGACATCTTCTCTACATGCAGTCACATTCCCCTCAGAGAACACAGGCTCACAGGATGTCAGGGGTTGGAAGGGGCCCAAGTAGATCATCCAGTCCAACCCCCTGCCAGAGCAGGACAATCCTATCTAACACAGATCACAGAGGAACACATCCAGACAGGCCTGGGAAGGCTCCAGAGAAGGAGACTCCACAACTTCTGTGGGCAGCCTGTGCCAGTGCTCTGGGACCCTTACAGTAAAGAAGTTCCCCCTTGTGTTGAGGCAGAACCTCTTTTGCTGCAGCTTACACCCATTGCTCCTTGTCCTATCCCAGGGAGCAGTGAGCAGAGCCTGTCCCCCCCTCCTGGCAGCCTTCAGACACTTATAAACATTTATCCCCTCCCCTCTCAGTCTTCTCTTCTCCAGACTAAGCAGCCCCAGGTCCCTCAGCCTCTTCTCATCAGGCAGTGCCCTCCAGTCCCCTCATCATCCTCGTAGTTCTCTGCTGGACCCTCTCTAGCAGATCCCTGTCCCTCTTCAACTGGGGAGCCCAAAACTGAACACAGTATTCAATATGAGGTCTCACCAAGACAGAGTAGAGGGGAAGGAGAACCTCCCTTGATCTGCTGGACACACTCTGCCTAATACAGCCCAGGATCCCATTGGCCTCCTTGGCCACAAGGGCACATTGCTGTGCCGTGGGTAACTTGTTAGCCACCAGCACCCCCAGGTCCCTCTCCACAGAGCTGCTCTCCAGCAGTCACCTCCCAGCCTGTGCTGATGGAGTTAATTATTTGTCCCCAGATGCAGGTCTCTGCACTTGTCCTTGTAGACATCAACATTCTCATTCAACTCACAACCATCAGTCAGTGTGTTTGTCAAATTTACATTTTTTTTTAATTGCCAAAGAACAGTCTTCCATCATGGATCTGGTAAGTCCTTGGTTTTGTGAGGTGCAAGAAAGAGTAGGCAACTTCTGGGAAATACCTAACCAATAGTATCAGGATATCCATGCACATGAGAAGAGGTTTCCAGGTTATTTTGTTGCAGACAAGTGTGGGTAGCATTTGAATTCAATCAATGGTTATTAGTGCTTGTCTGTGGTATAAAACATTACACCAATTAAGTTGGGAATAGAGAGCTGTGTACACTCTAGGGCATCACCTTTGAGCATGCTCCTAGGGACCACATCCCCCTAATCCCCTTCAGCATCTCTAAAACAATAATCTTGACAGTTTAGTCTTCAAAATCAGTCTGCATTGTCTTCCTCATCCTCACTAATTTTTAGGTACCTAAGGATTTATTCTTCCATAATATATGGAAGAACATCTGGATATATCTGAATGGGTGGAGTGGTGAGAGTGGAGAGGGTTGCCCAGGGAGGTGGTGAGGTGCCATCCTAGCAGGTGTTTGAGGCCAGGCTGGCTGAGGCGGTGTGCAGCCTGCTCTAGGGTAGGGTGTCCCTGGGCATGGCAGGGCAGTTGGAAATGACTGCTCCTTGTGGTCCCTTCCAACCCTGACTGATTCTGTGATTGTATGATACTGGCTTTGGTAAGTCAGCACCAGGCACTTCCAGTCAGCTGCTGCTGGGCTGTTTTTATAGCTTGGTGCCCAGCTGTGTTGCCTTGAACCCTAAACATTTGTCATGGATAGATTGTTAAAGTGATCTGTGTTTAAGGTAAACACCAAGTTGCTGCAGCCTCTGGACAGAGGACTAGAAGAGGTACACAAAGCCATTTGCTCTAAAACTGCTGGCTGCTGATGGCATTCAGGTAGATAAATGTGGTGTGTGTGCCTGCTCTTGTAGGTGTCTGAATATTCTCCATGTTTTATTTTCCTTCTGCAGGTAAATCCATTTGGATACAACAAGGTAGACACCTATAAGTCTAATTAAGCACTATAGAGAATAGTGTTGGATATCAATGGGTTTGACCCATGTTACTTACCACAGCTGCCAGCTGTGTTTTATTTTGGCCAACCAAAAGACTTGTGTCTATGAACTCTTGTGTTTGTAACAGCATACAGGTACCTCGTGCTTTTTTCTTGTTCATAGAAGCCAGTGATAGCTACGGCAGCAATCTGCAGTAGGTAATAGCAGATGGTACAGAGGGTTACTTGAGTATCAATTTAAATAATAGATATTGGATGGCTGATGTCTGGAGGCTTACATGTTTTATATGCCCTCAGGAGCAGAAATTAATCTTCTCATTCCTAGAAATACACCATTTGATCTCTAAGTTTAGACAGCCCAAAGAGTGGCTGTCAGTGGGTCCACGTCCAAGTGGAGGCCAGTGACAAGCAGAGTCCCTCAGGGATCAGTCCTGGGACCAGTCTTGTTCAGCATCTCTGTGGGTGCCATGGACAGAGGCACTGAGTGCAGCCTCAGCAAGTTTGCTGACCACACCAAGCTGTGTGGTGCAGCTCACAGGCTGGAGGGCAGGGATCCATCCAGAGGGACCTGGACAGGCTGCAGAAGTGGGCACAAGCCAAGCTCAGGAGGTTCAACAAGACCAAGGGCAAGGTCCCACATCTGGGTGGAGGCAATGCCAAGCACCAATCCAGGCTGGGCAGTGAGTGGCTGGAGAGCAGCCCTGAGGAGAGGGACTTGGGGGTGCTGGTGGACCAGAAGCTCACCATGAGCTAGCAGTGTGCACTTGCAGCCCAGAGAGCAACCAGATCCTGGGCTGCATCAGAAGTGTGGCCAGCAAGTTGAAGGAAGTGATTCTCCCCCTCTACTGTGCTCTGCTGAGACCCCACCTGGAGTACTGCATCCAGTTCCAGTTCTGGAGTCCCCATTACAAGAGGGATGTGGAGATGCTGGAGTGTGTCCAGAGCAGGGCCCCGAGGATGCTCAGAGGGGTGGAGCAGCTCTGCTGTGAGCACAGACTGAAAGAGTTGGGCTCTGCAGGCTGGAGAAGAGGAGGCTCCCAGGTGACCTTCTTGTGGCCTTCCAGGATCTGAAGGGGGCCTACAAAAAAGCTGGGGAGGGACTTTTTAGGCTCTGAGGGAGTGCCAGGACTGGGGGGAATGGCGCAGAGCTGGGGATGGGTAGGTTCAGGCTGGAGGTGAGGAGGAAGTTGTTGAGCATGAGAGTGGTGAGAGGCTGGAATGGGTTGCCCAGGGAGGTGGTTGAGGCCCCATGGCTGGAGGTGTTTGAGACCAGGCTGGATGAGGCTGTGTGCAGCCTGCTCTAGGGTAGGGTGTCCCTGGCCATGGCAGGAGGGTTAGAACTGGCTGCTCCTTGTGGTGCCTTCCAACCCTGACTGATTCTATGATTCTATTATTTTGTTTGCCTGCTCTAGTCCAGACCACTGGTTTAAAGCTAGGGCTCATAGCTGCTTGGCAGCAGATCAAGCAGGGGAGAAATGATTGATTAAAAAGCATTAGAATGTTGATGTGCAAATGCCAAATAATTTCTGCTCGAGGGTATGAAATCTGACTTTAGATCCATCATGTGCTTGTATAAAATCTGGAATTGCTAGCGAGAAAGAGCCTGCAGGGGATGTGTGTTTTTGCCATTTTTTCATTGTTCTTGCATTGAGTTTTGTTCTCTTGAACTTTTCAATCATGCTCCTTTAGTGACTTCCCATTTCATGTTTGGTTTTGAAACCACAAAGCAGGCAGTGTAGATGTTGTGAAGAGTTGATGAGTGTAGTCATCTACATCTATGGAACTGCAGAACACTGTTAGTAGAAAAAAGTGTTTCATTGAACCCTCCAAGATACAGACTCTGAAAAGCTGTTGACAAGTGTGTGATGTTCTCTTGGGTGATCTTGCCCTGCTCTTCCTTTGCCTTTCAAACAAATCCTTGGTGTCAATGTGTTTAGTCTATTTTCCTGTGTCTTAATGTGTGAGATAGTGCTGGGGCTTGGGCTCATGGTTTTGGTGTGGTGGTTTGTTTGGTGTCTTTGTGTTGTGTGTGTGTGGTGTTTTGGTGTCTTGCTTGTGGACTTTCGTTGTGTTATTTTTTAGGGGCTGATGGGAGGTTGCCTCTGAGACAAATTTTTGATTGTAACAGAATTTCTCCTGGGCTTCCTACTTCTATTACTGACTCTTTAACTCTCATCAACTTCAATGTTTCCCTCCCTTGGTGCTCAAAAGTTTGTAAACGTTGCCAAACTGCAACAATTCAGAACTACTACCCAGTCCTCTATCTCTGAGGGCTCCTAAACTCCTTTCTCCTAAAACTCACTGCTCTGCATTTCAATTTAACCTAACATCTTGTCTCTACTTCCTCTGTTTTTCTTAATTTTGCTTTCTCATGGAGGAGGGAGCATAGATGTGAAATACTGATTTTAAGTGTAGCTTACCTATTCCTAAGCCTTTGATACACCTGGAGATGTGCAGCGCAAAAACAGAGGGCTTATGGGTAAAGGTTAAAGGGAAGGCATGGGAAGGTGACATCATAGTAGGAATCTGCTACAGACCTCTTGATGAGGAAGGTGAAGCAGATGAGGCCCTCTACAAAGAGGAGAAGCTTCACACTCACAGGTCCTCGTGTGGGACTTCAACCACGCTGGTATCTGTTGGAAGGACAGCACGGCAGAACACCAGCAAGCTAAGAGGTTCCTGGAATACATTGACGACAACTTCCTCCTCCAAGTGGTGGAGGAACCCACCAGAAAAGGTGCTGTGCTGGACCTAGTCCTCACCAGCAAGAAGGGGCTGGTGAGGGAAGCGAAGCCAAAGAGTTGCCTTGGCTGCAGTGACCATGAAATGGTAAAGATCCTCAAGGCATCAAGGAGGGTGCATAGCAAAGTCAATGCTCGGGACTTCAGAAGAGCAGACTCCAACCTCATCAGGGACCGCCTTGGCAGGGTGCCATGGGAAAAAACTCTGGAAGGAAAGGGGGCCCAGCAAAGCTGGTCAATGTTCAAAGATCACATCCTCCAGCCCCTGCTGGGGTTTGAGCAGAACTGCAGTCTGAAAATAAGGAGAGTAGGCAGGGTGACATTAGGTCACTCTGATAGCCCCTCTCAGATCCTGGAAGGCCACAAGAAGGTCGCCTGGGAGCCTCCTCTTCTGCAGCCTGCACAGCCCCAACTCTTTCAGTCTGTGCTCACAGCAGAGCTGCTGCAGCCCTCTGAGCATCCTCCTGGCCCTGCTCTGGACACACTCCAGCATCTCCACATCCCTCTTGTAATAGAGGCTCCAGAATTGGATGCAGTACTCCAGGTGGGGTCTCAGCAGAGCACAGTAGAGGGGGAGAATCACTTCCCTCAACTTGCTGGCCACACTTCTCCTGCTGCAGCCTAGGATCTGGTTGGCTGTCTGGGCTGCAAGTGCACACTGCTAGCTCATGGTGAGCTTCTTGTCCAGCAGCACCTCCAAGTCCCTCTCTTAAGGGCTGCTCTCCAGCCACTCACTGCCCAGGTTTCATTGTTTTTTGCTGTGGGAAATCTAGAAAATGTATTAGGTTTTCTGGGTGAAAGAACTGGGAGTTTTTGGGCTAAACAGTTTACCTTTGTTAAGTTTTGGTGTGCATGTTGTTTCAAGTTGAACTGTTTTAACTTCAAATAATTTAGTTCAGCAACAGAGAATAAATGTGTTAGGTCCCCATGCAGCATGGAATTCTGCACAGTTTTATACAGAAATTAAATTAGTTTCATGATTCTTAAAGTTCACATTGAGCAGGGCAGCAGCCCCCATCTCTAGATAAATTGCTCTGTCTTTTTTTAACGCTCTCGCTGACGTTCTCGAGCACCCCTGTGATAAGAGTGTCTCTGTGGCTGCTGGTGGAAGCCACAGTGTCATATTTGGCCTCAGATACTCTAGTAAACTCTGAATTGCTCCCTGTGGAGCACTGTGTTAAAGGGAATCATGAAGCAAAAGGTCTGTCAGTTGGTGACATAATTGTCTAAGAATAGCCACAGATAGGCATCTGTGTGCTTGGTTCTCACTGCCTTGCATTGCCTGTATTTCAGAGGCCCCTGAAAGAGCAATTTCAGAATCTTGAACTCTGAACTTCCTTCTGTTATTCTTAAGTCAAACCCATAATATTAATGTAACAGCTTTCTGTGTTTGTTTTCAGTGTTTTTTGTTATTTAAGCAGAATATTTTTATTGGCAATATATTGTTCCAGTGGCTGTTGAGGATTTAAGATTTCTGTGTTAGCTGAGGAGTGTTTTGTGGCATCTACCAGGCCAGAGATAAAAAGCTGTTATTTCAGTCCAGGAGTGCAGCCTACATCCCAAATGCATTGCTTTCTAATACCAGAATGTCAGTTCCTTTTAACATAATGGTGTTCCCCCAGCCCTGTGCCAGATCACACGAACCTGCAAAGTGTCCATCAATGCAATTGCACTTAGGCACAGCTAAGGTTACAAAGCTTGGGAAGGAGCTTGACAATGGCAATTGCTGTGCTAAAAGTAAACCAGAAGTGAATTGGCATTAATGAGTGCACCCACAAGCTGTGCCAGTCACTCCTCAGGAGCTGAAGAATTGAGGAGTACTTTCTTCAAATGTAGACTTACAGATTTATAATTCTTTTCTTCTCCTCTATCCTTTAAGTGAATGCCAAAGATTACCTTGTGGACATTACTGAGCGTGGATGAGTGAGCTGCCATCTCCATAAACATCCTATATACAGAGCGTGCCTGACCTTATTTTGAAAGCTCTGACCTCACAGAAGTGTTAATATTATTGAATTTCAAAGGAAATACTCTGGAACAAAACTGCCTTTAAGAAGGGAAGAAAGTATCGGAAGTAGGATAGTTTTGTTCTGAGCAATCGCAGTGGAGCGGCTTGGAACATGGGACAATCAGGACAGTGAGTGTATGTTGAGTTGCTGTCACACTTGCAGATGAGAGCAGTTTTTCAGAGTACACTATTAATTTTGGGCACTAATATTTGACTTACATACAGACTACCTGCTTTCCTTTCTTCTCATTAGTGTTACAGTTTCCACCTGACACGAATCCTGTGGTGTCACTCCTGGGCTAGGTGCTTTGGTCTTTCTCCATCACGTTGCCCATGTATAAGAGTGGCACAGAATGGTAGCATCTATTCACTTGAGATAGGAGAGCTGGAGGCCGTTGTCCAGAGGGCAGTCAGTGGTGGCTGTGAAGCCAGATAATTGCTCTAGTGTGTTGTGGTCTGTGGGATGCAGTTAGACCACCCCCTTTTCATTACTCTGCGAGAACTAAGAGGGATGGCAATCCTTTTTCTGAGCAGTGGCTGGCCCTGGCAATAGGAGTGCAGCTGCACTAGAAACAGGTCAAACAGAAGTGAGCGTTGTGAAAATATGTCAGGTTCGTAATGTAAAGCAAAACGAAGCTTTGAATTTAGAAAGGGAAAAGCTGACCAAAAGGGAGCTCTGCTTTTGGGCAGCTCTGCTTTGCAGAGTATCCTGTGGGTGAATGAGAAGCATGCCAGCAGTAATGAGAACGATTACCACCCTGTAATGTTTAAACAAAAGATGAGCTGAGACATTTGAGTAAGGTAGGAGTTTTCAGAGACTGCACCAGAAGCTGGAATTGAAGAGGGTTTGTTACTTCACCACTTCAATACCTGACACTACTGTCAGTTCCCTGTAAGTTATTGATTTCTATCTGAAACAAATACCAAGAACAATGTCTATGCTATTAAAACTCCTGTGCTAAACAAAAACCTTAACTAGAACCTCCTGTTCTCCGGAGTCGAGATACTGACATATCTGACGGTCACACAGCCCATCTATTTCCAAGGTTGTTTTACTTTACATTGCTGAAGATGCAGTAGACGTTTCAGCAAGAGACAAGCTGTCCTATAGAGGACATGCAGCTTCCAGAGTCAAGATTCACAGATACCTGCTTGTTTCCAGACTGGGTGCTGTAGTTCCAGGTCTGTTAGATCTCTGAATTGTGATTATTAGCAAAGTTGGTTGGTCCTTCTAAATCAGTTTCTTTCTACATCAGTGTTTGTCACAGACATTTGCTTTCCAATTTTGGAATCCCCAGTTCAAGAGAGACAGGAACCTGCTGGAAAGAGTCCAGCAGAGAGCCACAAGGATGTCTGGGGAGCTTGAGCATCTCCTCTACAAAGAGAGACTGAGAAACCCGGAGCTGTTTAGTCTGGAGCGCAGAAGGCTGAGAGGAGATCTCATCAATGTATGTAAATATCTGAGGGGTGGGTGTCAAGTGGATGGGGCCAATCAATTTTGGTGGTCAGCAGCAATAAGACAAGGAACAATGAGTACAAACTGGAACACAAAAGGTTTCCTCTCAACACGAGGAGAAACTTCTTTACAGTGAGAGTGATGGAGCACTGGAACAGGCTGCCCAGAGAGTTGTGGAGTCTCCTTCTCTGGAGGCTTTCAAAACCCACCTGGATGCATTCCTGAGTGAACTACCCCAGGGGATCCTGCTTTGGCAGGGAGGTTGGACTTGATCTCTGGAGGTCTCTTCCACCCTCTGAAGTTCTGTGATTTCTGCGATTTGCTACTGCATTACTCTAATCTTGCCTCATTTTCTCTCATTCCTTTCCCCTATAGTTTTGGAAGCAAGCAAATGAGCAAAAGAATCTGTCTAGCAGCTGTGAAGAGCTGACCTGCAGCTGCCAAGTCAAGTGTTTCTGGTGATTTGTAGTGACACTAGTGAACAAGTGCACCTTCCTTTCTCCTAATGTAGGGCCCTTCACCATATGAATTCCATCTTTGGTCACTATCTGACTTTGAATGGTGCCTACCATCACTTAAATGGAAGCTAAAATGAGCAGGAGGATTGACTCTGTCTTTGCATACACTGGGTGCTGACTAACACTGGTGATAAGAAAAGCTTGTGCCAAGTATGTTCTGAGTGGATTTTCAGGGCAGTGTGTTGAGGGTTTCTTCATGATTGTTGAAAACTACTACTCTGTGGCCTTTGAACAGAGAGGTAAGAAAAGTTTTTCTGATGGCTTGTAGTACTACTGGGTTTTCTTAAAAGGCAAGATGATGCATCTGGCACTTCCCAGCCCTCAACCTCTGCCAGCTTACTGTTGCCTTGATAAAAAGGAGTTAAAGCAAGCCAAAGATTTGGATCCTTGCTCATCTGCCGAAAAGCCTTCTGGGGAGAAAACAGACTTGCAGGAGTTTGCTGGCATGGTAAGGCACGTGGCGCTGTTGTGGAACACTCCAAATTCCTTCTCCCCTTACCCACTCTGTCTCTAGGAGGTTTGGATGGGGCAAGAAGAGGGTGCAAAAAACTGCTTGCCCCTCCTCCGCGGGCTTGAAGGGGGAACGGCAAAATGCGCCTTTTCCACGAGTACTGACCCGCGTGGAAGCCCACGCTTGGAATCAGCTGGTGGTGGGCTGGGTTCTTTGCACCCACTATATATGGCAAGTGGACACTTGGTCTGGGAAAGGCATAAATAGAGTGAGGAAAGAGGCATGGGGTCCCTGCCTTGAGAGAGTTCCCATTGTGCAGTGTTCTGCCTTTGGACAGTCCCCCACTTCAGCACCATTCTGTGCAAATCTGCAAGCTTGGCAGGTCTTTCGGTCCACTTGAGAGACAAACACAACCTGAGCTTGTGATGGTGGCTTTGGCTGCCTCGTGGGTGATGGCCACATGGTATGGTGGTATGCAGGGAGTGGAGTGATGCGGAGAGTTGGAGAGAGAGATGCAGAGAGAGTGAGGCAGAGAGAGAGAGGGACAGGAAGTCCCCATGCTTTTACGGACAGGAAGGGGGGAGTGGGCTAACCATCACCTGGGGGTGTTCAACCCCCCCCCCCCCGGGGAGGAGTCAAGAGCCCTAGGGTCAGGTTCAGGGTTACTCCCCCTGGAGTGTTAACCCTATACATTCCACCCCTTGGTTAGACCACTTCCACCTTCCTACAAACAGTCTCCAAAGATAGGAAAAGGTGTCCATGGATTAAGAGTTCTTGAAGTCCATCTTGATCCCTGGCTGTATCCCAAGGTGATGTGCTTCTGTGGTGCAGTGCAGGTTGGTGAGGTGCGAGCAGGACAGGAACATGGAAGAAGAAGAGTGAAACAGGAACAGTTCTTGTGGAAACTCAGGAAAAAGTCTTTTCCCTCTTTGAAGAAAACTTCAGGAACAGTCTTTTGCTGTAGGGCATCAGGGAAACAAGTGCAGGTGAGATGATCGTAGACATCCTCTGGAGGGAAATCAGGAACAGTCTTTCACTGCAGGGCATCAGTGAAGAATCAGGTGCAGGGTTCTGTCAGACATCTCATTGTGATGTGATGCTGTAGAACTTCTCTGGATAGCTGCTGGTGTGGATTCTGTTGCACGTGTTGTGGTGAGGGTGTAACTAGAAAAACAACTCATAACCCCTTATGAACTATAATACAAGTATTACCCAACTATGATACAAATATTTTACAACTATAATACAATTCAAGAGAGATGTTGAGGTACTGGAAGGTGTCCAGAGAAGGGCAACGAAGCTGGGGAGGGGCCTGGAACACAAACCCTACGAGGAGCATCTGAGGGAGCTGGGGGTGTGCAGCCTGCAGCAGAGGAGGCTCAGGGCAGACCTCATTGCTGTCTGCGGCTACCTGCAGGGAGGTTGTAGCCAGGTGGGGTTGGTCTCTTCTCCCAGGCAACCAGCAACAGAACAAGGGGACATAGTCTCAAGTTGTGCCAGGGCAGGTCTAGGCTGGATGTTAGGAAGAAGTTGTTGGCAGAGAGCGTGATTGGCATTGGAATGGGCTGCCCAGGGAGGTGGTAGAGTCGCTGTGCCTGGAGGTGTTGAAGCCAAGCCTGGCTGAGGCACTTAGTGCCATGGTCTGGTTGATTGGCCAGGGCTAGGTGCTAGGTTGGGCTGGCAGAGCTTGGAGGTCTCTTCCAACCTGGTTGACTCTATGATTCTATGTTATAGAAAGCAGCTAAGCTCTATGTTCTTTAAAAGACTGTCCTTACAGACTGCCTTTCGGTTCTCCTAAGAGCAGATGGCTGCTAATGAAGAATTCTAATGTGAACTCTGCTCAGTGAGCATGCCATGGATGAACTGCATGGGCTTTTCAGAGACAGGACAAGTGATGCCTGGCAGATAAACAGGGGATTAGCATCGAGAGGAGGCATAGCCTAGCATCCTGATTTGTTACTAACAAGCAATAATCTCAAACACCAGCCATCCTTTGTGTCGAACGAGGCAGGCAATTTACCAGTTAAAAACAACTCATCAAGAGGCTTCTCTTTTTTTGTATGCTGCCTGTCAAATACCTGTGCAAGTGAAGCTTGGAGGCAAAGCAGCAAAGTGATCCTATATAAAGAGGGTTTTAAAGTTCACAGACTTAGTACTAAGCTCCTTTTATAAGTATGGTTTTGGTCCCCCACATGTCTTGGTATGCACATTCAAGAGAAGGAAAACAATCTTTTTGGCAAGACTTGGTGTTAAATACTGGAAATAAATGTTAACTGCTGTTTCTGCCATAACCCAAACCATTATTAATGGGTACAGTGCAAAATGCACAGTGCTTTAAAGCCTGAACGAATGCTATGACTCCTCAAGCAATAATGGGCTCCTCAATTCAAGAGAGATGTTGAGGTACTGGAAGGTGTCCAGAGAAGGGCAACAAAGATGATAAGGATCACAGCCCTGTGAGGAGAGGCTGAGGGAGCTGGGGGTGTGCAGCCTGCAGAAGAGAAGGCTCAGGGCAGAGCTCATTGCTGTCTACAACTCCCTGCAGGGAGGCTGTAGCCAGGGGGGTTGGTCTCTTCTCCCAGGCACCCAGCAACAGAACAAGGGGACACAGTCTCAAGTTGTGCCAGGGCAGGCTCAGGCTGGATGTCAGGGGGAAGTTGTTGTCAGAGAGAGTGATTGGCATTGGAATGGGCTGCCCAGGGAGGTGGTGGAGTTGCTGTGCCTTGAGGTGTTGAAGCAAAGCCTGGCTGGGGCACTTAGTGCCATGGTCTGGTTGATTGGCCAGGGCTGGGTGCTAGGTTGTGCTGGCTGAGCTTGGAGGTCTCTTCCAGCCTGGCTGATTCTATGATTCTATGTTCAGCAGAAACAAAGGAGATGACATGAATAAAAGTAGAGTGTGCTGTGTAGGTGAAGTACTTCCCATTCTCGCTGTGCTTTCCAGGTCCTGCAGTCACAGCAGCAAAGCACAGTTCCTTTCCCTTGTAATGCAGTGTACTTGAGAGATGTGGGTAAATCTAATCTCCGGTGACAGCAGAGCACTTACCTCAGTAGTGGTTTGCCTCTCTGCATTGCTTTGAACATATCAGCATTTCTTTAGATTTACTGAGCCCTGGGGACAAAGTTTCCTGGAGCAGTACTTAGTCTTTCTTCTCTAAAGGAAGAGTGTATCTTACATTAGCCTAGTAATATCCTTTGTAACCAGTAAGTTACCAAGTAGCAATACTGTTGTTGTTTTTAGTATCAGAGAGCTGCACTTGGAGGTTCTTTGCTTACTTTGACACTTTAGGAGTCAAACACTGCTGCCTTGTTCGATGACTTAGCTCCTTCCCCAGGAGGAAAGAAAGGGAAAAAGAAAGAAAAAGGTGGAACAAGTTTGAAGTGCAGAGGATGAACTTTTTCCTCGGACTGCAAACAGTGCAAAGCATATTTGTGTGGACTAAGCCAAAAGTTGCACTTTATCTCTTGCTAATGATAACAAAGCTCCTATGCTGCACTTCCAAAGCAACTAATCCAGAAGAACCAAAGACTGTTTTTATTCTTCTCATTTCATAGTTGCACAGAAGAGTGGCACGAAGTGTGGAGGCAGATTCTCTCCCCAAAGTGGCTTCTGCAACAGGGACACGTATTTACACCATCATTGTCATAGTTGCCTTTTGGTGAAGGTTTTCTTGTTCCCCTGCCATGGGAAGTCAGTGTTCCTCATTGCTTCTGATTTGACAATGGATTATCTCCTGGGAGAGAGGGGCTCATGTTACTTACTAACACTTCCTCGACTTTTCTTCTGTTACCCCTGTGAAATGAGTCAGCCAGAGTTTTCTGGTGGATCATTCTAGACCTTCTCCTGTGATGAGTTCCCTGTGGAAAAAAAAAAGCAACCCCCAAAACCCCCAACAAAACCTATTAGCAAACCAAAGCCTGATAGTGCTTGGCCCTAAAAGGAGAGCACTAGAAAATCTAGATTTTTGTTTGACTCTGCCTGCACCTTGCCAGCTCCCAGCTGCACTGTCCTTTGGCTGTGTCCTTTCTCATAGAGAGTGCTCAGTAGCTCATGGAACAGCTGCTCCTTCCTTCTACCTTCACAAATAGCAGTGTGCCCAGGTGGGCAGCAGAGCCAGTGGCATTCTGGCATGGCTCAGGAGCAGTGTGGCCAGCAGGACAAGGGAGGTTCTTCTGCTCCTGTACACAGCACTGCTCAGGCCAAACCTTGAGTGCTGTGTCCAGTTCTGGGCACCTCAATTCAAGAGAGATGTTGAGGTGCTGGAATGTGTCCAGAGCAGGGCAGCAAGGGTGGTGAGGGGCCTGGAGCACAGCCCTGTGAGGAGAGGCTGAGGGAGCTGGGGGTGTGCAGCCTGCAGAAGAGGAGGTTTAAGGGAGCATCTCATTGCTGTCTACAACTACCTGCAGGGAGGCTGTAGCCAGGTGGGGTTGGGCTCTTCTCCCAGGCACCCAGCAACAGAATAAGGGGACACAGGCTGAAGCCAGGGGAAGTCTAGGCTGGATGTTAGGAGGAAGTTGTTGTCAGAGAGAGTGATTGGCATTGGAATGGGCTGCCCAGGGAGGTGGTAGAGTCACTGTCCCTGTAGGTGTTCAAGCAAAGTGTGGCTGAGGCACTTAGTGCCATGGTCTGGTTGACTGGCTAGGGCTGGGTGCTAGGCTGGCCTGGCTGACGTTGGAGGTCTCTTCCAACCTGTTTGATTCTGTAGGCCCAGAAAGAGTTGAAATGCCCTGTGATAGCAGAGGGCAGTCACACATCTCCTGTGTAACAGTTGCATTAACTCCTCTTTCCTTGTTGGATTCTAAAGGCACAGTGCCAACCCCTCTGATCTTACTCCAGATGTTGAAATTTCTCTGTTCGTTGTGTTGGTGCTGTTGTGATCAAGCCAGGTGTAGTGAATATGGACGTGGGGTTGTGTTGCCAGACAGCACCCATTTTCTTATCCACTCCCCACATGTGGTTTGTTTCAGGAGTGTCTTGTCTGGGGACCTGGAAAATGGCAAGGCAATTTAGAGAGAATGACTACTGCAATCTAATGAGCTGAATTTTGTTCTACAGCTTGATGACTGCACCCTGCAATTGTCTCACAATGGTACCTATCTGGATCTAGAATCTACCCTAGCAGAACAAAGAGATGAGTTGGAAGGCTTCCAGGAGGATGCTGGGTAAGTAAATGTTTACTAAATTCAGATAAATAAGCATACTTGTCCAGAAGCATTCAGCCACAGAGAGTGTATGTGGCTGCCTTGGCACATTCAGATCAGATTTGGAACAGAAAAGATAAAATCCCTCCTTCTTTTTATGCACATCTCCCTGTCTGTGGTAGGACTTTCCTGGCTACATTCACTTTGACACTTTCTCTAGAAGAAGATTGGATGCTGTAAGAATTCTGTCAAGATGAATACCTTAACTAGACTACATTTGTGTAGCTCTTTGGAACTTGGTCCATGAGGGTGGCTGATTCTCAGAACTCAGATTTTTCTTCTATGATAATAGCCAGTACAGAGTATATTGGAGTGGTGCTTCTGCAGCTACAAATTCAGATTCTTTGTGCTGTGA
Source organism: Pogoniulus pusillus (assembly GCF_015220805.1). Classification (NCBI taxonomy): domain Eukaryota; kingdom Metazoa; phylum Chordata; class Aves; order Piciformes; family Lybiidae; genus Pogoniulus; species Pogoniulus pusillus. The sequence continues at coordinate 1,383,128 of NC_087284.1, read as the reverse complement.
GATTTAAGTTTGCCTTTTATACTGTCAGAGAAAAGGCCTCTATTGATTTCTCTTTTTATCACAGAGCCACAGAATTTCTTAGATTGTAAAAGACCTCTAAGATCCTGGAGTCAAATAATGAATTTCACACTGACAAGTCCTTGACCAAACCAAGTCCCTCAGCACAACATCTCAGCACTAAGAATCACTATGGTTGGAAAGGAGCACGAAGGGCATCCAGTCCAACCTTCATCCCAGCATCCTCAATCACTAGACCATAGCCTCAAGCACCACAGCCACTCTCCCTTTAAACACCTCCAGGGATGGTGACTCCACCACCTCCCTGGGCAGCCTGTGCCAGTGCCTGAGCACCTGCTCAGTAGAGAACTTCCAACATCCAACCTAAACCTCCCCTGATCCAACTTGAGGCCATTTCCTCTTGTCCTAGCATTAGTAACTGGGGAGAAGAGACCAGCTGCAGCCTCACTACAACCTCCTTTTAGGTAGCTGTAGAGGGCAATGAGGTCCTCTCTCAGCCTCCTCTTCTCCAGACTGAACACCCCCAGCTCCCTCAGCTGCTCCTCACAGGCCATGTTTGCCAGACCTCTCCCCAGCCTCGTTGCCCTTCTCTGCACCCACTCCATGTGTTTATGTGTGAAACTGATTTAGCAAGCCTGGGGGCGTGGTGTGGATTTTTGGTGTGTGAGTTTTTTGGGGGGTTTTTTGTGTGGTTTTGGGTTTTTTTGTCAGTTTCTTTTGGATGCTGTTATTTGGTGGGAAGTTTGGGTGGGGTTTTTTGTTGTTTTTTGTTTGTTCTTTTTTAAAGAAAATGTTGCTTTCGCAGATGGTTTTCCATAAACCATTTGCTGGAAGCTGAAAGTGAAAATCCATGGATGTCTGTGTGAATGCATGTACAAAATGTGCTTCTTTAGAATAGAATCATAGAATTAACCAGGTTGGAAGAGACCTCCAAGATCATCCAGCCCATCCTAGCACCCAGCCCTAGCCAGTCAGCTAGACCATGGCACTGCCTCATCCAGTCTTTTCTTGAACACTTCCAGGGATGGTGACTCCACCACCTCCCTGAGCAGCCCATTCCAATGCCAATCACTCTCTCTGACAACAACTTCCTCCTAACATCCAGCCTATATCAGCCTGCAACCAGTTAACATCTTGTGATTCGTTCTGGTTTATTTCCTAAACTGGCATCACAGATGAGACTAAATGACAGTACCATTCGTCATTAATTTAGATTAATTTGGATACATAGTTAAGAATTAGACTGAGAATGGATTTGGACTGAAAGTAAGGTGAAAATTTTGATGTCTGAATCAACACTGACATCCAAATCTATTGATATTTATATGTTCAAACTAATTGCCTGTATCAGAAGTAGGGACAACTCTGTTCCCTCTATTGTAGCTTTTTCATTGTACAATAAAGAAAGCTTACATTTTAAGAGATTGTGTATGTTCTTTTCTAGAGCAGTGGGTATATGATTCTTTGATTCAAAAACTTAACTCAGAAAAAAACAAACAACCAAAAACAACCACAAAGGCTTCTGCATTTGTGGAGAAGGGAAAGGTTCTGGGCTCCATTCATTGCCTAGGAATTGCTTCTGCGGTCTATATCCACTAAATGAGATACACAAATAGGTCTGAATTAGCACCTCAGGATTTACAGTTCTGACAATGTAAAAATACTTTATCCATTTTACATTATTTGGTTCTTTTGTTTCACAGTTTTAACAGAACTTGAAGCTATACACACTTAAAGATACCTGATGAGCAAACCAGGGCCTCTTAGGTGACTGAATTTAAGATATCTCTGGATGGTCCTTGTTATATTTTTTCCTTGCTGGTTACTATATCAGACCAGAAAGTTGTAATTCATTTTATAGGTGTGTTATGGCATGGACTTCATGCAAATGCAGCTATGCCAGAGGGAGGCACAGAAGCACAGAATGTTAGGGGTTGGAAAGGATCTCCAAAGATCATCAAGTCCAACTTCCCCGATGAAGCAGGATTTCTTGGGGCAGGCCATACAGGAGCACATCCAGGTTGGCATTGAAAGTCTCTAGAGAAGCTTTAGTGGTGACCTGGCAGTGCTGGGTTAATGGTTGGACTTGATGATCCTAAAAGTCTATTCCTTTCTACATTGGCCAGGGATTGTTAACATGAGGACATGCAGCCCTTTGCTTTCACAAAGATCCATAGATTGCATTGGTTTGGAAGGGATCCTCAAAGGTCATCTTGTCCAAATCTCCTGCAGTCAGCAAGGACTCCTCCAGCAAGGTCATTCTGCCCAGATCCACATCAAGTCTGATTTTGAACGTCTCCAGGGACAGGGCTTCAACTGCATTCCTGGACTACCTGTTCAAGTATTTTATCACTGTCATTGCAAAGCACTTCCTCCTTATGCCTAAATTCCTCCCTATGCCAAACCTACCTATGCCTAATCCACCCTGCTCCACTTTAAAACCTCCTCCTTATGCCTAAATTCCTCCCTATGCCTAACCTACCTATGCCTAATCCACCCTGCTCCACTTTAAAACCTCCTCCTTATGCCTAAATTCCTCCCTATGCCAAACCTACCTATGCCTAATCCACCCTGCTCCAGTTTAGAACCACTGCCCCTCGTCCTATCACTGAAAGCTCTTCTAAAGAGTCCTTCCCTAGCCTGCCCTTCAGATATTGAAATGTAGCTATAAGGTCTCACTAAAGCCTTCTCTTTTCCAGGCTGTGCAACCCCACTTCTTTCAGCCTGTCTTCATAGGAGACGTGCTTCATCCCTCTCATCTTTGTGGCCCTCCTCTGGGCCCACATCTTGGCTTTGTTTGATGAACACTTGTCACAAATTTAGAGTGTGTCTAACAATTATTTTATGTGGAGAAGTGTTTTAAATACTGCTAGAGCGATGCATATGGCTGCTTTGCTGTTAACTCTTCCTCATATACACCAGTTTGGAGCATGTTTGTGTAACCACAGGAAGGTAAACATTTTTGTTAGAAATGAAATGAGGAGAAAGTTCTGCTAGAAGTCTCTAGAACAATACCCAGTTGGCAGCTGTCACTAGTGGTGTTCCCCAGGGATCAGTGCTGGGCACAGTCCTGTTCATTACTGATGATCTGGACAAAGGGAATGAGTCCATTATCAGTAAGTTTGCAGATGACACCAAGCTAGGAGCAGGTGTGGAGCTGTTGGAGGTAGGAGAGCCCTGCAGAGGGACTTTTCCAGGCTGGATGGGTGAGCAGAGGCCAATGGGATGAGACTGAACAAGGCCAAGTGCAGGGTTCAGCACTTTGGCCACAACAACCCCAAGCAGCACTACAGGCTAGGGCCAGAGTGGCAGAGAGCAGCCAAGCAGAGAGGGACCTGGGGTTGGTTGCTGGTTGATAGTAGCTGAAGATGAGGCAGCAGTGTGCCCAGGTGGCCAAGAGAGCCAGTGGCATCCTGGGCTGGCTCAGGAGCAGTGTGGCCAGCAGGACAAGGGAGGTTATTCTTCCCCTGTGCTCAGCACTGCTCAGGCCACACCTTGAGTGCTGTGTCCAGTTCTGGGCCCCTCAATTCAAGAGAGATGTTGAGGTGCTGGAAGGTGTTGAGAGAAGGGCAGCAAGGCTGGTGAGGGGCCTGGAGCACAGCCCTGTGAGGAGAGGCTGAGGGAACTGGGGGTGTGCAGCCTGCAGAAGAGGAGGCTCAGGGCAGACCTCATTGCTCTCTACAACTCCCTAAAGGGAGGCTGTAGCCAGGTGGGGTTGGGCTCTTCTCCCAGGCATCCAGCTACAGAATAAGGGGACACAGTCCCAAGTTGTGCCAGGGCAGGTCTAGGCTGGATGTTAGAAGGAAGTTGTTGTCAGAGAGAGTGATTGGCATTGGAATGGGCTGCCCAGGGAGGTGGTGGAGTGGTCATCCCTGGAGGTGTTGAAGCAAAGCCTGGCTGAGGCACTTAGTGCCATGGTCTGGTTGACTGGCCAGGGCTGGGTGCTAGGTTGGACTGGATGATCTTGAGGTCTCTTCCAACTTGGTTGATTCTGTGGTTCTCTATAGACAGAGCAGCCACTACAGCCAAACTGAGCCTCCCTTGCTGTGCAGTAGGAATGTAGAGTGTAGACGTGGATCTTGCCTTCAGTTTCACAGAGAGAATTTGCTGCAAAGAGCAGAAAGTTTTTCTTTCCAGGTTAACTTTATAATTATTTGAAAACAAGTAAAATGCAGGAAGCTATTTCTTGTTTTTCAGTGCTTCCCTGATGTTACTGCCTGTTGTTTTATTGTTGTTGTTGACCATTCCAATGATGTCTTCATAATAATTCTAAGTAATTTTAACTCCATTGCTTTTGGTACCTGACAATGGCATCACCAAGCAACTTGGCAAGACAGAACCACTGGTACATCTTCTGCCAGCGTTTGCACCTGAAATGGCAAATGACCTTCCTCTTGTTGTGATTTCTGCTTGCTTTGGACATGGTCTGTGTGTAGTTTCTAGAGCAGCCAGACTGGATTAATTTATTTTTCATTAAAGGATGGTCAAATAATAACACTCCTGCTGAACTGGAGCAGAGTACAGAAAAGTTCTGGCTCCTGTCACAGCTGGCAGCTCATGGCCTGGACAAATTCACTCTGATGTGAGTCAAGCACTGGCAGGAGGGCCAGGCCAGATGGTGGTGGCAAATGGTGCCACATCCAGTTGGCAGCTGTCACTAGTGGTGTGCCCCAGGGGTCAGTGCTGGGCCCAGTCCTGTTCAGCATCTTTACTGATGATCTGGATGAGGGGATTGAGTCCAGCACCAGTAAGTTTGCAGCCTTCACCTTTGATGGTCTTTGCCCTGCTCGCTGCAGTTGCCCCCCTGGTAATTGTGGGGCAATAGAAAATGTAATGCTTTCACATTTCAGCTGCCTGCCTCGAGTGCAACACTAGGACAGCCCAGCTTAGGTGCTGCCATTGTAGCTGTTGTGACCCATCCTTCTTTGATGTCTTCCCACTGCAGCCCTCCTTCAGACTCAGCTTTCACAGAATCACAGAACATTAGAGGTTGGAAGGGATCTCAAAACATCATCTAGCTCAACTCCCCTGCCAGAGCAGCATCACCTAGAGTAGGTCACAGAGGACAGTGTCCAGGTGGCCTTTGAATGTCTCCAGAGAAAGAGACTCCACAAGCTCTCTGGGCAGCCTATTGCAGTGTTTTGTCACCCTCACAGCGAAAAAGCTTTTCCTTATGTACAGGTGGAACCTGGTCAAGCTTGCACTCGTGTCCCCTTGTCCTATCATTGGACATCGCCAGCTCTGTCCTCCTGGCACTCACCTCCAGGTGTCTATGAACATGAATGAAGTCACCCCTCAGTCTCCTCTTCTCCAAGCTGAACAGACCCAGCTGCCTCAGGCTTTCCTCATAAGGGAGATACTCCACTCTCTTCATCATCTGTGTGGCTCTGTGCTGGACTCTTTCAAGCAGTTTGCTGTGCTTCTTGAACTGATGGGTCCAGGACTGGATGCAATATTCCAGATGTGGCGTTACTAGGGCCGAGTAGAGGGGGAGAACCTCTCCTTCGACCTACTAACCACTCCCCTTGTAATACACCCCAGGATGCCATTGGCTTTCTTGGCCACAAGGGCACATTGCCACCTTATGGTCTTCTTTCTGCCCACCAGGATCCCCAGGTCCTTCTCCTCTGTGCTGCTCTCCAAGAGATTTCTTACCTTTGTGATAAGTTATTCAGGTTGTGGTAGCTGCAAAAGGCTGAAGTGGTGATAACAGATGGAAGGAAGAAACTGCAGAGTGAAGCACAGCTCAGCACAAAAAGGCCTATGCCCTGCTGCAGAGGCAAGAGGGGATGACTGCCTGGGGTGTCTGCTTCTGGGCTTCTGTAGGTAGGAGTGGTATACTTCCCTTGAATAATCCTAGCTTGTGCTTAACCTGCAGTGCAGGAGTTACAGTTTAAGCTGATTAAAGTGCTTTAAGTTGTTGTGAGGTTGAGGGTATTTAATTGCATCTCACTTATGTGCACATACCAAATCACTCGCCCTGAAATCCTAGCGTTTGCTCTGCTGCAGTGGGGATCCAGGTCAGTGAAGCACAAACCCTTGCATTTAGGAGTAATTGCCTGGAGGACAAGCAGATACTGGCCAGGCAGCAAAGAAGCTGACGTTTTGGGGAACTGTGAGCTGAAAGCAAAGGGAAGGTTATGGTGCTGTGAAAATGGTAAAGGGCATCCTACAGCACAGAGCAGGAATTCAGCCAGTGCAGTGCAATGAACTTGGTGTCTGCAGTGGTGGTGGATGTTTGGAGGGAAATCTGCATCCCGTCCTTGCCCACATTTTTTTGAGGGAATAGGAAGATGAACAAGAAAAAGCAGAATTTTAGAGATTGGTGCTGTGGCTTCCTGATGCCTGTCAGTAACACTCACTTCAGGGGGAACGCAGCGTGCGTGATGTTAGCCAGAAAAAAGGAGTGCTCTAGAGACAGCTGTGCTGACTAGCAAACGCCCTCAGGAGTGCCTTCCTCCATCCCAGCTTCCTAGCAAACCTAACTCAATTTTGGACCATTTTCAGCTGGGACCTTTTTTCCTGCAGAGATCAAGGCATTGACCTGGAGCGCTCCTGAGCTGGAGATCTCACTGCAGACTTTGGGGCTTAGCTGCAGCCTGCTGTCTGGGAGGGACTGGCCACAGCAACCACTTAGTCTCTCTTTTTCTCTCTGGGTCATTTCAAGGTCCTGCTCTTAATCTTCAAAGCTTGTGATTTTCTGGGATTAGGCTACCTCAGCACCTTCCTTTTTACCAGGCTCATCAGAGTCATGTAAGTTTGCTGAGCTCTGGATGAAGGATTCAGTATCTGAATGTTCAGGGAAGTTTTACAGTTTCACAGCCTCAACTCTGGAAGTTCTGTTACGAGCGACCAGAGTGTCCTGCAGGCTGTGTACCTCCAGCATCTTTGTGCCAAATGGTCTTGTTTGTGCCCTGGCAGGCTCATAGGCCTATGAGATGTCCTGGCTTGCCCCACCCTTCAGCTCATGTGGCAAGCAGGGACTGGAGGAAAACAAAGGCTTGAGCCATTATGTCTCCTCCCAACGTGGTAAACAGGTACCCACAGGTGTTTTGATACTCCTTGGTGTCTTGCCCAAATAAGGGTGAGCAAACCCTGGGGTCACCTAACATGGTCAGTTTGGCAAAGGCCATTTTGATTGCTGATTCTGTGGCCAAAGGAGCCTTTGTACTCGGATGAGTAACATAAATGGAGCTAAGCTGCACGCAGCTGTGCTGCTTCTGCCCTGCTGCTGCTGCCTCACTGCTCTTGGACAATGTGTTCTGCTCTGCCTTGTGCTTCAGACCAGCTTAGCCCTGATGTTTTAAGCATGCACTACCTGGAAACTTAAAGTGCCTCAGGTTTCCCAGGAGAAGGTATTTATGTGCCTGACGACCTGGCAAGAAGTGCCACTGCCTTGGTGCCCTCTGCACATCTGCAGGTGATCACCCTGCCTGCAGCTCTGCAAACCTCTGTGCCAAGAGGAGCCAGGATCAGGTCAGAGATCGTCTGCCTCTTTCCCAGCAGCCTGGGAAGCTCTAGAAGCCTCTCAATGGCCGAGCAGTTCCAGCATTGCCACAAAGGAGCCAGGGACTAGTATGAGATTTCTACTCAGCTGCAGTGAGCAGCACAGCCTTGCCCTGGGGCTACAGGCTGCCTGTCTGTAAGTGAGGCAAAGCCATTTTTGTGCCTAAATTTTTCCATGTTTTCAGATTCTCCTACATGAATGAACTGCCCATAAGAGTCCATGTGAAGATTTGTCCAAACAAATTAGAACCCAAATGTAACTAATTAGTATACAGTTGTGGGCAGGGCTTTCTGGAAATAAAATTAGCTACATATTTTATAATTCCTGCCTTGATAATTGCCACAACTAAATCAGTTTGAACAAGTAAAATGTTTGGGCTCATCAGTTTTGGGCTCCCCAGTTTAGGAGAGACAGGGATCTGCTGGAGAAGGTGCAACAGAGGGCTAGGAGGATGATGAGGGGACTGGAGCACTGCCTGATGTGGAGAGGCTGAGGGACTTGGGACTTTTTAGTCTGGAGAAGAGAAGACTGAGAAGGGATTTAATAAATGTTTATAAATATCTGAGAGCTTGGGGTCAGGAGGGGGGGACAGGCTCTGCTCACTGCTCCCTGACGTAGGACAAGGAGCAATGGAGCACAGGAGGTTGCACCTCAACACAAGGGGGTATTTCCTTACTATGAGGGTCACAGAGCACTTGAACAGGCTCCCCAGAGAGGCTATGGAGTCTCCTTCTCAGGGGACTTTCAAGGCCTGTCTGGATGTGTTCCTGTGTGATCTATGCTAGGTTGTATGGTCCTGCTCAGGCAGGGGGGTTGAACTGGATGATCTCTTTGGGTCTCTTCCAATCCTTGACATCCTGTGAGCCTGTGATTTAATTTTTCAATAACACTGTTGAAAGGAGACCTCTAAATACACAAGACCCGAAGGAAACACAGTCTTGGAACTCTTTCTTGGTGTGAGAGGCTATTTCTCTTGAAAGGGTTGGGTGAGCACAGGAAAGGAGTAATTTATTACACATCTACCACTCAGTAGTTTTTGCTTGCTAGTAAAAGCCTTGATGGCTCAGCAGCAAATGCAGAGCCCATTTCCTAAGTGGAATCGATGTGGTGAAAGAAGCAGCTTGAGGACAATGTGCCCTGTTCCCATCACGCCTTTGCCAAAGGTGATGCCAGCAGGCGACTCCCAGAAAGCAGGATATCCAGAGAAGTGTTTGTCAGTGCAAAATAGAATTTGGGTTGATGTCCTCACATACACATGTGCATGTTCTGCTGCAAGGTAGGACACTTTTCACAGCATCACAGAACGTTAGGGGTTGGAGGGGACCTCCAGAGACTGAGCCCAACCCCTCGGCCAAGGCAGAATTGCCTAAGGCAGGCTGCACAGGAATGCATCCAGATGGGTTTTGAAAGTCCCAGAGAAGGAGACTCCACAGCCTCTCTGGGCAGCCCATTTCAGTGCTCTGTTGCCCTCACCATAAAGAAGTGTCTCCTCACGTTGAGGTGGAACCTCCCGTGGTCTAGTTGGCACCTGTTGTTCCTTGTCCTGTCACTAGGCACCACCAAAAAGAGGCTGGCATCTTTATCTTGCTACCCACCTCTCAGATACTTATAGACATTGATAAGATCCCCTCTCAGCCTTCTCTTCTTAAGATTAAACAGCCCCAGGTCTCAGTCTTTCTTAATAGGACAGCTGCTCCAGTCCTGCAATGGTCCCTGTCGCTTTGCAGCAGACTTTCTCTAGCAGATCCCTGTCTCTCTTGAATACAGTATTGCAGGTATCATCTCACCAGGGCACAGTAGAGGGGGAGGAGAACCTCTCTAGACCTCCTGGGCACACTTTTCTTAGTGAATGCCATTTGCCTTCTTGGCCACAAGACCAATGCTGCATCCATTGCTGTTCCAAGGATCATTTGCTGTCCACTGGGACTCCAAGGTTTTTCTCTATGGAGCTGCTTTCCAGCAGGACAATCCCCAAGTCTATACTGGTGCCTGCTGTTATTCGTCCCCAAATGCAGGACTCTACACTTGTCCTTATTAAACTTCATCAGGCTCACCTTTGCCCAGCTTTCAGCCTGCCCAGATCTCACTGGCTAGCAGCACAGTCTGCCAGCCAACCCTCCCAGTTCTGTATCATCAGCAAGCTTGTTGAGGGCACATTCAATACCCTCAACTGGGTTGCTGATGAAGATACTGAGCAAAACTGGACCCAGCACTGATCTCTGGGGAACACCACTGGCCACAGGCCTCCATCTGGAATCTGCACCTTTATCACAACTCCCTGACCTGTGTTGTTGAGCCAGTTACTGAGCCACCTCACAGTCCAGTAATCTAACCCACTTCTCTTGAGTTTGCCTTGAGGATGTTATGGGAGACTGTATCACAAGCCTTTCTGAAGTCAAGGTAGATGGTGTCCACTGCTCTGCCTTCCTCTATCTGTTTGGCCATGCCTTTGTAAAGGTTACCAGATTAGTCAGGCAAGACTTCACCTTAGTCAATCCATGCTGCCTACTCTTGATAACCCTCTTTTCTTTCATGTGGTTAGAGATGGCCTTCTGAACAAGCTCTGCTCCATCACCTTTCCAGGAATGAGTTGAAGCTGATTAGTCTGTAGTTGCTTGAGTCTTCCTTCTTGCCCTTCTTTGAAGACTGGAGTGACACTGGTTCTTTTCCCATCCTCAGGCACCAGCCCCCTTCTCCATGGTCTTTCAAAAATGATGCAGAGTGGCACAGCACAGACATCTTCCTCAGCACTCCTGGATGCACCCCATCAGGGCCCATGCATTTATGTGTTTTTATTCCATCCAAGTGATCTCTAGTGCTGACAGTCTCTAACACTGACTAGTGGAGGATTGTTCTCCCTCCAGTTTTGCTTTTTTACCTTCAGTGTCTGGGGTTCCCGAGGCCAGGTCTTAGCAGTAAAGACTGAGTTGAAGAAGGCATTCAGTGATTCAGTAAGGCAGTTTAAGGCTTACTGGAAAATTCCAGTAAGAGAAATCAGGAGTCTCCTGAAAGTTCAGTGCAGAATGTAAGTAGATTATAGCACTGCTTGTGAAAGAGTAACAATGCTAAAGTCTCTCTGTTCGTCGGTTTGCTGAGAGGCATGAAACTGCAACGCCTGAACAGATCCATGCTCCTGGGCTCTGTCACTGCTCCTTCACCTCTCTGACTCCCCACACTGAATATTAACCTTGACATGAGATCTTGCTGGTTCTTCTCTCTGGGGTGCAGAGAAGGTGGCAGTGTGAAACTAATGACTGGACTCAATGATCTTGAAGGTCTTTTCCAGCCTAAGAAATTCTATGATTCTGTGTGGCTATATTGTGTCTGGGAGTGCTGAGAATAAACCCCCTGAGTCAAGTAATGAGAAGGTGTAGGCACACTTTGACCTCATGCTAAGATTTTAGAGCCAGGGTAAGAAGCTCCACTGGCTTCATCTGGAAACAAGTGTGTGTGGCTGCCTCCATCTGCCTGCCACCTACTGGAAAGGGCTACTAGCCCTGTTGTCGGTTTGAGGAGTACTGGAGGCGAATCTCAGCCTTTAAGAAAACTCCTTTAAAAATTACCTCCTGAGCTCCTTTTTCTCCCCATTACTCTGTGAGAATACCACGAGCTTGAGCACGGCAGTTAGGTTGTTGAGTGATGAGTTGTGAAGAACTTCAAAAAGGTTATTCATTTGGACACTGTTTTCAGGTGACTTCCAGAGCGCTTCTTAATTCCTCTCCCTCTGCTCTGGCTCAAAAAATTTGGCTTTTATACAACTTTTTAAAACACCTTTTTATTGTTTTGCTTTGCATCTGTTGAATCTGCAGCTTGCTGGGGAAGAATATCAGACTGGAACTGCAGTTAAAACACACCTTAACAGCTTGGAAAGCAAAGGCTGGCATTTGTGCTGTCTGATTAAGAACGGATTGAGGAATACTTTCCTCACCGTGTATGTGCTGCCTTGCAGATCTTTTTTAGGGAACACCTGATAAGACTCAAGTGCTTGAACTGGCAAAAATGTAGTCTTTGAGGCATTCATCAAGGAATAGCTTGTTTTGCACTGATGGTGGAGTGCTTAAACTAAGAAGCGACTGACTGCACAGTACCCCGTTGCAGAAGCACATGTGCAAGTGAAGATGGAAATGGAAATGTGAAACTAAAGGTGGGGGGAAAGGCTTTGTGTGAAAGCTTTGAAAGCTTTCAGTGCAGAACAGCATTTGTGTTAGATTTCCATGGTGGTTAGGTTCTTACACTGGATTGCAGTAGATGAAGAACTGGTAGCGCAGCCTTGCTGTGAGTGATTTACTGATTGAACCTAGTAACAGTGTGAAAGGCTTATTATGGGGGAGTTGAGGCTGGGAAACTTTCCTTGCTGTGGTGGTTTGGGTGTTCCCAGCCTCCTACACTTAAGAAAATCACCCAGACTAGGCTCAGCTACTGGAAATTGAATAATGAAGCTTTATATTTACAGCTTAGCACAATATCCAAGCAGGTGTTTACAGTCTATACAGCTACAGACAGACATAGACAAGGTAAAGGTAATGCAGAAACACAGCAGCCCTCCCAGAAACCAGAGTGCCCAGGAGGGGCTCCCAACCACCCTTCCATCTTCTCCCACTCCTCTACCTGACCCCAGACTTTGCCTTACATTCAAGGTTAGTTTGGAGGGCTGGACAGGGGCATTAGGAAGCAGAAGGATTAATCACACAGACAGAGAGAGAGAGAAGTGCAGCCCAAAGCCCAGAGAGAGACTGCCTTATCTCTGTTTGTGTTCTTGTTCTTATCCATCTCAGCAAGCCTATGAGTGCAGCAGCCATCACCATTGGTTCCTGTTCACAGCCTAGCATCTAATTCCTCTCACCAAACTGTCCCAGCTCGGCTCAAACCAGCACACTTGCTAATATCAGTCAAAAGCAATAAAAGGACAAGATCTGTGGGAACCTGCTGTCACCTTCATTTGACCTGATCTGATGAAGCTGAAGAGGACAAACCTTTATCTAGTGTGTACACAGGGTTTCACAAGTTGCCTGCAGGTTGCAGCTGTGCAGCTGGCCCCTGGCAGCAGGGCAGGGGGAAGGGTGAGGCCCATGATCTGGACCTCAGGATTCCTGATCCTTTACTGCTACCGCCAGTACGAATCGAAACTTGTAGAATTAGCTTCCACCTCAGGGATCAGTCCTGGGACCAGTCTTGTTCAACATCTCTGTAGGTGCCATGGACAGAGGCACTGAGTGCAGCCTCAGCAGGTTTGCTGACCACACCAAACTGTGTGGTGCAGCAGCCAGGCTGGAGGGCAGGATCCATCCAGAGGGAGCTGGACAGGCTGCAGAGGTGGGCACAAGCCAAGCTCAGGAAGTTCAACAAAACCAAGTGCAAGGTCCTGCATCTGGGTCAGGGCAATGCCAAGCACAAATGCAAGCTGGGCAGTGAGTGGCTGGAGAGCAGTCCTGAGGAGAGGGACTTGTGGGTGCTGGTGGATGAGAAGCTCAACATGAGCCAGCAGTGTGCACTTTCAGCCCAGAAAGCCAAGCAGAGCCTGGGCTGCAGCAGAAGTGTGGCCAGCAGGTGGAGGGAGGTGATTCTCCCCCTCTGCTCCCCTCTGGTGAGACCTCACCTGGAGTACTGCATCCAGTTCTGGAGCCCCTGGGACAAGAGGGATGTGGAGATGCTGGAAAGTGTCCAGAGTAGGGCCAGGAGGATGCTCAGAGGGCTGCAGCAGCTCTGCTGTGAGCACAGACTGAAAGAGTTGGGGCTGTGCAGGCTGGAGCAGAGGAGGCTCCCAGGTGACCTTCTTGTGGTCTTCCAGCATCTGAAGGGGGCTACAAAAAAGCTGGGGAGGGACTTTTCAGGATATCAGGGAGTTCCAGGACTGGGGGGAATGGAGCAAAGCTGGAGGTGGGGAGAGTGAGGCTAGAGGTGAGGAGGAAGTTGTTGAGCATGAGAGTGGTGAGAGGCTGGAATGGGTTGCCCAGGGAGGTGGTTGAGGCCCCATGGCTGGAGGTGTTTGAGGCCAGGCTGGCTGAGGCTGTGTGCAGCCTGCTCTAGGGTAGGGTGTCCCTGGGCATGGCAGGGGGGTTGGAACTGCATGATCCTTGCGGTCCCTTCCAACCCTGACTGATTCTGTGTTTGTGCTGGAGATTTGAAGTAAGTTCCTTTGCTATAGGATCTGCATCAGTACCTAAAAAATCAAGTTTTGGACATAGTATCTGGATCCATCTCTTTGTGGATTTACAGGTTTCAGAACACCAGGCTTTTTCCTCCTCCCATCTCCCCGTAGGAACATCAGCTTTGTATGTATTCCATATGTCTTTGCTCTTTCCTAAACACATGCCAGGACTAGCTCTGTCCTGAAAGCTCTTTCTGCAACAGAGGAGTTGGAAATGAGTCTGCCTGCTGCAAGTCAGTAATCTGTGACACTGAAAGAGATGTGCTTTGTGTCATTGCCTTAACTGGTCCCGTAATCAAATTCTTAGAGAGAAAAAAGCAAAACACCAACCACTCTTCCTTCATACTTCATACCTGTGCAAGGAGAGAGAAGGGATACAAATGCTCTTACTTCGGATTGAAATATCTCAAACTCCTGTCCTTCATTGTCCTGGAGGCAGGGAATTAACATGGCCCAGACAGGAAATAAGAAATTAGAATTATTTTCCTGGAACCTTGCCCCCTAACTAGATACAAAATCAGGTTAGTGTATGAGCAGGCTCAGTTGGATCAGGAATATCTGACAAAGGATACTGTAGATAAGTTTGGCTGGTTAGGAGGTCAGGCAATGGCAAAGGCTAAGCTATAAACACAGCTTTACCCCACTATTGACCAGGCTGAGCAGAAGATTAAGGGAGAAGCTACTCAGGGAGGTGAGACAGGCACTCGGCAGTGATCCCTTGCTGGCCTCCTCTGCAGGAGCAGCCTTCTGAGGCTGCAGGCAATATCCAGTCATAGAGATCCACGCTGCAGAAGCCCTTAGGTGAGTGGCAGAGCTACCAAACTCAGAAATGTCTCCAGCACTTCTTCCCGAGTGGGATGGTCGAGGGATGAAGCTGCCCTCACAGCGGCAGGGGAGAGCCAAAACTGCTAGGGTCCCCAGTCTGGGAGACAGCCAGCAATTAGCTATTGATAGGGTCTGAGAGAGGGCAGTCCAGATGCCTCCAGCTCTCTCTCCCTAAGGACCCGAGGCTTGCCAAGCTTCTTGGTTTGCACAAAGGGTGCACAAGTGGGGAGAGCCATCCAGAGCAGGGACAGGATAGAAATCCAGAGCTGTTCAAAAGGTAGGAGCTGTCCAAGAGCAGGGATGGCCCAGTCACGGCAGGAGCCTGTCCTTCACAGTGGCAGGGGACTCTCAAGGCAGGAACTATCAAGGTGGGAACCCCTGCTCCCTGTTCTATTTATCCTGTTTCTAGACAGTGTCCATTTACCACTTATACTGGCACAAAAACAGCCAATCACCAGCCCGATTGCAGTGTGGGCTTCTGCACAGCTCACCCCACATGCAGTAAGGGTCCTTTGCTGCACTGCCTCAAGCCTGCAGGGCAGGGCTAGGGAGAAGCAGGTTTTTGTGACTTTCTTCTCCCACACAGTGAGGGCAATTTGGGGTATCCAGGACATTCATGCTTGCTCGTGTTTGGATCACAGGATGTCAGGGGTTGGAAGGAACCCAATGAGATCATTGGCTCTAACCTCCCTGCCAGAGCAGGACTATACAATCAAGCTCAGGTCACACAGGAACACATCCAGACAGGCCTTGAAAATCTCCAGAGAGAGACTCCACAACCTCTCTGGGCATCCTGTGCCAGTGCTCAGTGACCCCTACAGTAAAGAAATTCCCTCTTGTGCTGGGGTGCAACCTCCTGTGCTGCAGCTTCCATCCGTTGCTCCTTGTCCTATGCCAGGGAGCAGTGGGCAGAGTCTGTCCCCTCTCTCCTGACCCCCATCCCTCAGATAGTTATAAACATTGATTAAATCCCCTCTCAGTCTTGTCTTTTCCAGATTAAATTGTCCCAGGTCCCTCAGCTTCTCCTCATCAGGCAGTGTTCCAGTCTCCTAATCATCTTCATAGCCCTCTGCTGGACCTTCTCCAGCAGATCCCTGTCCCTGTTAGGTATTTTATTGAATGAATAAAGATATGTGAAGAACACCTCTTTATGGAAATTGTTTAAAGTTAGCTATATACAATTTCATGATGGAGACTGGGAAATACAACTTCATATTGAGGGAATTCAGAGGTCAGTGCTATGAGGTAGCAGGCTCCCATGTCACTGTCTTGATAGAAGTGTTCTGTAGAAACCTTCCACGTGCAGGCAGTGAAATCTCATACGTAACACAGCCTTTACTGTTATGTTATTTGCAAGAACCTGCCAGTAGTTTATGCAGCTGTCCCAGCAAGCATCCCCTCTTCTCAGCCTTTGTTCCCTGCCTCCACTGCTCGCTGCAGCTCAGCAATGCTTTTGGGAAAAAAGATCTTTTCCTTTGTTCATGGCAAAAGTCTCAGTGAGCCTCCTTTGGATTAGGAGAGTCTCCATACTAACAGAAACTGTGGACAGCAACAGGAATTACGTGGAAAATATGCTTCATGTTAGTTTCAAATCACTGGATAGATTCCTGGTATAATTGTTAGAGAATCATAGAAGGAACTCATCTGACCTGTGTTGCACCTGGTTTCCCTGATCCATAGGAGAATTATTCCAGAGGCTGTGGTGGCTGGGCTAGCAAATTCATCCCAAACTGCAGAACTGAAGAGCAGGAGGACTTGTCCCTGTTGCTCTCTGCTCTCTTGCTGTTTTGTTTCTGGCTCAACCTAATTCAGAGAATTTCCCTCAGGTGTCTGTGATGGTTTGGGTGTTCCCTGCCCCCCCATGCTTAAGAAAATCACCCAGACTAGGCTCAGCCACTGGAAACTGAAGGAAGCTTTATATTTACAGCTTAGCACAATATCCAAGCAGGTGTTTACAATCTATACAGGTATAGACAGACATAGACAAGGTAAAAGTAATACAGAAACACAGCAGCCCTCCCAGAAACCAGAGTGCCCAGGAGGGGCTCCCAACCACCCTCCCACCTTCTCCCACCCCTCTACCTTACCCCAGACTTTGCCTTACATTCAAGGTTAGTTTGGAGGGTCAGCCAGGGGGGTTAGGAAGCAGATGGATTAATCAGGCAGCAAGTTAGGTTAGAGAGAGAAGTGCAGCCCAAAAAGCCAGAGAGAGACTCCCTTATCTCTGTGTTCTTGTTCTTATCCATCTCAGCAAGCCTATGAGTGCAGCAGCCATCACCATTGCTTCCTTTTCACAGCCTAGCATCTAATTCCTCTCACCAAACTATCCCAGCTAGGCTCAAACCAGCACAGTGTCACTGCCTTATTCTTCTCCTGGCTTGTGCTGACCCTGGCGGTGCCAGTGGGCTCTCTTTCATTGCACCTTCCTTTGTGAGTGCTTCTGGAGAACAGGCTCGCAGCTGGCACTGAGACAAAATTGCCTGGAATTTAATGTGGGTTTTTGGTTTTGTTTTTCCTGAGTAGTAGTTCCAATTTTATTGTTTTTTGACATCTACTAGGTAAACTGCTTCTCTGCTCCTCAATACTCCCTCCTCTTGCAGAGGGACCTGGCCAGGCTGGATGGGTGGGCAGAGGTCAGTGGGATGAGATTGAACAAGACCAAGTGCAGGCTTCTGCCCTTTGGCCACAACAACCCCAAGCAGCACTACAGGCTGGGGGAAGACTGGCAGAGAGGGACCTGGGGGTGCTGGTAGAGAGTAGCTGAAGATGAGCCAGCAGTGTGCCCAGGTGGGCAGCAGAGCCAATGGCATCCTGGGCTTGGCTCAGGAACAATGTGGCCAGCAGGACAAGGGAGATTCTTCTGCCCCTGTGCTCAGCACTGGTCAGGCCACACCTTGAGTGCTGTGTCCAGTTCTGGGCTCCTCAATTCAAGAGAGATGTTGAGGTACTGGAACATGTCCAGAGAAGAGTGATGAAGCTGACATGAGGTATGGAGCACAGCCCTGTGAGGAGAAGCTGAGGGAGCTTGGGGTGTTTAGCCTGGAGAAAAGGAGGCTGAGGGCAGACCTCATTGCTCTCTACAACTACCTGAAGGAGGGCTCTAGCCAGGTGGAGGTTGGTCTCTTCTGCAAGATAACCAGCAATAGAACAAGGAGACAGAGTCTTAAGGTGTGCCAGTGGAGGTTTAGGAGGAAGTTTTTGCCAGAGAGAGTGATTGTCCCTGGAGGTGTTGAAGCAAAGCATGGATGAGGCACTTAATGCCATGGTCTGGTTGATTGGCCAGGGGTGGGTGCTAGGTTGGACTGGATGAGCTTGGAGGTATCTTCCAACCTGGTTGATTCTCTGGTTCTATGAATACTAAACTAGTAAGATGAATTATGATCCAGGAAATGAAGATGCTGTATAGTTACCTGCATTTGACATAGGTCACTTTTTCTTTCTCAAAAACACATGCCTTGAGGCTTGAGCAGCTTGTGAGCAGTTCTGCCAAGGTCCATGAACAGAACTCATGTATTTAAGGTCATGTATGGACAGAGAAACTTAATTGCACTGTCTTGGGGACTTTATGTGAGATGTTGCCTTTGAGGATGAGTGCTTTAGATGTCCTACAGTTCTGAATTCCTGAGCTGACAGAAAGCCTAGCTGTTCTGCTGACTGCATGCTGCTTTCATTTGGTCTTTCCATGCCTAGCAACTCTAAGGATCCAGCTGCACCGTGGCAGTGGAGACAGTGCCATGGAAGAGAAGATCTAACTGCAATGGAGGAGTAATTAATTGATTGTGAGGTGGTATTTTCAAGAGTGTTGTTAGTGTTGGCATTCTAAACTCTCCCCACCTCTGACCACTGATTTTAATAATGAGCAGGTTTGTTTCAAGAACATTTATAGAAGATGTTCCTAAGTGGAGCTGTGTTTCTGCTGAGTGAACGAACCTTACACATGGGAGAGAATAAAAAACCACCTCTTCCACGTTTATTAAAGGTGTGCAAGGCTTAACTACTCCTTGCATGCATAGAATAGCATGGCCCAGAGTCCACTGTGGTTTACTTTATTCTTTCACTCACCATACAATTGCTTTTCCTGCAGTAAAAAGGAGCTCTTAGAACTGATGGCAACAATTAAATAGTGAATTCTTCCAACATAGGCTATCAGAAGTCCAGGAAGCTAACTATATGTGGAGGCAAATGCCTGCCAGCATAGAGGTCAACAGAAAAAGACGGATGTGGGTCAAAATACATTCCCTTTGCACTCTCTGCTCAAGTCTGGTTTACCACTGGCAGAGGCCTTCTTTGCTTTATTTTGTCTCTGTGTTTCTGAAGGCACAGTCTTCTGGTGAAGGGCTTGATGCAGAAAAATACATCACATTTACAGCCCTTTAAAACGTTTCAGTGTATTTAGTGTTCTAGGTAGAAAAAAGGTAGCTCTTCATTTCTGTCCTTACCTCTGCTATATTTTAAAGGGTGTATAGATTAAAATCACTTCTGTACACCTTCCATGAAGACTGTACAGTGCTTAAGTAACAACAATCACAGGCTCACAGATTTTCTTACATTGGAAAAGACCTCCAAGCTCTCGAGTCCAAGCATTAGTTTCACACTGACAAGCCCTTGACTAACCCAAAGCCCTCAGCACAACATCTCAGCACTAGGAATCACTGGGGTTGGAAAGGAGCACCAGGAGCATCCAGTCCAACCTTCATCCCAGCAGCCTTCAGCACCAGACCACAGCCTCAAGCACCACAGCCACTCTCCCTTTAAACACCTCCAGGGATGGTGACTCCACCACCTCCCTGGGCAGCCTGTGCCAGTGCCTGAGCACCTGCTCAGGAAAGAACTTCCTCCCAACAGCCAACCCAAGCCTCCCCTGATGCAACTTGAGGCCATTTCCTCTTGTCCTAGCATTAGTAACTGGGGAGAAGAGACCAGCTGCAGCCACACTACAACCTCCTTTTAGGTAGTTGAAGAGGGCAGTAAGGTCCCCTCTCAGCCTCCTCTTCTCCAGACTGAACACCCCCAGCTCCCTCAGCTGCTCCTCATATGTGATGTTTGCCAGACCTCTCCCCAGCCTCGCTGCCCTTCTCTGCACCTGCTCCAGCACCTCAGTGTCCCTCCTATGCTGTGGTGGCCAAAACTGAACACAGTACTCAAGGTGTGGGCTCACAAGTGCTGAGTACAGGGGCATGAGCACCTCCCTGCTCCTGCTGCTCACACCACTGCTGCTCCAGGCCAGGATGCTGTTGGCCTTCTTGGCCACCTGGGCACACTGCTGGCTCATGTTCAGCTGCTGGCCACCAAGACCCCCAGGTCCCTGTAGGGCAGCTGGGGGTTGTTGTGGCCAAAGTGCATGCCCTGGTGCTTGGTCTTGTTACACCTCATGCAAATGGCCTCAGCCCATGGCTCCAGTCTGTCCCAATCCCTCTGCAGGGCCTTCCTACCCTCAGCAGATTGACACTGCTGCTTCATTTGGTGTCATCTGCAAACTTGCTGAGGCTGCATTCGATCTCCTCACCCAGGTCATTGATGAAGAGATTAATCAAGACTGGCCCCAAAACTGAGCCCTGAGGGACTCTGTGACCAGTTGCCAACTGGATTTGACCCCAGTGACCACAACTCTCTGGGCTTGGCCAGCCAGCCAGTTTTTAAGCCAGCCAAGAGTCCATCTGTCTAAGCTATGAGTGGACGTTGAAGGGCTCCACAACACTGGAGTCCTAACCAAAGCAGCAGCTGGGCAGCTGTCATAGTTCTTTTTAGCAGGAAAGGCACACAAGCTTTGTGAGAAGGAAGGAAGCTTGCACCCTCAGAGGCACTGAGGTCTGACTTCTGAGCTTTCTTCTTTTTGTCTCAAGTGCTAATGAAGGGAGAGACATTTAGAAATCTTGTGTTGTCTGTCAAGGAGTTGCAGTGTCAGCTGGGGAGCTCACGCTTCCCGTGCAAGTGAGGGGACATCAGCACCTGGTGCTAGGATTGTCTTTTGAAGTTTGGTAGCCTGTGAAAGATTTCTCACTACCTTTGTATACAAAATATCCCACAGGAGTCCTGGTGTCTCTGTGGAAAGGGACAGGTGTTAAAAATCCAGAGGGCTGCAGCACTTGCAAAGTCTGCATCCAGCCAGAATGACAGGAGGAGGTTAGGTGGGCAGAGAGGTGGCTCTAAACCTGGAGCTGCTCCAGAAACTTGCAAATGTAGAGGGGGTCTGGATGAAGGGACAGAGCACCCTCAGCAGGTCTGCTGGTTACACAAAGCCCATGTGCCAGAAGGTTGTTCTGCCATCCAGTGTGACCCAGACAGGCTGGGAGCTCGGGAAAAGCAAAGTCCTGCACCTGGGGAAGAAAGAAAAACCCTGCACACAGGTACAAGCTGTGGGCTGAGCCTGAGGGAAAGGACCTGGGAGTCCTGGCAGCAACTTGATGTCGTGACAAGAAGGACAGTGACATGCTGGGGCTCATCAAGAAGAGTGTGACAAGCAAGTTGAGGGAGGTTTTCCTGCCCCTCTTCTCTGCCCTGGTGAGGCCGCATTGGGAATACTGTGTCCAGTTCTGGAATCTCCAGTTGAAGGACAGGGACTTGCTGGAGAAGGTAGAGCAAAGGGCTACAAAGACAGTGAGGAAATTAGAACATCTTTCTTATGAGGAAAGGCTGAAAGAATTGGGTCTTTTTAGTCTGGAAAAGAGAAGGCTGAGGAGGAAATCTCATAGATGTTTATAAATATGTTGGGGCTGTGCAGGCTGGAGCAGAGGAGGCTCCCAGGTGACCTTCTTGTGATCTTCCAGCATCTGAAGGGGGCTACAAAAAAGCTGGGGAGGGACTTTTCAGGATATCAGGGAGTGCCAGGACTGGGGGGAATGGAGCAAAGCTGGAGGTGGGGAGAGTGAGGCTAGAGGTGAGGAGGAAGTTGTTGAGCATGAGAGTGGTGAGAGGCTGGAATGGGTTGCCCAGGGAGGTGGTTGAGGCCCCATGGCTGGAGGTGTTTGAGGCCAGGCTGGCTGAGGCTGTGTGCAGCCTGATGTAGGGTAGGGTGTCCCTGGGCATGGCAGGGGAGTTAGAACTGGATGCTCCTTGTGGTCCCTTTCTGAACCCTGACTGATTCTGTGACTCTATGAAATGCTTAGAGGGTAGGTGTCAGGAAGATGGGACTAGTCTTTTTTCAGTGGTGCCCAGTAACAGGACAAAGGGTAATGGACACAAACTTGAATGTAGGAAGTGCCATCTAAACACCTTCAGAGGTGGTCCTCCCTTCCTGCTCAAGCAGGGCCACCTGGGGACACTCGTCCAGGAACTGCAATTTTAGTTTCAGAGAAGAGACACAGAATGTGCTTCTGTACACATGGAAAATACATCTGGTGTTTCTTACCCTCCCACCTTCCATCAGCTGAGCAGAGGCATGGTGCTGGGTGTGCTGCTCTCAGTTAGCAGGTACAGCTCCTACAAATCAAGAGCAGTGCTCTTGTCCAGCTGGAGGAAACGCAGCTAACACTGATTTGTCTGAAGAGCAAATGAGGAATGTAGCAGCTAATTCAGATAGAGCCATTCCATTTAAGACTAGAATGAACTGGCACCCAGAGTGGAGGAGGGCTCAGTTTTGCCTCTTTGCATGAGCAGCAGCTCTGTCTCTGCACTTCAAAGGCTGATCACAGGGCTTGAGCAGGTTGGTGAAGCTGTAAGCAACCTCTTGCTTGGCTTTGCGTTGTCTTTGAAAGCGTAGCCACACCTGGCTTTGAAATCCTGGTGAGAATTGAAACACACAAGCATCTTTTGTACTTCTCTGATACGGATTTCTAGAGTCAGTGTGGGGAGCTTACCCTTGGCCAGCTGCCTGCCCAGTCGTGCTCTGGCTCTGTGCTTTCAACAAAAGGGAGGGACTGAGATCAAGGAGAGATCTCAACCAATTGCTGTCATAGGCAAAGCAGACTTAACTTGAGGAAAATTAATTGCTGATTAAAGTAGATTTGGATAATGAGAGACAATGCCATGTTCTGCAGTACCATCCCTCACACCCACTCCACACCTCCTTTTTTTTCCTTAGCCTCAACTTCGTTCCCAACCTCTGTGCACCTTCACATAACTTTCTTGTATCTTCTTTTTCAGGAGGGGCAAGAAGCACAGTATAATCCTGAGGACCCAGCTCTCAGTCAGAGTTCACGCCTGCATCGGTAAGTGAAGCCCCACCTGCCTGAAGGCAAGCAACCACACATAGTCAATCCCTGAGAGGCAAATCTGAGGAGTACGAATCAGACTTGCTGTGTTCCAAGTCGAGGGCAATCATCAATACCTTGACTTCTTAGCTCTCTTTGTTGTGTGCTAAAGTTAGGCTGTTCTGGTTATATTGCCCTTGAAGTGTGTTAAACGGCCCAGGAGAAGGAGGGCGTTTGCCAGGCAGGAGTTATGGTTGGGTGTGCGTTGAAGTGTCTTGGATTATCTGTCGTGCCACAGCCTTTGTGTGCGCCTGAAGACTCTGTTCTGAATTGGGAAGGGGATCTGGAGAACTGTTGGCTGACAGCTAACTACTGCCTTGTATTAGTAGTCAATGTTTATTACCTCACATCTTGCAGATCTCCGCCACATATTTGTCATTGTCACAGTGTAATTGTCTTAAAAATCTTGGTTGAAACAGTGCTGTCCTGAAGAGGAGGCTGCTGAAGGTCACAGTGTGCATGTCATAAGAGCTTTGAGGTTAAGTAAACATGAGGCTGCTGTGCTGTGAGGGCAGGAATATGTTCTCAAAGTGCTGTGTAGTGCTCTTGGGATCCTTGGAGCGCTCTGCAGGGCAGCGTTTCATGGAGTGTTAGTGGCAAAGCTCATGTTCTAATGATGCTATGGTAGTTGTTATGGGTGGCTGATTTAGAGGAATCTAAACCAGGGTATGTGCATGCCACAGCTGGCTGTTGTGCTTTCAACTTCTTCATAGTATATTCAGCACCCTGTTATGTTTAGTTTGTTTTCAAGAGATCCCACCTGAAGCACTGAATTGTAGACACTCTGCTTTAGAAGGAGGAGATGGTCAGAATTTTGTATTGTTTCCACAGCACTACTGCTGCTGGAGGATTCAGGCTTTTAATAGCACTAAACTTCTTTGTCCTGCCCCCAGGACATGTTATGAAATGGCCTTTCTGGAAATCTGAACTGAGCATAATCAACCTACAGAATTCCTCAAATACCTCTCAGTAAGGGCAGTCTCTAGGGTGGCTCAGGCAGGAGCAGATTCTATTCTCTCCCTATGAGGAGAGGCTGAGGGAGCTGGGGGTGTGCAGCCTGCAGAAGAGGAGGCTCAGGGCAGAGCTCATTGCTGTCTACAACTACCTGAAGGGAGGCTATAGCCAGGTGGGGTTGGTCTCTTCTGCCAGAGAAGCAGCAACAGAACAAGGGGACATAGTCTGAAGTTGTGCCAGGGCAGGTCTAGGCTGGATGTTAGGAGGAAGTTGTTGTCAGAGAGAGTGATTGGCATTGGAATGGGCTGCCCAGGGAGGTGGTGGAGTCCCCGTGCCTGCAGGTGTTCAAGCAAAGCCTGGCTGGGGCACTTAGTGCCATGGTCTGGTTGATTGGCTAGGGCTGGGTGCTAGGTTTGGCTGGCTGAGCTTGGAGGTCTCTTCCAACCTGGTTGATTCTGTGACTCTATGACTCCATGATACTACCATTGACTTGAGGAGGTGTAGCAGAGCAAACCAGCGCTGTTAAAGGTTGGAGGAGCAACAAAGATGCTGCAAAATCTAGGCTGGTTTTTATAAACATGGACACAATTCAGAACAGCTTGGAGAAGCTTGTTCTTGTTAGGTCTGGGAATACATCTGGCAGAAGCAGAGCAGTGCAGCAAGAGAAGATTTCATGTTCTCTGGGCTGAGGTTTTATAACATGATTTTTGTGAACAGCTTTGTCTGGAGTGCAGCTGTCAAGGAACTGCAGCCTGCCAGGCTTGGAGCTTCCCTTCAAGCTCACTCTGTGTGATTAAACCTATTACTGTGCATGCTTTTTAATTGCTCTTGCATGAACATGTGTTCCTTTGTCAAATGCTGTCATTCCCTGGCAGAGGTGATGCATCCACTCCTGAGTACAGTGAATATCAGTCTGCAAAGCCTGGGTCAAGATTTCAGCCTCCTAAACCAGAGGTATGATTGGCTATGGGCTTTTGGTTCATTATAGGCAGAAAAGCCAAACACAAGATCTGATCTTAATTTCTTATCCCCCTGTTGAAGTTTAACTTTTTAGGGTAAGGTTTTGTTTTAGCTCATAGCTCGATGTAATGTAGTTTTTTTCTCTCCTTCATTTTTGCATATCACACATGTCTGATTTTTTTTTTTGTATGGGACAGTTTGAAATAGTCAAGGACACTCTGCAGTTCTTCCTGCTGGCCTTCTTTGGCCACTTGTGCCTGGTAGTTAGACTTCCACAGGGCAGGAGGACGATTTCTCTGATACAGTGAGTGCTTCTTCTGGAGCAGGCTTTCACATTAGCTGCCTGTTAACCTAAGTCTTGGAAACAACAGAACTTCTAAAGCTAATGCTGATATGTGTTTGGAGCAGAGCCAGGAGCTACAGCAATCTGAGATGGAGTTACATGAACCAAAACTGTCTTGCTTTGGCTGTTTTATTTCAGTCTTGACAAAATCCCTGGAAAGCATTGTGGTTAGCAATGTTACCAACTCTGCAGACCCCTCAGGAGGCAGAGCAAGGACAACTTTCTGAGATGTGGTTTGCTGTGTAGTGCCCTTGCTGCAGAGCCTCCTGTCACCTGCTCATTCAAGGTTTTACTTTCCTTTAAAGAGATGACAGAGAGATGTAAGGAAATTACTTTCCTTTCTTAAACTGCTGCAGAGGTGGGAACAAGCCAACCTCAAGAGGTTCAACAAGACCAAGTCAGTGAGGGGTTTGTCTGCACTGTTGTTACCAATCACTCTGAAGCTTCTTATTCCATTTTAAGCATTAACTTTTTTTATTCCCCTCCCAGTTTGAGTTCTTGTCTTATGCTCACATGAAGGACTTGTTTAATCTCTTCATCAATGACCTGGGTGAGGAGATCGAATGCAGCCTCAGCAAGTTTGCAGACAACACCAAACGAAGCAGCAGTGTCAATCTAGTGAGGAAGGTCCTGCAGAGGGATTGGGACAGACTGGAGCCATGGGCTGAGGCCATTTGCATGAGGTGTAACAAGGCCAAGCACCAGGGCATGCACTTTGGCCACAACAACCCCCAGCAGCCCTACAGGGGAGGGGAGGAGTGGCTGGAGAGCTGCCTGGCAGAGAGGGACCTGGGGGTGTTGGTGGCCAGCAGCTGAACATGAGCCAGCAGTGTGCCCAGGTGGCCAAGAAGGCCAACAGCATCCTGGCCTGCATCAGCAGTGGTGTGAGCAGCAGGAGCAGGGAGGTGCTCATGCCCCTGCACTCAGCACTTGTGAGCCCACACCTTGAGTACTGTGTCCAGTTTTGGCCACCACAGCACAGGAGGGACACTGAGGTGCTGGAGTGGTGCAGAGAAGGGCAGCGAGGCTGGGGAGAGGTCTGGCAAACATGGCCTGTGAGGAGCAGCTGAGGGGAGCTGGGGGTGTTCAGTCTGGAGAAGAGGAGGCTGAGAGGGGATCTTATTGCCCTCTACAGCTACCTAAAAGGAGGTTGTAGTGAGGCTGCAGCTGGTCTCTTCTCCCCAGTTACTAATGCTAGGACAAGAAGAAATGGCCTCAAGTTGCATCAGGGGAGGTTTGGGTTGGCTGTTGGGAGGAAGTTCTTTGCTGAGCAGGTGCTCAGGCACTGGCACAGGCTGCCCAGGGAGGTGGTGGAGTCACCATCCCTGGAGGTGTTTAAAGGGAGAGTGGATGTGGTGCTTGAGGCTGTGGTCTGGTGATGAAGGCTGCTGGGATGAAGGTTGGGCTGGATGCTCCTGGTGCTCCTTTCCAACCCCAGTGATTCCTAGTGCTGAGATGTTGTGCTGAGGGCTTTGGATTAGTCAAGGGCTTGTCAGTGTGAAACTAATGATTGGACTCAATGAGCTTGGAGGTCTTTGCCAATCCAAGAAAGTCTGTGAGTCTGTGGTTCTGTCATTCTGCGACTTTCAGGATGGAAGAACAAATTTTCTTTTAACTATCCCTCTATTTCTTTTCCCATTTTGGCTTGATCCTGACTAGATTGTCAGAACTCATTGGAAAGGCAGTTTCCAAAGTACAATTTAAGTGGCTTTAATACAAACTGCATAATGTTTTGGTTGGTGTTGTTTTATGGTGGGGGAGTGTTTCTGTTTGGCTTGTTTTAATGTCAGTTGACTGTTGCTTAGAGCAGCTGTGTTCATAGAGCACAACTGATTGCCAGTTATGGATGCACTTTTGCAGTTGTCGGTGTTAAGAGGCATAGAGGAGGAAGACCAATATGGAAATCACACAGTATGCCAGTTGCTTTTTTTCCCTGTGATCTATCAGACTTGACATTTTGTTCAAGTTTGATGTATTGTGAATTAATACCCTGTGGAAAAGTGGTCCTGGTATTTATGGCAAATGTATGACTTGTTTGTATTGGGTTGCACCATAATGTCATTTTAATGTCACAGGCTCACAGGATGTCAGGGGCTGGAAGGGACCCAAGGAGATCATCCAGTCCAACCCCCCTGCCAGAGCAGGACCATACCATCCAACACAGATCACACAGGAACACATCCAGACAGGCCTTGGAAGTCTCCAGAGAAGGAGACTCCACAACCTCTCTGGGCAGCCTGTGCCAGTGCTCTGGGACCCTTACAGCAAAGAAGTTCCCCCTTGTGTTGAGGCAGAACCTCTTTTGCTGCAGCTTACACCCATTGCTCCTTGTCCTATCACAGGGAGCAGTGAGCAGAGCCTGTCCCCCCCTTCCTGCCCAGCCCTCAGATATTTGTATGTATAGAACAATTGCAAGGCTCAGTTTAGGCCTTGGTAAAGTCCAGTGTAAATGAGGGCATAGCTCTACAGGACAAAGACTCTGAAACTGAATGAAAGATTCTGGTCAGAGCAATTCTTTGGTGACTCCACTCTTCCTGGAGAGTGGCTTGGTTTATTCAGCCTGCCCTTGCTTGGACAGTGCTTTTTGAAGCTGCTGCTTCATTTGTCCTGTTAATTATTTCTTTGTTGTTTTCTCTAAGAGTCTGAGGTGGTCTCTGAGAGAAGAGACTCCATTTCCTATTGCATACCCAGATGCAGTCTGTAGCTCAGGAGTGTCATTTGAAATACATACACCTGTGATGGGCAATCAGGAGAGCTGCTGTTAGTACCAAGAGTAATGAGGAATTGGGCAGAGACCCATGGCAGTGACTTTGAGTGAGTTTGCTGAAAGACCTTTGACATAAGCTTCAGGTGTTAATATGCTGTAACACAAGAAGAATGCAAGCACCAAAGACTGATGTAATTCTGAACACATGCACTGTCCTGGGGTTGCTCAGAGTTGCAGCTTGGAAATGTTTCCAGGTGTCTTTTAAATTTTATGTCACCTTTTTGTCAGTTTATTATTAACCCCACCCCTCCCCACACCTCCCCAGCCCCTCTTTCAGCCCTCACTTCATCATTTAAAGTGTTCTTGCATTATAAAAGTAAGTTTATGCATGGCTACAACTCCTCCCTACCAGTTTAGACATGAAAAATAGTTTATATAGATATTTGTATGTTGTTTCACTCCTTGATTCATAGAATCACAGAATCAGTCAGGGTTGGAAGGCATCACAAGGAGCAGCCACTTCCAACCCCGCTGCCATGCCCAGGGACACCCTACCCTAGAGCAGGCTGCACACAGCCTCATCCAGCCTGGCCTCAAACACCTCCAGCCATGGGGCCTCAACCACCTCCCTGGGCAACCCATTCCAGCCTCTCACCACTCTCATGCTCAACAACTTCCTCCTCACATCCACTCTGACTCTCCCCACCTCCAGCTTTTCTCCATTGCCCCCAATTCTGTCACTTCCTGAGAGCCTAAAAAGTCCCTCCCCAGCTTTTTTGTATCCCCTTTTAGATCCTGGAAGGCCACAAGAAGGTCACCTGGGAGCCTTCTCTGCTCCAGCCTGCACAGCCCCAACTCTTTCAGTCTGTGCTCACAGCAGAGCTGCTGCAGCCCTCTGAGCATCCTCCAGGCCCTTCTCTGGACACTCTCCAGCATCTCCACATCCTTCTTGTACTGGGGGCTCCAGAACTGGATGCAGTACTCCAAGTGGGGTCTCAGCAGAGCAGATAGAGGGGGAGAATCACCTCCCTGGCCCTGCTGGCCACACTTCTAATTCAGCAAGGTCCCTTAATCAGTGTGCAAGTCTATTATTAGAGCAAGAGTGTTGCTGAACACACAGCTCCATGGTTAGGCATTCCTGTCATCTTGTAATCTCGTTCTCCTGCCTTTTGCACATGGGCATTTGCAGATTTACCAGAGCTCTGTGCTCAATAATCTCCAGCATGCTTGTCCCACACTGCCTTGGGTGCTCAGCAGTGAGTTACTCCCAAGTATGTGACACCATAGCTGCCATGCCACATGGCAGCTGCTTCTAGCCCCTGTTATTGGGGCATCTGCTTTAAGCAGCATGGTTAGCACCAGTCTCACTCCTGATATGTTTTATGAAATGTAGCCAGAAATATATCGTTGAGCTCCTTTTGTCCAGGGGCACCTGAGGAAAGCTGTAAGCTCGTTGTAACGAGGAGGCTAGGGGAAGCCAGCTGGTTTTGTTTGTCCTCTAATGGCTGAAGTATGCAGCTAGTTCTTTTTCCCATCTATAGTTTTCCCTTCTGTTATCCATTATGTGGACTTGCTGCATGTACTGCAGCAGATACGGTTAGGTTCTGCAGTTATTTGTGCATCCTTTGAACCTCCTGGTAGGACTTGTCCCTCTGGGTGCTTGAGGTGCTGGTTCTGCCCCAGTGGGATCACAGTGCCTTCACAAAGGCAAAGCCACGTCTCTGGCCTGTACATTCATCTGGTGCTTTGCTGCAGAGCACTTAATATGCGTAGACTTCCCCATGGAAGCAGGGAGAGGCCATAATGTCTTCTGGTTAATGTCAAAGGCTGGGAAAGCCAGTGCCATGCTAGCGAAGGAAGCATGCTCAACTGCTGGGTTTCCTTCTCTAAGGGCAGAGTTAAGCTTATGCCCACCACACATGTTACTTGTACTGTGTCACTTGAGATGCTTTGCCCTGCAAATGCAATTTTGGTGTTGCAACGATCTGGCACATGTGTTTGCAGTGTGCAGAGTGCCAAAGTGGAGCTCTCACAGCCAGAGATGTTGTAAAGCTGCTCGAGTTCATATTTTAAAACTATCTCTTGGTTTGGCTTTGTTTGTTTGTTTGCTTTCCCTGAAGGGAATGGCTCATGGAATTTAAACAGCTTGCCTTTGCTAAGGGAGTTTCTGGATACACCCAGAGAAAGAGTCCAGTTAGAAAGCTTTCCTAAAGGAAGCTTAGTTGTTGCACTATGAGCTTTTCCTTTGGGCAAATGACTTCTATGTTCCAATGGGTGTCTCAAGAAAGAGAGGTACTCTGAGTTGTTTGAAGGGCATTCTGTTCAGGGTTAGGCATTCCAAATAGCAAGCATTTTCAGTCTGAGTGGGGGAACATGTGGAGAGCATTAGCAGTTCAGCAAGACGTGCAACTAGTTCAGACTTAAGGGGAACAAACAAGGTGCCTTAAGAATTTGTCAGAAGTGATGAGGGTTTGCCCTCTTTGCGCTGATGGTAACAGGAGAGAGAGAGGTGATTTGAAATTGCTTTATCAAATACCTTCTTAGCATAACTAGGAGAGAAAAGAGGGCAATTAGTGGATTCAATGGTGCTGCATAAGGGTGCTGCATGCAGCCCAAATTTGTAATCCTGATATGCTTCATATGACTCTTGCTGTAACTTGGTAAAAGTCCTGGCTTAAATCAATCATAGAATCATAGAATCGTGGAATCAACCAGGTTGGAAGAGACCTCCAACATCATCCAGTCCAACCTAGCACCCAACCCTACCCAATCAACCAGACCATGGCACTAAGTGCCTCAGCCAAGCTTTGCTTCAACACCTCCAGGCACAGTGACTCCACCACCTCCCTGGGCAGCCCATTCCAAAGCCAATCACTCTCTCTGCCAACAACTTCCTTCTAACATCCAGCCTAGACCTCCCCTGGCACAACTTGAGGCTGTGTCCCCTTGTTCTGTTACTGGGTGCCTGGTAGAAGAGCCCAACCCCACCTGGCTACAGCCTCCCTTCAGGCAGTTGTAGACAGCAATGAGGTCTGCCCTGAGCCTCCTCTTCTGCAGGCCAAACAACCCCAGCTCCCTCAGCCTCTCCTCACAGGGCTGTGCTCCAGGCCCCTCACCAGCCTTGCTGCCCTTCTCTCAACACCTTCCAGCACCTCAACATCTCTCTCAAATTGAGGAGCCCAGAACTGGACACAGCACTCAAGGTGTGGCCTGAGCAGTGCTGAGCACAGGGGCAGATTAACCTCCCTTGTCCTGCTGGCCACACAGCTCTTGATCCAGCCCAGGATGACATTGGCTCTGCTGCTCACCTGGGCACACTGCTGCCTCATCTTCAGCTACTCTCTACCAGCAACCCCAGGTTCCTTTCTTCCTGGCTGTTTTCCAGCCACTCTGTCCCTACCCTGTAGTGCTGCTTGGGGGTAGCGAAGATAGCAAACAAGATGTTCATTAGATCTAAGCTGACATTGTTAGATCTAAGCTGACACCAGTAGATCTAAGCTGACATCAGTAGATCTAAGCTGACACCAGTAGATCTAAGCTGACACCAGTAGATCTAAGCTGACACCAATAGATCTAAGCTGACATCAGTAGATCTAAGCTGACACCAGTAGATCTAAGCTGACACCAGTAGATCTAAGCTGACATCAGTAGATCTAAACTGACATCATGTGTACTTAAAATGTGAAAAGGGAGCCCAGAGCTGAGGGAATTAAAGAAAATAAATGAAATGAAGAGTTTGGGTTTTCTTTTAGTAGAATAATGTAAGTCTGCATACCGTACTGAGAGCTGCTTCCAGATGTGATTGGAGGTGTCTGGTTCTGCTCTCCTTCAGTGTAACTGAAACAAGAAATGGATGCAAAGGCTGTGATAAGTTGGGTTTGTTTTTTGGTTTTTGTTTTTGGTTTTTTTTTGGCTTTTTAGGATTATTTAAATACTACTTCCTGACAATGTGGCACACAGATGCTCTAAATAAAATCTCCTGGTCCCCAGATCAGATTGCTTTGTGAAAATCTATCCATGTAAATAGCTTGTGGTTTTGCTCTTCAGATTGAAATGTCAGATTTTTGCTGTACAGCTCAAGCATGCCTTAGCCTCCGTTCGGGGATGAACCACAGTACTTCCCCATAGCCTGTAATTTGCCTCTCGAGGTCTCACTACCAAACCTCTGGGCAGATCCCACATGACCTTGGAAGGTGTGTTCAGACAAAGCAGGAAAACTACCAAAATCTGTCTCTGCATATGTAATTTAAATTATAATCCTTGAAATAGGTTTTGCAGCAAGAAAACTGAAGAAGCTGCAGAGCAGATGAAGACTTAATTCACAGTGAATTGCTCTTTAAAGAAGTGGATGTTTGCTTTAAAGGAGCTTGTTCCAGGTTTGAAAGGACTGCTGTGGAGCATACCAGTAGGATACTTTTCTCATCTTGGGAAGCTTTGTGCTAAAACATAAAAGCTGGAGTACTCCACCTGGAGTGCTGCATCCAGTTCTGGAGCCTCCATTACAAGAGGGATGTGGAGATGCTGGAGCATGTCCAGAGAAGGGCCACGAGGAAGGTCACAGGGCTGCAGCACCTCTCCTATGGACACAGAGAGAGAGTTGGGACTGTTCATACTGTAGAGGAGAAGGCTCCAAGGTGACATTTATTGTGGCCTTCCAGTATCTGAAGGGACCCTACAAGAAAGCTGGGGAGGGACTTTATAGGATGTCAGGTAGTGATAGGACTAGAGGGAATTGGGCAAAACTAGAAGTGGGTAGATTCAAGTTGGATGTTAGGAACAAGTCTCACCACCATGAGGGTGGTGGGACACCAGAACAGGTTGCCCAGGGAGGTGGTGGAAGCCATATCCCTGGAAGGTTTTAAGGTCAGGCTGGATGTGGCTCTGAGCAACCTGACCTACTGTGAGGCGTCCCTGCCCATGGCAGGGTGTTTGGAGCTAGATGATCCTCGAGATCCCTTTTAGCCTTGACAATTCTATGATCATGTAACTGCAATTTTGCAGGTCCACTTCAGCATTGCTTTTATCTGATGTGACCTTCCTCTCACCTTGAGAGTTGTTCTGGCATCAGTACCTACCAAATCATAGCTTGTCACTTCCAGGTGATTTGGTTGGGACATGTGTGACTTGATGAAGGGTGGATGTCACTGTCATGCTGAGATTGGAATCTATGGAAATCATTGCTGCTGTATAGCTAGGTATGAATGTGGCAAACTTCCTTTTACTTCATCATAACAGTCCCCACATTTTCAAGGGGGTATTCGAAGTTCCATCAAGTGTAGGAACTTGTGTAGTTTTCTTAAAAGGAAAATGAAACAGCACATCTTATGTAACCTCTTGCACCAGTAGATGTTGCTACTTTTCACTTAGTTTCAGCTCTTCAGATGTGTGCACCTCTGTCTTGATAGATTTTTGAGTTGGTAGGGCAATTCTTATTCTTAGGCTATTTTACTCTTCCAGTCTGTGTTCAGATTGTTGAACTGATTTAGCTGTAAACTCAAACACATCATGTACAAGGCTTTAACTAGGGGGATAGTTAATTTCATATTAAATATCTTAAAAAAAAAATTAGTGCTACAGTTGGGAAAGAACAGAATGATTCATTTCTTGCTTCCATCTGAACTTGGTCTACACAGAAGATGCAAACTAAACAAATTAATTGAATTCAGATTGTTTCTCTTGAAACGCTGCACCACTCAGTCCTGCTTTAAGCCTTACCTTGCGCAACTCATTAACAGCAACAATGTGTCAACAACAACTTGGTAACAACATTTAACACCTAGAGAAACTGCAAGTTCCTGTGTAAAAGCTGTGCGTTTGCAGTAGCAAGTGCTGCTATTTCTTCGGAATATCCTGCTCAGCCTTGACACTGTTTCAGCCTTGCTTGTAAAGGAGGTGGAGAGATGCTGATACTGCTCAAGTGGAACTAAGGTAACTATAGTTCTTATCTCCCTGAGATGTTCTAAGATGCTGTGCTTGTTCGAGCCTAGCTGGGATATTTTAGGGAGAGGAATTAGATGCTAGGCTGTGAAAAGGAAGCAATGGTGATGGCTGCTGCACTCATAGGCTTGCTGAGATAGGGAAGAACAAGAACATAAACATAGATAATGCAGTTTGCTCTCTGGCTTTGGGCTGCACTTCTCTCTCTGTAACCTGCCATCTGCCTGATTAATCCTTCTGCTTCCTAACCCCCCCTGGCTGACCCTCCAAACCTACCTTGAACCTAAGGCAAAGTCTGGGGTAAGGTAGAGGGGTGGGAGAAGGTGGAAGGGTGGTTGGGAGCCCCTGCTGGGCACTCTGGTTTTTGGGAGGGCTGCTGTGTTTCTGTATTACTTTTTACCTTGTCTATGTCTGTCTGTAGCTGTATAAGTTGTAAACACCTGCTTGGATATTGTGCTAAGCTGTAAATATAAAGCTCCATTCTCTAATTTCCAGCTTGGCTAAGTCTAGTCTGGGTGATTTTCTTAAGTGTAGGGGGTGGGGAACACCCAAACCATGACAGATGCACAGGCAAAGCTTGCTTTGATTTGCCAGCAGTCTCTAAGGTGGGATACTAAAGACTACTTTAACATTCAAGATGTAGTTTGTTGTGCACTAGCTTTTGTGTTTAGAAATGTCACATTCTTCATCTGGCTCGGTGGTAGGTTTTAGCTGACCCAAAACTTAAGGAGCTGCACTGTGATCCCGGAAGTGGCTGCAGTGCAAGTTGTGGCTCTCACTTCCCAGGATTTTTGGGCAGAGAAAGAACTGGCTTAGTGCTGTTTATTTTTCTATAACATGCTTCTAAGGGAGTGAAAGGAAGCATCTCTGCAGAATGAACACCTGGACTGTAATGCCTTGAGCGGAAGCCTTGCGGAAAGGTAGAGTTTTAGCAGAAGGCAAAATTTTGGCTACTCAATATAGTGCTAACAACACTGAACAAAAGCCTCTACATGCCTGGGGAATGCCTGGGCTGTTTTCTTCCACCCAGTCGATTACAGAATTTCTTTGGAATAAATGGGGAAACATTTCCTCACTATTGTCTCCTGTAGGGGAGGATTTTCTCATTCATGTCATATGTAATTTCTGCTCTCTGATGGACAGCTCTGACCTGTGATGTGACTACCATAACTAGAGATGAATGCATGCTCTGCTATGCCTGAGGATTATTTTTCAATAGCTCCAAAAGGAGAGTGTTGGCATTGAAATGCAAGGTAAGGAGATGCTTCTTTGAACATTACCAACCTGCTGCAGTCTCCTTATCTTTAAAAATCCTGAGCAAAATGTGCAAACTCTCGGTGAGCAGATGTGGCTTGCTAACGTTTTGTGAGGTCACTGCAAGGCCAGGGATACAGAGAGCACCTTTCCAGATCAGGGCTACTTTCTTTCGGTCTGTGTACGCACTGAGAGGAGAGCTCCATTTTGTTAGCACATCAGGATCTTACAGTGCATGGTGATATAAAAGAAATGGTTTTGTAACACTGCACTGATGTTTTTATCTGGTTTATT
The DNA here is from genome assembly GCF_015220805.1 of Pogoniulus pusillus. Lineage (NCBI taxonomy): Eukaryota > Metazoa > Chordata > Aves > Piciformes > Lybiidae > Pogoniulus > Pogoniulus pusillus. Next base: position 1,347,992 of record NC_087284.1, on the reverse strand, counting down.
AAAGCTTTTCACAGTGGCATGCACAGTTAACTGCCCTCTGCTAAGTCAACAGTCAGGAAAGTCACTCTCAGCGACTGAGGGAGATGGAGCTGTTTATTTAGCACCTGAGGGAGCTGGGGCTGTTAGTGCCTGAGGGAGCTGGGGCTCCCAGTCTGTACTGGTGCAGTTTGTTATTCCTCCCCAGGTGCAGGACTCTGCACTTGTCCTTGTTGAACCTCTTCTGGCTCCTCCGTGCCCAGCTCTCAGCCTGCCCAGGGCTCTCTGGATGGCTGCGCAGCCTTTGGCTGTCTCAGCCAAGCCTCCCAGCTTGGTGTCAGCAGCAAACTTGCTGAGCAGACTCTGTCTGTCTGTGCCCTCATCAATGTCATTGATGAAGATGTTGAACAGGACTGGCCCCAGCACTGATCCCTGGGGGACACCACTGGTCACAGCTCTCCAGCTGGACCTGGCACCATTGATCACCACCCTCTGAACTCTATCTTGCAGCCAGTTCCTAACCCACCTCATGTCTGCTCTTCCATCACACACTTCCTCAGCTTGCTCACTGAAGTGTCATGGCAGATGATGTCAAAGGCCTTGCTAAGGTCAAGGTAGACTACATCCACTGCTCTCCCTGAATCTGCCATTCAGTTATGGCATCATAAAATGCTCTCAGGTTAGTCAAGCAGGACTGCCCCTTGGTAAATCCATGCTGACTGCTCCTGATCACCTTCTATGATTCTGTGTTTAGCTCTGATCTTGTTATTAAAAACTTAAAAGCAGTGTGTTGGTAAGCTGTGTACTTAAAAACAATTAATGAGAACCTGTTCCCATGGGTTTGTTCCTCCCTGTGGCTGTTGAGAAGGATTAGGCTTCAACTTTAAGGGCCAGTTAGAACTGCAGAATGTTTCAGACTGGCACATGGAGTGAACATGCTGCTGTGCTGAAGATAAAAATATAAATGTGGGTGTGTTCCTTCCCTCTTTCACAAGCCTAAGTTTAGGTTCTTTTGCTCTGGCTGTTCAGTGTCAGATGCCACTGGAGAGACTTCCTTACCACTTCATTTTGTGTGACATGGACAACTGAGAGTGTGGAAAGCTGCTCAGAAGGTTAGGCATGCAAGCAGGTCTGGGACTGATCTCACTTATGTTTGAGGACCAGGTATCTTCCTGCTCTCTTTTAGCAGTAGAGCTCATCCTGTGGAATGTGGGGGACAGATGAGCTTTTCCAGACAGGGGAAGGTGGTGACGATGCTGCCACGTGGGCAGCCAGCTGTCATGGCTTTTGTGGCTCTTCCTGCTTAGAGGAAAAGGCTTGAGTGGTTCCCTGTGACTGCATCAAAACACATCAGGCAGCTTCCATTTTTGGCTTTTGCTGTCATGCTGAAATGCTTGGTGTGCTGGTTTGAACTGAGCTGGGGTATTTAGCTGAGAGGAATTAGATGCTAGGCTGGGAAAAGGAAACAATTGGAATGGCTGCTGCACTCATAGGCTTGCTGAGATGGATAAGAACAAGAACACACACGTAGATAAGGGAGTCTCTCTGGGCTTTTTTTGGGCTGCACTTCTCTCTCTAACCTGCCCTAACATTTTCCTTCCTAACCCCCTGGCTGGCCCTCCAAACTACCTTGAGTGTAAGGCAAAGTCTGGGGTCAGGTAGAGGGGTGGGAGAAGGTGGAAGGGTGGTTGGGAGCCCCTCCTGGGCACTCTGGTTTCTGGGAGGGCTTCTGTGTTTCTGTATTACTTTTTCCTTGTCTATGTCTGTCTGTAGCTGTATAGACTGTAAATACCTGGTTGGATACTGTGCTAAGCTGTCAATATAAAGCTTCACTCAATTTTTGAGAGCTGCTGAGCCTAGTCTGGGTGATTTTTTTAAGTGTGAAGGGGTCAGAGAACACCCAAACCATCACACTTGGTGTTGCACTGAGGAAAAACCTGCTGCAGAAAATGTGATTGTGTTTGGATGAGAGGCCCAGCATCATATGTAACTACCCTGAAAACCTTTGCTAAACCCTTGCAAAGGAGTTCTGCTCTATATTGGTCACATCAACAGTAGATCTAAAATGGAGCAATTTTTAATTCATCTCAATACATTAAAATTCCCACTATATTAAAAATATTTGACATCCCAAAAAGCTGCATGATGAAATAAAATCCTCCCTGTATCTTTGTCAGAATGGCCACTACTGTAATGTCCTTGAGATGGTGTACACTGGATCACAGAATCATAGAATCAATCAGGGTTGGAAGGGACCACAAGGATCATCTACTTCCAGCCCCCCTGCCATGGCCAGGGACACCCTACCCTAGAGCAGGCTGCACACAGCCTCAGCCAGCCTGGCCTCAAACACCTCCAGCCATGGGGCCTCAACCACCTCCCTGGGCAACCCCTTCCAGCCTCTCACCACTCTCATACTCAACAACTTCCTCCTCACCTCCAGCCTCACTCTCCCCACCTCCCTGGCCCTGCTGGCCACACTTCTGCTGCGGCCCAGGCTCTGCTTGGCTTTCTGGGCTGCAAGTGCACACTGCTGGCTCCTGTTGAGCCTCTTGTCCACCAGCACCCCCAGGTCCCTCTCCTCAGGGCTGCTCTCCAGTCAGTCACTACCCAGCCTGTATTTGTGCTAGGCATTGCCTCGACCCAGATGTGGGACCTTGCACTTGGTTTTGTTGAACCTCCTGAGGTTGGTTTGTGCCCACCTCTGCAGCCTGTCCTGGTCCCTCTAAATGGATCCCTGCCCTCCAGCCTGGCTGCTGCACCACACAGCTTGGTGTGGTCAGCAAACTTGCTGAGGCTGCACTCAGTGCCTCTGTCCGTGGCACCCACAGATATGTTGAACAAGACTGGTCCCAGGATCAGGGGAGACACAGTGATGCTCTGAACAGCTCCCCAAGGCCATGGGTGTGAGCAGTGCCCTGCTTTTGTCCGAAGGTTAGTAAAAGTGATGAGCACACAGGTAGTCATGGCTGCCCCAGAGGACACACTGAGGGTTCTCTGGTAGCAGTGACTGGGTCTCTTGGGTTTTCACTCCAGGGTTAGTGGTCTTCACATTGCTGTCACCATGGTCTTGCTGTGTACTCACATAGTGTATTTGTACTTCAGATGCTGAGTGTGGTTTTCCATTCTGTGTGTTGCATGTTTTGATCTTCATGGTCAACATTCAGTTGTGATAGGTTGGACTGGATGATCTTGGGGGTCTCTTCCAACCTGCTTGATTCTATGATTTAAGTATCATTACTAGGACTCTATTTGGAGATGACCTCAGCTAATACCTCCAAGATTGATTTTTTTTTTCTTTAAAGCAGGTACATATAATTTGGTACCAGCTACCAGGGCCTAGAGGATTGTCTAGGAGCTGGTGGTACCTGTTATCTGGTTCCTGGGGAGGCAGGAAGAGGAGCAGTTTCAAACACAGAAATCCCCAAACAGCTCCCAATTTTCTCTATAAGGAAAAGTAAACCAAAACAGCAAGCAGAAAAGCACGTGCCACACAGGAAGATATTTGTAATTGCATTTGGTTTATGAAATTGAAGAGCTTCCATTCTTACCCTAAAATCAAGCTCAATGCTCCACCAAAACACCCCAAAACCCCATCCCAAACCACACAACAAGCAAGCAGCATGGACTTGCCTTTTCTCAGCTTTTGTTATGGCTGTGTAGCAGAAAATGACCAGGTGCCTTACAAACTTAATTCAGATGACAGAGAGCTTCAAGACTCTGGACACAGTTTAGCTTTTTCATATCGAGTTGCTCTTAACTGTGGTGTATGTAGGGAAAAAACTTCATTTCTAGTTAAAGTTTTTACTCCTAGGCGTGCAGCTTTGTGACTGCATTAGCCACTAGACTCCCACTGTCATCAGTGAGCAGAGTCTGTCTGCAAGTGAGATTCAGGCTCTGAGCTGCCTCCATTGGCTCTAAGGCCAATGGTATGGACAGAAAGATAAAAACATGATGTCTGCTTTGTGGCTGTGCCCAAGAGCTGAGACAGAAATTCTGGATGCTGGAGCACAAAACTCTTTCAGGGCAAATCATCATCTCCCACAAGGTGGTTTGGGGTGAGAGTTGGTCCATTCCACCTTTATGAAGGGCCAGTCCTACCTTCAAGTGACACGGTGCTTTTTGAGGATCTCTGCCAGACTGTTTTATGGAGATGAGATGTGCAGGTGCATCCCTTCCCAGGGATTCCATGGGTTTACACTGGTTCCAGGCATGGTGTTCCTGACAAGCCCTCCTGCAAAGCAAGTGAGCTGCTTCCTGCATCGCATGGCCTGCCTTTTTGCAGGCTGAGCTGTTGTGATGGTTTGGGGGTTACCCCGCCCCCCCACACTTTTGAATTTGCCCCAGCTAACTCAGACGGCCTCTGGGAATATAGATGAAGCAATTTATTTACAGCTAGCAGAATTTACAAGCAGCTATTTACAATATATACAGTTATATACAATTATATACAGAAATATACAATGGATAAACAATACAAAAAGCACAACTCCCCTCCCAGAAACCTGAGTCCCCAGGAGGGGCTCTCAAACCACCCCAACACCTCCCCCCGGCCCTCTCAACCTTACCCCAGTTCTCAGGAAGAAAAGAGGTGCAGCCAAGAGGTTAGGGAGCAAGGTTAGTAGGAGCAGGGTTAATGAGATGTGACCAGGTCTAAGGCAAAAGCAAGAGTGAGAGACAAAATGGAGAATAAGTCTTTCTTCTTCCCAGAGTTCTCAGCGTGACTGTGAGAGAAGTAGACACAATTGTTTTTCATTTCACTGCCTATTATCTAGTTCTGTTACCAAAACATTCCAGCTTGCTTCAAACTAGCACAATCCACCCCTTGTCTACTTCGCTCAGAGTATCGCTGAGAATTATCCAATCTAATCTAAACCAATATTTACACTAAAACAATATATACAAGTTCAGTTCACACTTCAATCAGATGTAGGTGATTCAAAAGCTCAGAACAGGGACTCTCAGGTGACGTTGGGTTCGTGCTCACGTACTGTAGATTCTATCGTAGATTCTCTCAGTGTTGGGCGCCGATGTTATCTAGAACAGAAAACTCCTAACAACTTGAATTTAAACTCTCTCAGCTAAGGTTAAATTTCTCTGTGGAATACACTGGATTTCACCATTCTCCTGCATTACCCAGTATGTATGACCAGGACCTTCAGCAGAAACCACCCCTCGGACAGGTTTCCCTTCGCCCGAAGGAGAAAATACCCAAACAGTTTTCCCTAACAGATTCTTTTCACGTACAACAGGAACTTTATCACCGTCTACTGTTTGGACCAAATCTGATTGTGCAGGTCCTGCTCTGTTTACTGAACCTCTACTATTTACCAACCAGGTAGCTTGTGCTAAATGTTTGTCCCAGTTTTTTAGAGTTCCACCCCCCATGGCTTTTAGGGTGGTTTTCAGCAAACCGTTGTAGCGTTCAATCTTCCCTGAAGCTGGTGCATAGTAGGGTATGTGATAAATCCATTCAATACCATGCTCTTTGGCCCAGTTTTTCACAAGATTGTTCTTGAAATGAGTACCATTGTCTGACTCAATTCTCTCTGGAGTTCCATGTCTCCACAAGATCTGTCTCTCCAAACCAACAATGGTGTTACGTGCAGTAGCATGCGGAACTGGATAGGTTTCCAACCATCCAGTGCTGGCTTCTACCATCGTTAGCACATACTGCTTGCCAGAACGTGATCGAGGTAAAGTGATGTAGTCAATCTGCCAGGCTTCACCATACTTGTACTTTGACCATCTATCACCATACCATAAGGGCTTGATTCGCTTAGCCTGCTTAATAGCAGCACAAATGTCACAGTCATAGATGACTTGGGTGATAGCGTCCATGGACAAGTCAATTGACCTATCGCGAGCCCATCGGTATGTTCCATCTCTGCCTTGATGTCCAGATGAGTCATGGGCCCACCGAGCTAAGAACAGCTCACCTCGGTGTTTCCAATCAAGGTCAATGTCAAGTTCAGAGTTGGTATCAGCTTGAGCAATCTTAGCAGCTTGATCTGCCTGCTGGTTGTGTTGATGTTCCTCAGTTGCTCTGCTCTTAGGCATGTGTGCATCTACGTGCCGCACCTTCACTGGAATTTTCTCCAGCCGTGCATCAATGTCCTGCCATAGATCAGCACACCAAATAGGCTTTCCTTTCCTCTGCCAACCATTCTTCTTCCAGTCCTTTAGCCAACCCCATAGAGCATTGGCTACCATCCACGAGTCGGTGTAGAGGTAGAGGATAGGCCAATTCTCACGTTCAGCCACATCAAGAGCAAGTTGAACAGCTTTTACCTCAGCGAACTGACTGGATTCTCCTTCGCCATCTTTCGTTTCGGTAACTCTCCTGGTTGGACTCCAGACTGCTGACTTCCATCTTCGCTTGTTCCCAACAAGACGACAGGAACCGTCTGTGAACAAAGCATAGTTCTTTTCCTCATCAGAGAGATCACCATAGGGAGGAGCTTCCTCAGCACGAGTTATTTTCTCCTCTGGAGGTTTGGAACAGTCTGTGCCTTCCGGCCAGTTGGTGATCACCTCCACCAGACCAGGTCGGTCAAGATTACCCATTCGTGCTCGTTGGGTTATCAAAGCCATCCATTTAGACCAGGTTGCATCTGTGGCATGATGTGGTGATGAACCTTTGCCTTTGAACATCCAGTTAAGAACTGGCAGTCTAGGAGCTAAAAGCAATTGTGACTCAGTTCCAATCACTTCAGAAGCTGCTTTCACTCCCTCATAGGCTGCTAGAATCTCTTTCTCAGTTGCAGTGTAGTTTGTCTCTGAACCTCTGTAACAACGTCCCCAGAAACCAAGTGGACGACCACGTGTCTCATTTGGAGCTCTCTGCCAGAGACTCCAAGTTGGACCATTGTCACTGGCAGCCGTGTACAGAATGTTTTTAATGTCCGGACCAGATCTCACAGGTCCCAGGCCCACTGCATGGACTACTTCTCGTTTAATTTGATCAAAGGCTGCTTGTTGTTCAGGTCCCCACTCGAAATTGTTTCTCTTACGAGTCACATCATGCAGAGGTTTGACAATCTGACTGAAACCAGGAATGTGTAGTCTCCAAAATCCCACCACACCAAGAAAAGAAAGTGTGTCCTTCTTACTGGTGGGAACTGCCATGGTAGAGACTTTGTCAATCACATCCTGAGGAATGTAACGGCGACCATCCTGCCACCGCACTCCCAGAAACTGAATTTCTTTGGCAGGTCCTTTGACCTTGTCTCTCTTAATGGCAAAACCTGCTTGCAACAGAATGTCAATGATTTTGTTACCTTTCTCGAAGACTTCCTCAGCAGTTTGGCCCCACACAATGATGTCGTCGATGTACTGGATGTGCTCTGGAGCTTTACCTTTCTCCAGTGCATTGTGGATGACTGAGTGACAGATGGTTGAGCTGTGTTTCCACCCCTGAGGCAAACGATTGAACTGGTACTGGATTCCTCTCCAGGTGAATGCAAACTGAGGCCTGCACTCCTTTGCTATGGGAATAGAGAAGAAAGCATTAGCAATGTCTATTGTTGCATACCATTTAGCCTCCTTCGATTCCAGTTCGTACTGGAGCTCCAGCATGTCTGGCACAGCTGCGCTCATGGGTGGCGTCACCTCGTTGAGGGCACGAAAGTCAACTGTGAGTCTCCAGTCGCCCGTAGGTTTGCGCACAGGCCAGATGGGACTGTTGAAAGGTGAATGAGCTTTCTCGATGACAGCCTGACTCTCCAGTTGACGAATCAGCTGATGAATGGGCAACAAAGAGTCACGGTTAGTTCTGTACTGCCTATGATGAACAGTTTGAGTTGCAATTGGCACTTCCAGGTCCTCTATGTCATGATGTCCCACAACTGCAGATTCATCAGAAAGTTCAGGTCTAATGGACAATTTCAATTTATCATCCTCAATCTCTACAGATGCTATTCCAAAAGCCCATTTATGACCCTTAGGATCTTTGAAACAACCTTGTCTCAAAAAGTCAATTCCCAAAATGCAAGGCGCATCAGGACCAGTTACAATAGTATGTGTCTTCCACTCTTTACCAGTTAAACTGATCTCAGCCTGTATCTTAGTTAACTCTTGAGATCCACCTGTGATTCCAAAAATAGAAATGGACTCTGTCCCTTTGCAATTAGATGGCAATAAAGTACACTGAGCACCTGTGTCAACTAAAGCCCTGTATTTCCGAACTCTTGAACTGCCAGGCCACCTAATGAATACATTCCAATAGATTCGGTTCTCTCCACTATCCCTTTCCTCCTCCTGGCTGGAGGCAGGGCACCCCTAATGCTGAACATGGCATGTAGGGTGTACACAATGATTGGTGTTGTTGCGAGAGGAACTGCAACTGTTGGAACAATTGCAGCTGCTCTCGGGAGCTGAAGAAGTGACAGCTACTTTCCGGGCATTACTGCCTCTGTTTCTGCCACTCTGCAGTTCCCTGACCCTCTTTGAAAGAGCTGAAGTAGGTTTACCATCCCATTTGTTCATGTTCTCACCGTATGTGTCACGCAGAAGTATCCACAGTGACGCACGTGATTGCTGCTGTCTGGGTGGAATTTGTCTCCTCCTGGGCTGGAATTGCCTTGCAGGAGGTGGGCGTCTGTTCCTGACTGCAGAAACATGCACCCATTCAGATGATGCAGGAATGGTATCCTTTACCAGATTTTTGAGATCCTCCTTCAGTTCTTTCATAGTATCTTTAATCTCTGTAGTCATAGTCTTTATGGCACAGATTATACCAGAATGGGACAAGCTGTCCTCAATCTGCCTGAGCTGGTCAGTGAATTCACCAACAGTGAAAGATCTTCCATTATCACTCCTTGCTAGGAATTTACTGGCCAAGATGTTAGCATAGGATGAAGGAGCAAGCTTAATCAGCTTCTTCATGAGACCTGTTCCCAAAGGAATATCATCAGGCTCATGAGTGCCATGATCTCCATAAAGCACTTCCTTCACAGCAAACTCCTTCAGAAGCTTAATTCCCTGCTCAACGGTGTTCCACTTCTTGGCAGCCCATGGCAAATCATCTCGGGAAGGATATCTCATAGCCACAGCCAATAGAAGGCGTGTCCACAAGCTAACCCTACCAAGAGGACTTGCCAGGTGTTTGTCCACTCCACTCTCCTTAGTGAGTGGTCCCAGCTGCTTGGCAGACTTGTCTCCTACCTGCAGGGCATTAGCACCAATGCCACGGCATCTCACTAGCCAGCTTAAGATTGGCTCACCTGATTCCCTTGTGTATTCCTTCCTAACTTCCCTGACCTCTCTGAGTGGATCCTTTGAGCCTTGGATGTCATCTTCCTCCTCTTCCTCCTGTTGTTCTGGTGGTGCCGGGCCTAACACAATCTTCCTCATAGCACTCCTAAACTCATGGGAACCATCCTCTCTCCTGGCAGCTAACCTCACAGCACTCCTCTCACTTGAGTATTGTTGTCTCAGCACATCTACAAGGTCTCGCAGACTAACTGCCTCCTCTTCCTCCTCTTGCTGCTGATCACCAGAGGTCCCCTGTCTTACATCCTCCTGTGAACCACTCTTTGTCTTAGCTTTTGCCTTAGCAGGTGCCAGAAGGGCCTGAGCAGCAACAGACTTGGATGTGTCTGCTGGAGGATTTGAATCTTTAGGAGTCTGACTTGGAGCATTTGTATCCTTAGGAGTCTGACCTGGAGCTTGTGAGTTCAAATCTGCCTTGCTTTTAACAGGAGGATTTTGGTTCTGGTCTGCTGGCTGGGGGTTTGAATTGGCTGAGCTGGTGTCATTAGGATTTGGACTGACTGGGCTAGCGTTACTAGCACTAGTAGTATTATTAACATTAGTGGGATTATTTGCCTGTCCTCCTGGGATGCCTGCCAACCCTGACGTGTTTTGATTGTTGCTAGGGACATTCTGATTTTGGGTACCTGCCTGTCCTCCTGAGGCTCCTGCTGAACTCTGCCTGTTATCATTATTGTTTACGTTAGTGGCGGGTACACTGGCCGTGTTCCCAGCACTTGGAGAAGGAGGGGCAGAGGCTGGCAAGGGGGAAGACGATGACTGTGTTCCCTTGTTTTGCTGTGAAAGAGACTGCTTCTGAGACACAGAATTTTTCCTAGCTCTTACAGAAACTGGTTTTGAATTTTTCACCAATAATGCCAAAATTAATATGAATATTAAAATCATAAGAGCCAGATTACTGCAGACCAAACCCGTGACAATCTCTTTTCTGTAAAAATCCTTGCATGGACTTGGCATTTCAGTTTGGGGCTGGATGACCCTCATGAGAGCAGTAGATAAAGCAGCATTTTGACTGATCGTCACATTATTGACAAAAACTCTTGTAATATCACTAGTAATATTCTCAGTGACACTAAAACCAGCATAACCAAGAATAAAATCACCCCAGCTCCAGAACATGTTTGAAAGCTTAACTTTAGCCTTCTTAAAAACTACATGAAGCAAGAAATAACCAATTTGATCTTTGATCCAGTTGTACACAAAAAACCAGAAAACAGGCCACACAGCAATCCCCACCAAGTACAATAGCTGCTTGATTAGCTTCATCTTAATTCCCAGAGCTAATTTCCACTCACTGAAATATCTAGCCCCACGTTGGGAAAGCCAATTAAAAATGTGATGGTTTGGGGGTTACCCCGCCCCCCCACACTTTTGAATTTGCCCCAGCTAACTCAGACGGCCTCTGGGAATATAGATGAAGCAATTTATTTACAGCTAGCAGAATTTACAAGCAGCTATTTACAATATATACAGTTATATACAATTATATACAGAAATATACAATGGATAAACAATACAAAAAGCACAACTCCCCTCCCAGAAACCTGAGTCCCCAGGAGGGGCTCTCAAACCACCCCAACACCTCCCCCCGGCCCTCTCAACCTTACCCCAGTTCTCAGGAAGAAAAGAGGTGCAGCCAAGAGGTTAGGGAGCAAGGTTAGTAGGAGCAGGGTTAATGAGATGTGACCAGGTCTAAGGCAAAAGCAAGAGTGAGAGACAAAATGGAGAATAAGTCTTCTTCCCAGAGTTCTCAGCGTGACTGTGAGAGAAGTAGACACAATTGTTTTTCATTTCACTGCCTATTATCTAGTTCTGTTACCAAAACATTCCAGCTTGCTTCAAACTAGCACAGCTGTGAATGCTGAAGAGGAGGATTTCTTTTCTCTTTGCATCCCTCCTGTCACTGCTGTTACTTATTTACGTTGCCTCATGTTATTCTGAGCTTCATGCCACGCAGCTGGCAGTTTCCAGAAGCGGCCACTGCCTGTTGGCAGATGGACTGGTGGCAGACTGTCAGGCAGCCCAGGCACCACACACACATCCCTCCCTTCAGGGGTCAGGTTAGTTGTGCTTTGGCATTAACCTCCTAGTTGGAAAAATCCTTTCCATACTGTCTATGAACAGCAAGGAAAATGAGGAGAGAGACTTCACAGACTCTGACTGTACCTTCACTCTCCCCTCCAAGAAAACAAGGGGTCTATTTTCAGGGCAGCTGCATGTCCTCGGCATTTAAATGTGATACCTTATCAGAGGCATCTGTGGCACATGTCAGTGTTCACCCATTTCATGCTGGCTTCTCAGTAGATAGTCAAATTGTGCCTTTCACCTACCAATTCTGCCTTCATTATGTGGTATCACCGCTAGCATTACAGCAACCCACTTATATCCAAGTGACCTAATTGTATCCGTCAGGTTTTCATACCGCTGTTCTTTGCATGCTTCATGTGCATTACAAGGTTGCTTTTCACCTTCCCCCTTTTCTTATCTTGCTGATTGGATGCTGGAGTGTAGTATAACCTGGCTACTTCTTATCAGGAATAGCTTGTTTTCTCTAGAGGAAAAAAAGCAGTGTGGGTTGGATAAAGGGCCCAAATTTCTATCTGTCCACCTTTTCTTTTCATGAATTCCTTGAGATCGAGTAACATCAGAATTATTCAGAGAAACTCTTTAATTACTCTTGTCAGCCTCTAGTTCCTGAATGAAAGTAGTTGTTGTGGTAGAATATTTGCTCAGAGACGTGGGTTTTGCCATTTTGGAGCACGACAGCTGATTTGGGCTTTGTGTATTTTGATGTTACAAGGGAGTGCATGATTCCTTCCCCTGAAAGCAGGGTCTCCCTAGCCCCTGTCTCTTGGCTGATAAAATGTGCTTGCTTGTGGCATTCAAAGGTTTAAATTGGACTGAACAGATGGATGGCAGAGAACGTGGTAATGCTGATGTTCTTTTGCTGATTCCTCAAATGTCCTGCAATTAATTGGTTCAGTTCTTCCTTTTTAATGTTAGAGTTCCTAGACTCACTTCCTGGACGGTCTTGGTCAAATACCTGAAAATTACTTTTCAATAAAATATGTTCTCCAAGGACATGGAAGGCTTCTGAATCAAAATGGAAAAGAAGTACACTAAGGACTTCTTAATGTTTCTCAGCCTTACATTTATTGTCTCGTTTTTATTTTCAGTTTTCCCAGTCTTAGAATGGTTTAGCTTGGAAGGGACCTCAAAGCTCATCCAGTTCCAACCCTCTGCCATAGGCAGGGACACCTCTCACTAGAACAGGTCGCTCAAGGCCTCATCCAACCTGGCCTTGAACATCTCCAGGGAGGGAACATCCACAACCTCCCTGGGCAACCTGTGCCAGCGTCTCACCACCCTCATTGCAAAGAACTTCTTAGAATGATAGAATCATAGAATCAGTCAGGGTTGGAAGGGACCACAAGGATCAGCCAGTTCCAACACCCTTGCCATGTCCAGGGACACCCTACCCCAGAGCAGGCTGCCCACAGGGGTGAGGCTCCAGGGATGGGGCCTCAACCACCTTCCTGGGCAACCCATTCCAGCCTCTCACCACTGTCATGTTCCACAACTTCCTCCTCACAGCCAGCCTGACTCTCCCCACCTCCAGCTTTGCTCCATTCCCCCCAGTCCTGTCACTCCCTGAGAGACTAAAAAGTCCCTCCCCAGCTCTTTTGTAGGTCCCCTTCAGATGCTGGCAGGCCACAAGAAGGTCACCTGGGAGCCTCCTCTGCTCCAGCCTGCACAGCCCCAACTCTTTCAGTCTGTCCCCACAGGGGAGGTGCCCCAGCCCTCTTACATTTGTTGCCTCATGCACTCAGGTAACTGCCTGGTGCTTTTACTGCTCCCAACTACACCAGCAGGAAGGTTGCAGTGTGCAGCTTAGGTTTGCAGAGAGTGAGTGAACACCTCTGGGCAAGTGGAAGACCAGTACGGTTTGAGTATTCAGTTCTCTGCCTCCAGCTGTTGCAGCTTCCAGCCTGATTTTCTTTATTGCCTTTTTATGACTCTCTCTGGAAAGGCATTAGGGCCTTTTTAGCAGCTGATCACAGGTGCACTGTGGCTAGCATCGACTGGCTTGCAGGCAGCCTACGAGCAGCATCTGTGGCAGCGTTCCTGGTAACAAGTGAAATCAAAGCACAGAAACTTACTCTCTTCTCTAAAAAGAAAGCAGATGAAAGTGGTTCCTAATCCCTAGCAACTAAGCAGAAAGAATCTGATCTACCCAACCCTTGCAGCATGGATTTGCAGATTCAGAAAAACAAACAGGAAATAATTTAGTTGGAAGTAATTAAATGTGCTAGGGAACAAAATGGCCTTTCTGGATCAGATCAAAGGTCCATCTTAGCCAGTTTCCCAAGCCTCTCTCTCCTTTTGACAGCTGCTAACAGTTGCTGGATTGAAGAATGTAAATAGGATGCAGTAGTATTCCACCAGAGTGCCTGTCAGCCTCTGCCAGCTTTGTGCTTCAGTGACTCCGAGGTGGTGTTTTCACTGTCGATCGCACTCTGTGGATTCTCTTTCCAGGAACCTGCCCAGCTGCTCTTCGGGCACACTTCAAGCTTTTAGTGTGTAGCTGAGTCGCAGTGCTTCAGCTGTGTGCCAGGCGACTGACTCTGTCTCTTTTGGTTATTGTGGATTTGAAACTTTGATACGAAGTAGTGGCATTGAAAAAAAGAGTTTCTGATTCCCCTTCAGCCTCCTATTCAAAGGTCAGTCGCTGGCTTCTGTTCCCTTCTCACCTTCTCACCTTCTCACCCAGCTTTACCCACTTAGCGATGGGGCCGAGCAGAGAGCCCAGGATGAGGCTGATCTACTCATGCGGTCACAGTAGGCATTTAGAGATGATCCCAGCTGGACCTCTGCTGCGGCAGCCTCTGACGCTGCATGCTTCAGTCCAGTTGCAGATCCACGCGGCAGAGTGCGGTGCGAGTGAAAACCTGCCAGATCAAAAGTCTCTCAGGCAGGGCAAATCTGGCGAAGCAGCAGAACAGCCCAGCTGCTGGCGTGTTCGTACGAGCAGCAGCGGTTTGCAGCAGGGCAGGGGCCTTCCAGCAGGAAGCCAGGATACAGGGGTCTGAGGAGCAGCCAGGTCCGGGTGCTGCTGGCTGCTCTCTCCCAAATGGACTTGCCAGACTTGCAGACTTGTAGGGGAAAGCAGGAACTGCGCAGGCTGTTCTCAGCACTCCGTCTTCCTAGACGACGCGTCCAGTGCCGTAGATACACAGGGCACAAAGGGCCCAGGCAATCACAGTCCCAGATCCTAGCGCGGGCTGTCCCACACGTGTCCCGGGCAGGGTGGATCCCTCCCCCGGGAGAATAAACTCACCACAACACGGATTATTTCTGGAGAATCAGGGGAAAATGAATTTGTGTTTCTTATAGTTTAGATATAACAGCATTAAGGAGAAATCAATTACTAGAGAAATATAATAACCTTAGCAAAGATGGGGAAGAGGTCAAGTGGCAGCGAAGCAGCAAAGCAGCAGCAGCCAAAACAGCAGCAGGGGAAGACAGCAGCAGGCACAGCTGAAGCAGCAGAAGCAGCAAGGGAAAGGTCCAAGCTGTGCTTCTAGACATAAAGCTCTTGATGTGCCAATGAAATGATACTAACTTATCCATTGTTGCCATGACATGGCCTAGCCCTAGAATGTTCACCTGTCCCCTGTGTCTGAGCTAGAAATCTGGCTCAAATGGCCACAACACATGGAAAAGGGCCTTTTGCTGTTCCCTGTTCAAGCCTGCAGGGGTGGAGGAAAGCAGTTTCATGCTGCCTTCTTCCCTCATTCCCATCTCTGGAGACAGAGTGGGAGGAAGGGAGTTTGGAGTGCCCTGCCACAGGGACAAAGTCTGTGGAGCAAAAAAGTGTATTTACAGCACTGGGGTATGTGCCTTCCCACATGCCAACCTTCCTTTCACCCACCGGGGCTGTTAGAACCTGCCCTCGTTACATGAGCCCTTCCCGCACAATGACCCGATTGGCTCCGAGGACAGAGAACCCCTGCCCTCCCAGCACAACAAACTCCCACGCTGCAGCCTCGCTTCTCTCTTGCATGTGTCCAGCCATGGTCTTTTTGGTGGTCAGTGGATCCTGAGGGTTGAACTTTTGCCCCTGAATGCTGCTATACAGTCGTCCCTTAGCCAACCACAAACCGCCCCCGGCTTGCACCATGTGTGGGAGCCTCACCTTCTTCCAACTTGCCTATACTCTTTATTAGCTGAAGCAAAATTTCTTCCCGTGTGTCACAGTCCACTCTTTTTCTTTACTCTTCCTTAGTTTGCTGCAGTGGCACAAGCATCTTGCTTCTGCTTTAGACCCTCGTAGTAGAGGTCATAGCAGCCCGTGTACAGTTTGACCTGCTGGGGAATGACACAGGGCAGAACTGTTAACGGTAACATAAGCCAGCAGCTGTTACCATAGCACCTTTCAAACCGTTAAGACTAACATAGGGTTGGACATGTTGAGGATGTGGGAGCTTCCCAGCAGCCCCCTGCCCCAGCCAAATGACCACACTTCTATAGAATGGGTGTGGAATATCACAGGCTAGGTAGCCACGGGGCCAGCTCGAGGGGTCTGTACTGATTACAGGGGCTGCACTCACAGGGTTGGCCACTGGACTAGCAATTTCTGAATATGAGGGTGGGCCGAGGTTGAGACCAACAGGTACCCTGCTCCTCTTGCCTACTGGGTTGCAACCAACAATGGGGGTATGGGTTTTCTTCTTGGTGGCAGGTACCAAGGTCGATTTAGACCCAACCCTCCCTTTCCACGTTATTCCAGACTTTATGGGTCATATACTGGTTCCTTAACACACCTTACCAGGGAGACCACCTTTGCACAGCAAATATCATCCCCCTCAAATACCCACTGGTGAGCTTCACATTCAACAGGCCTGATACAGGGTTCAGGTATCCAGAAGTTGTAACATTCCATGTTAAACTGAATGTCCACACCTGTTGTCAGGATACCACGGGTGCTTCCACCCTTCCTTTTGATACAGATCCTGCTCCTCCAAAACTTCTCCCTCACCTACACCTGTTAACACAGACATACAGGGCTTCTTCTGGAGGGTTAGTTTTAAAGGTTCCTCTGGGGTTTCCACCATCTGGAGGCCTTACTGGGCCCTCAGCCCTAGCCACACGTGTCCACCCTTCTTTCTTTTGTGCAAATTGCTCTCTGTGGCCAGTAGGGTCTGGAAAAGTCCTTCCCAGATTGGCTTTCATGAGTCCTCTTTCCGTATTCAAGCTGTTTGAGGTAGCCTACCCTTTTCTCTCAGGCCTTCCAACAGCACTTCATATGAAGACAGCCTGAATTCCCAACAAGGCCAGGGGTGAACATTTTGTCCAGGGGGATCTTGTTTTAATCACCAGTTCAGCTATTGTGTGTTTTAAAGTCTAATTCACCTTCTTTCGTGGTCCCTTCCAGGCCCTGACGTTCTGTGATTCTCAGCTAAGGCTCCCCAGAGAGTTGTGGAGTCTCCTTCTCTGGAGCCTTTCAAGGCCTGTCTGGATGTGTTCCTCTGTGATCTGTGTTAGATAGGATTGTCCTGCTCTGGCAGGGGGGTTGGACTCGATGATCTCCTTGGGTCCCTTCCAAGCCCTGACATCCTGTGAGCCTGTGAACCCTCCCAGAACTTTGAGGATATCAAGAGGTGTACAGGTTCCAACCTATTCCCATTGCCTTTGTCATATTTTGCACTACCCTGGGGGTAAAATGTGTCCCCCTGGCCAGGCCAATTGCTTCACACAATCTGTATTGTGGGACTGTTGTTCTAACCGTACCCTGTCAACGCTGTTGGCTGTTGCTGGTATGATGGAAAAGCTTCCATCCAGTGAGTTAGATGCTCCACAATAACCAGAAAGTACTTCCACCTTTGTACCCGTGGTGATTCAGTAAAGCCCACCTGGTCAGCCTGAAATGTTCTCAAGGCCAGAGGCTGTTCAGCTCCAGTCATCTTTTGCATTGCCTTTCTGCTAACCTCCTGACATACTAAACACGCATGCAGAAGCTGTTTTGCCACAGCACACACCCCAGTACACCCAGAACTTCTCAGAAGGTAGTCACACAATGCCTGTGTTCCTCAGTGCATGTTCTGGTGGACTTGCAAGAGCACCTCTTGGGAGGCTGCTTTATTTAACAGTTGTCTCCCATCTGGCAATACCTGCTTCCCATCAGCTGTCGTGGTTCTCTCAGTCTCCTCAGGGGAAAATATGGGAAGTTGTCCCACTTCCCCAGTCTTTTGGCATTAAGACCCATATTCCACTGGGCTTCTCCAAGGCCTTTGCTTCCCTGTCAGCTAAATGATTTCCCTTAGCTCCATTCCTTTCTGGTGTCCTCCGGATTTCCAAATGCCTGTGTTACCCCACAGGCATATTTTGAGTCAGTATGGGTAGTCTCTTCCTGTCCCTGGAGGTGGTACAGGGCTTGTCTCAGAGTGTCCAATGCACAGTTCCGAGCCAATCGTGGGTTTGGTAACTCACCTTTCTCTCTTTTCCCTTTTGTCTCATCAATTACCATTATCCACTAAAACTTTTACCACCCACAAATCATAAGGTCACATCAAATCCTCCCCAACCTTCTCAAACCACCTCAGACTCCTCCAACTTTAACAAAGCAGTTATGCAAAGCAGAAGCTGTTATACACTATACACAATTGTGACTCAATTATGGGCTTCAGCCCCTGCCCCCCTTCTCTGGATAGATGGGACTGTCGAGCCCATACCTATGGGAACAAAGTAGTTATCAGCTGTTATACAATATACCCAGCAGTGCTTTGAGGGGCATATACACATCTACCTGTATATATGTGTACATGATGCGGTGCATCGGAATCACAACTACTACTGCGTCCTACTCTCTTCTGCTCTGGGTTTGCATTTGGCTAGATGAGCTTTACTTGTTCCCCTAATTTCTGAAGCATTGAATCATAGAACCTTAGCGTGGTTGTAATGGACCTTTAAGGATCATTAAGTCCCTGATTTGAACCGTGACATAGAATCATAGAATGGTCTGGGTTGAAAGAGACCTCCAAATGTCAGTAAGCAGGGGTACCCTCAATTAGATAGGCTACTCAGAGCCTGTTGAGCCTCACATTGAATATCTTCAGAGATGTGACAACCTATTCCAGTGTTCCTGCCCTCGTATTAAAGAACCCGTTCCTAACATCCAATCTAAATCTGCTCTTCTCTAGTTTGAAGCCACTGGACCTCATTGTATCTCTACAGGTCTTCACAAACAGTCTCTCTCTGTCCTTCTTGTAGACCTCAGCTCTCTCAGCCTGTCTTTGTAGTGAAGGTGCTCCAAACCCCTGATCATTTTCATTGCCTGCTCTGGACCCGCTCCATCAGGTCCATGTCCTTCCTATGTTGAGGGCTCCAGGCATGGATGCAGTACTCCAGGTGAGGTCTCACCAGAGCAAAGGGTCAGAATCACCTCTCTGGATCTGTTTGCAACACTGCTTTTGATGCAGCCCAGGATGTGATTTGACTTCTGAGCTGCAAGCTCACACTATCTGCTTGTGGACAGCTTCTTGCCCATCAGCATCTCCTAGTCCTTTTCCACGGGATTGCTTTCTACCACCTCCTCCTCCAGTCTGTACTGATAGTGAGGATTGCTCCTGCCCAGGTGCAGGACCCCACACTTGCTCTTGTTGAATCTGCTGAGGTTCACCTGGGCCCACCTCTCCAGCTTGTCCAGGTCCCACTGGATGACCTCCTGTCCCTCTGGTGTATCGACAGCACCACTCAGCTTGGTGTCACCTGCAAACTTGCTGATGGTGCACTTGATCCCACTGTCTGTAGCACTGATCAAAACACTGAACAGCATAGGTCCCAGCAGGGACACTGAGGGACACCACTTGTCACTGTCCTCTATGTGGACTTCAAACCACTGAGCAGTACCCTCTGAATGTGACCATGCAGCCAATTCCTTGTCCACTGAACAGTGCACCCATCAAACCCACATCTCTCCAACCTGGCAAGCAGGATGTTGTGGGGCACCTTGTCAAAGGTCTTGCTGGAGTCCAGGCAGATCTCATCCATAGGTGACACTGGACAGTCACTTGATTATAGAAAGCCACTGGGTTAGTCAGGCAGGATTTGCCCCTAGTAAAGCCATGCTGGCTGGCTGGAATCACCTCTCTGTCCTCCATGTGCCTTGGCATGGCACCTAGGAGGATCTGTTCCGTGATGCCCCCAGGCACAGAGGTGAGGCTGACAGGATGGTAGCTCCCAGGGTCCTCCTTTCTACCCTTTTAAAAAGTGGGTGCAATGTTTCCTTTCTGCCAGTCCCCAGGGACTGCACCTGACTGCCAGCACTTTTCCAATAGCATGGAGAGTGGCTTGGCAGCTACATCAGCTACTGCTCTGAGGACTCTGGATGCATTTTGTCAGGACCCATGGACTTGTATATCTTGAGGTTCCTCAGATGGTCACACATCTTGTCTTCATTTACAGTGGAAGGGACTTTGTCTCCCTAATCTCCAACTTGTGGACCACCAACATGAGAGCCACGAAAACAGCCCTGAGGAGAGGGGCTGCCAGTGATGACTGAGACAAAATAATTGCTCAGAATCTCAGCCTTCTCCTCATCCACTGACACTAGTTTCCAACTTCTGCTTCTCAGGGAGGTAACTTCAACCTTGCTTTTCTGGCTAATGTACCTCTACAAGGCTTTCTTGGTTTTATTTATATCTCTTGCCAAAGTCAGTCCCAGCTGTGCCCCGGCTTTCCTGACCTCTTCCCTATACAACCAGGCAACATCCCTATACTCTTCCCAGGATGCCTGTCCCTTCTTCCATTTCCTGTGTAGTCCCAACTTGCCCTTTAGTTTGACCAGCAGGTCATGACTCAGCCATGGTGGCCTCTTGCCTTCCTTATCTGATTTCTTGCATATGGCGATTGAGATCTCTTGTGCTCTATAGAAAGAATCCTTAAAGCTCTGTTCTGCTCCCTTGTCCCTGAGGGCCATTTCCCACAGGCTTCTATTTACTAACTCCTTGAAGAGATGGAATTTTGATTTCCTAAAATTTATAGTCCTATCTGTGCTTCTCATGGGCTTTATACCCCTTAGAACAGCGAACTGCAGTAACACATGATCACTGCAGTCCAGGCTGCCTTCAACTTTGACATTCCTGAAGACTTCATGTGCATTTTTGGCCAAGAGGTCCAAGGACACATTCCTCACAATAACAGTAACACATCTTTCACTACATCAAGTTGCTCAAAGTCTCATCCAGCATCATCATTCATGTTCCCAATAATGAGCATTGGAAGTGATGACTGGATATGTCAAGAGCTTAATCATGCCACCTGGAGAGTTTTTGTGTGGACTTTAAAAGCATTTTTAGGAGCCTGCTTACATGAGGTTGGGTTAATCTGACTGTTGGGATTAAGCAAGAGGTCAGAGCTGCCTGCAGATGCCAAATCTTTTGCTCAAATCCCAAAAGTGATAAACTTGGTCCCTATGTAGAGCACCTGTGTAATGAAAATGCTGGAAACAGAGGAGGCGTGTTCTCTGCCATCCTTTGAGGATAACCACTGAGGATAAAAATCTTGCTTGCAGGCATGTGTCCCAACTCTGGATAGCATTTCCAGCAGTGCATTGCTCACTTATCCCAGATCTTGCTGCCTTACGCTGCAAAGCGAGTGAACTGCTCATGAGTCCTGAACTGCTCAGCAGGAAACGACAGAAACCCTTCTCTCCCCTTTCTGGGAAGGAGAGGCATTGTAAAAGAAAAGGCGACCTAGTGGTGGAAGATGTTTTAAACACTCCTCTGTCGCTGTAGATAGTTATTAGTGATGGGCAAAATAGCGACACAACAGCCAAAGCTGAAGCTGAAAGCCAGGCGCAGAAAGCCCCAAAGCCATTTCTTGCTATAGCCACAGTCTTTTTATATCTCACTCTACAAGTTGTGGTAATTCTACAACTTATGGAACACGGACTGGGTAAAATATTGTTCCCAGCATTCTTACTGGATAACAGTGAGGCAATGGCGAGATGTTAGCTATTTTAACACAGACTTCCTTCAGTTCTTTGTTCCAAGTTCTGTCACTTCCACACAAATGCTATGCAAGGCGAGAACACCAATTCACCGTGTTTCTGTCCTCAGTCTTACTGCGTCAAGGATACACAGGGATGCACTCCAAAGATACATCACTCATCACGTTTAGCTGACTCCCTTTTTTGGCTGGTTTTCAACCACAAATGATGAGCTTCCTGGGTCCTGTGGCTTCTTGATGTCGTTGTTGTTTGGGTGGGATTAAATGTTTTCCAGGTAGATGCTAAACTTATGAGGATCAAGAAAAAGCAATCTGCATGAGCTGTGTAAATTTGGAGCATGTCACCCAACCTAGTGAAAAATGTTCTGCTGAGAGAATTTTGTTTTCCTTGTCCTGCTCTATGTAATGCATTTAAAGTCTCATCTTTTTGTCCTTCTGTTATTTATGCTCTCTGAACAGATTCTCCCTATGTTTCTCTCTGGAAATTGTTGCATTGGTTTCTGTCGAAGCTCTGGGTGCTTAGCTTGTCTAAAAATCAGTCCCTTGGTTTGTTAAAGACACATATTTTCAAGATTAGTGTTTTTTCCTTTCTTCCTTGTGGTTTCCTGCAGCTGCACACATCAGTCCCTGGTACTTACTGGACAGCAGGCAATATGCTTAAGAGTTCACTTTTATTACTTAGTAATTCTGAATTTCCATTTGAAATTGGTTGAAGATCCCAAAACCTCACAGTCTGTTTTCACGTGCAAATCTGTCCCACAATGGCACAGAAAAGTATGAGGGTGTTGAGGGCAATTATCCGTGGGTGAAGAGAGATCAATTTACCAAGGAAACTCACAAAAAGTCTCTGCAAATCTTCTGCCTCTTTCAGAAGTACAAAACTACTTGGGAGGTAGAAGCTTTTCCTTCCATGAATGAAAAAAGAATCCTCCACAGATTTAGTTTTTGTTCCTAAGGGTCTTTATGGATGTTAATTTGAAGAGTTGTGACTTTTCATACTGTCTGCTATAAAGATTAATGTGCTCTGGGAAACCACTGATATCCTGCACTGCTCTGTATTAAAGTTAGTTTACTACATAACATCTAGTAAAATTCCCTTGAGAGAAGTATTTCTTTCCTGGTAGTCTCTGCAGGAATTTAAGACTGAAAAGGACAGCCTGTGAGATTAGTCCTCTGCTATCTCATATTACACAATCTCCTTTATAAAGTTGCTACCTAATCATAGAGTCATAGAATCAACCAGGTTGGAAGAGAGTTCTAAGATCATCCAGTCCAACCTAGCACCCAGCCCTAGCCAGTCAACTAGACCATGGCACTAAGTGCCTCATCCAGGCTTTTCTTGGACACCTCCACACTCCCGCCTCAACATTAAAATCTACCAGATCAGCTCAGACAGCCTGGAAGTAAGATAAAGATATAGTTTACAGCAAAGCTAAGTTTACAGGCACATGTGCAAACTGTATTTACAACTACATAGCATTTCCAAATAATACAGAAATCCAGTCCTCCTCCCCACACAAAGAAAGCCCCAAAGGGGCTCTCCCCATACAGAAAACAACCAGCAAGGCTTACCTGTTACCTGGAAAAATGTTACTCTAGGAGTTAGAGAGGAGTGAAGGAGAAGCAAACCGATCCAGTGCCCAAAGGCCAAGAAGAATTGTTTATAGATTGGCTTTTTAGACCTCTTAGCAAAACCAGTGATTGATACAGACTTTATCACTGTTATTCTTTCACAATCAATGCCCTACTCATGCAGATTCTGTCCCCCTTCTCTTATTAGAATGTTCCAACAGTCCTTAAACCACTATGAGACAGTTGCTGCTTAGTATACATAGAACACAGAAATAGCGATGTGGGTTGTTTTCTTTCAGTCATGTTCATGAATTGCTAAATTCACCCTGCAAATTTTGAACAAAATTTACTTTCTACTGGCCTCAAGCTTGAGATGTAATTACTGCTGACCTTGCTTGGCACCCCGAGTTTGGGAGCGGCTGTGTGTGCTGAATCAGATCTTCAGCCTGTTCAGACCAGTTCTCCTGTAAGTCATCTGAGAAGCTGGTACAGCCTGTATGCCGCTTCTGTCACTTACAGACGCAAAGAGGAGACTGAGAGGTGACCTCATCAATGTTCATAAGTATGGAAGGGGTGAGTGCCAGGAGGCTGCAGCCAGGCTCTGCTGAGTGATGTCCAATGCCAGCACAAGCGGTGGAAGCTGAGGCATAGGAAGTTTCATTTAAACATGAGGAGGAATTATTTCCCTGTGAGGGTGACAGAGCCCTGGCACAGGCTGCCCAGGGGGGCTGTGGAGTCTCCCTCTCTGGAGATATTCAAAACCCACCTGGATGTGTTCCTGTGTGATCTGCTCTGGGTGATCCTGCTCTGGCAGGGGGGTTGGACTGGATGAGTTTTGGAGGTCCCTTCCAGCCCCTGACATTCTGTGATTCTATGAATCTATGAAAACCCTTCTGCTAAGCACTGATACTGCTCTATAGCTCCTGAGTTCAGAGCAGCAAGGAGCTTCCAAGGTGGAGTGTCAAGAGAGAAGAAATAAAATCCGTAGAAACGTTCTTGTGGTAGAGATCAGCAGTCAAAGAGTAATTAAGGTCTCATACTCAAGTGGCAGACCAGAGATTTCTGTCCAGCAGTGGTTCTCCTTAAGAGATTCTGCAGAGTTTATTCTCTGCTGAGAATATTCTTACTGCATTGATTTTAAACTGCAGATCATTTTATCTAACATTTGTTCATTGAATATTAACAACTTGGAAGCAGGCAGACAAAATCCTAGAGTGATGGGAGGGAAGAGATTATGGCTTGGTAGCTGAGCCTTGGGTTTGGGCAGTTTGTCTCGAGCAAACTGCAGTGATTGCTGCTGGGTACTGTTTTGTTGCATACTCTCTAAGGCAGCAGCTGTAAAGGCAGTTAAATTTGATGAAAACTTGCACTGGCATTACAGTAGGGTCTTTGGCGCCAACAATGGAATATGAGGACATCCAAACACTCTTGAGGATAGTAAACTAGCTCAAGGGAAACACAACCAACCAACCAACCACAAAACCCCCAAATGAACAAACCAACCAACCTCAAAACCCAGCGGCAAAACAACGTCAGCTGACTCTGTGATCTCCTCTGGCCTTTCCAACCTGATCCCGAGAGAATGGCTGCTTCTGCCACAAGGAACGTGTGAGTGGGTGTATACATATATATATATGTACATTAGGGTGGTCTTCATCACCATCACATGCCAAAAGGAACAGCTGGATTTCTTCACTGCAGAAGAACAAAGTGGCATCACTGGGGGCAGGTTTGACAGCGCTAGTTGAGAAGCCCTAAGTGCTGCTGTAAGCAGACACCTGGGTTGAAATGAAGCTGAGTTAATTCAATACAGGCTCATGTCCAGAGTGAGCAGAGGTAAAATACTGCTTTAGCAGATGGACAACTGCTTTGAGAAAGAGATTGAAACAGAGTAAGGTAATTAGGACAGGAGACAAATGTATTGCATGGCACTAAATGCATGGCTAGGGCTGAAATCAAGTTACCTTCCTGCTGGTGTTTGGCTGTAACACCAAAGGGAAGGACTATGAAACTTGAAACAAAGCAAGACTTCTATTATGATGTCTTTTATACATTTACATGCAAGGCACTTTCCAAATACCTGGATCATTCTTGCTTCAAAGCAGTCATTTTTTTTGCCTACAGAAATGTAGAGGTTAGGGGGAATCATTAGGGGGAATCACTAAATGAGTAGATGCAATTTAAATGCCTTGTTATGTATTTAAAACAGGTTATGAAGTCAAGAGCTGCCCCCTCAAATGTTAAGAAACACTGTAATGGTGATAGACTTCAAAGCTTTCATGATGGTGTATTTCAAAGCTTTTCTATGTGCATCTCCTCTCCCTGGCCATGCCCTGCAGTAGAAGTAGTAAAAGCTGCTGGAGAGCTGTGGCAGTAGGATGTAAATAGAAGGGGGTGTATGACAGCTGTGCCCACACTTGCTAGAGCTGAGGGAGGCATTGCCGGCATCGTGCAGTGTAACACAGAGGCCTGCTTTGGATGTTTGCTGTGACAAGGTTTGGTTTCTATTTACAGCTGACTGTTGTATAGTCTGCATTCCTGCCCAAATCCCTCTGTTTTTCTGGAGCGTTGCTCTCAGGTTGTCATTATAGAACTGCTTGAAGTGCTCACTTGTACATTCTCCTCACAATTTTAGCAGTCTATTCACAGGCTTAGTCATGTCAGGCTGATACTGAAGAGCATTTATTATCTTGGGCAACTATTGAGGTGACAAAAGCATATGGACTGGAAGTTGCTCTCTTAGCTGGTGTAAGCAGTTGGAAGTCAGACTTAGATAAAAAACGCCCCAGTAGTCTCTTCAGTATTATCAAACTATAGTGGATTCAGAGAGGCAAATGAAAGAAAATGAAACAATGCATTCAGTTTTACTCCATTTTGATCATTGTCATTACAAAATAGAGTTGTGACAATGCGTAGGTGTCAACCCTCTGTGCTGGTTTGAGCCTAGCTGAGGTATTTTGGCGAGAAGAATTAGATGCTAGGCTGTGAAAAGGAACCAGTGGTGATGGCTGCTGCGCTCATAGGCTTGCTGAGATGGATAAGAACAAGAACATAAACAGATAGCAGAGTTGTTTGCTCTCTCTGGCTTTTAGAGCTGCACGAACTTCTCTCTCTAACTTGCTGTATGACTAATCCTTCTGCTTCCTGACCCCCTTGGCCGACCCTCTAAACTCACCTTGAACACAAGGCAAAGTCTGGGGTAAGGTAGAGGAGTGGGAGGGAGGTGGGAGAGTGGTTGGGAGCCCCTCCTGGGCACTCTGGTTTCTGGGAGGGCTGTTGTGTTTCTGTATTACCTTTACCTTGTCTCTGTCTGTCTGTAGCTGTATAGATTGTAAATACCTGCGTGGATCTTGTGCTAAGCTGTAAATATAAAGCTCCATTCACTTTCCAGCTCAGCTGTGTCTAGTTTGATTGGCTTTTCTTAAGTGTGGGGGGCAGGGAACACCCAAACCATCACACCCTGGGATATAACTTGCCGGTTTTAATTCTTAACTGAGGTTGCGTCTCACCTTGCAGAGATCCTCCCATTTGCCTCAAAGTCCAGGAAGGATGAAAAATGTTATTCGTGCTGAAGACATTGAGTGCTTGCCAATAACAGTCATTTGTGGTGACCATGGAGCTGAACTCCTAGTGGTGCTAAAGGCAGGACAATCCGGTGGTGTTTGTGCTGGTCAGGAAGCAGTTAAGTGTTTATAGATTCCAGAACAAAGAAGATCTCCATAGGTGATTTCTAACTGAAATCCTGACCTTTCTGAGTGGTGGTGTAAAATTAGCATGGGTCAGATAGCGATGGGGATTGCAGTGTTCAATCAGGAGTGCTAGCTGTTCAAGTAGCAGCAGGTTTTATTTCACAGGTTAAGAACTCTCTGGATTCCTAGCCTATGCTAATACTTATCTTCATCTCTTTGACAGTTTTAAGCACAAAAAGGAGAGGTTTATATGGATGTACCTACTAATGTTAAGTACAGGAATAAATCTGTATAAGACAATGAAGGAGTCAGAGTCCTGGAAAGATTACAAATGCCCTTCAGTGTAATGTTGAGAGAAGAAGCTATTATTAGAAATACAACACCAAGTGGGATTTGAAAATGCCTTTCTTGCCAGAAACACGAGCAAATTCCATTTGATTTTCCTGCCCTTACTTCAATAGGAAGGATTTCATCCCATTCCTGTGGGAATGGTCACACTTTTGAGCAGATTGGCCTCTCTTTAGTTAAAATCTTCAATGTATCACTAAGCAGAGATTCCATGTAACAAATGCTGCTTAGAGTAATGCAGGTGCTGCTTACGTGATTTTCTTGCACTCTGGGCTTGTGAAAGATTGCTGTGAAGCACAAGGTCAGCAGTGAAGCACAGGATGTAGTTTGTGTTCACAGGGAGTAGGTACCGAAAGAAACAATGTAATTTTAAACCCCTTTTATGTGTTCTGGTTTGGGTAATGTTCTCCCCTCCATAAACACAAGATCAAGCTCATGTCGTGAGAGCTTTCAGTATTGTAAGTAGTTTTGCACAGAGGAGTTCTGGAATCAGGGATGCTTCACGGTACAGATACCGCTTCAAACAAATCTGATAGCAGAGTACAAACTGTATGTTGCAGACTAATTTTTCATGTACCACAGTGTCACAGTATCACCAAGGTTGGAAGAGACCTCACGGATCATCAAGTCCAACCCTTTACCACAGAGCTCAAGGCCAGACCATGGCACCGAGTGCCACGTCCAGTCCTGCCTTGAACAGCTCCAGGGACGGCGACTCCACCACCTCCCCGGGCAGCCCATTCCAGTGTCCAATGACTCTCTCAGTGAAGAACTTTCTCCTCACCTCCAGCCTAAATTTCCCCTGGCACAGCTGGAGGCTGAGTACCTCCATCCTCTGCTCCTGTATGTACTACTTTGACACCTGTCATTTTGTCTTCATTTGCTCCATACTTGATTGAAACAAACAAACAAACAAGACCCCACATACAACAACAACAACAACATCTTCAAATTGTATAAGTTTTGGTGTACCAGTGAGCTGTAATCCTTGGTGGCAGATATACCATTCATGCCAGGGTGTACAAGGAAGGAATATTGTTGCTGTTCATAGAATCATAGAATCAATCAGATTGGAAGAGACCTCCAAGCTCATCCAGCCCAACCTAGCACCCAGCCCTACCCAATCAACCAGACCATGGCACTAAGTGCCTCAGCCAGGCTTTGCTTCAACACCTCCAGACACAGTGACTCCACCACCTCCCTGGGCAGCCCATTCCAGTGCCAATCACACTCTCTGCCAAAAACTTCCTCCGAACATCCAGCCTGAACCTGCCCTGGCACAACTTGAGGCTGCGCCCCCTTGTTCTGTTGCTGGGTGTTTGGGAGAAGAGCCCAACCCCAGCTTGCTACAGCCTCCCTTCAGGTAGTTGTAGACAGCAATGAGCTCTGCCCTGAGCCTCCTCTTCTGCAGGCTGCACACCCCCAGCTCCCTCAGATGCTCCTCGTAGGGTTTGTGTTCCAGGCCCCTCCCCAGCTTCGTTGCCCTTCTCTGGACACCTTCCAGTATCTCAACATCTCTCTTGAATTGAGGAGCCCAGAACTGGGTACAGCTGTTGACTTGCTTCAGTAGTGCTTGTGTCTTTGCTCTTCTTTTCTGTTCTGGGAGCCACAGGCTTGACTTTAAGTATCTTGTTGATATTTTATTTAGTCCTACTCTGCACAGGTGGGAGCTTGTGAAGGGCAGTTTGGCTTTGGGTTTGCAATGGTGCATGCACATTCTTGCAGAATGACTGCAGTCATTCCGAGCAGCCTTTGTCTGGAGGTGAACTGTCTTCAGCCACACTGCATTCTTAAGGTGCTTCCACTATATGTTCCCACTTCATAAACTGTGGTACCTCCACGATGTGCAGTGCTCACAAGGGTGAAACAGTATTGAAAATCCCAGTCTGACACAGAGGAAGCCTTTTCAAACTAAAAGCATCCACCTCCACTTTATGGTTTCATAGCAAAAACTTAGATCAGTGTATTCCCATGCAGCGATTTACTTAAAACCTCTGGAGGTCTTTGCTCCATTTTTAATGTGGTGCCAGAAGCTGACAGTACCTCACTTTGCCACGTGTTCATGGCATCTTCTTGCCTTCAGTAGTTCATTGTGGGAACAGGAAAGATTTTAAGTGTGCTTATCCAACGGGACGTTAAAAAGCTGCCATGTCTGCTTGTCATGCAGAAAGAAAGATGCAAATCCTAAGGGACAGCAGGGGTAGTTCATCATCTCAAGCAGTGCTTGAAAATAAAAGCATAGACTCATAGAATCAGTCAGGTTTGGAAGGGACCACAAGCATCACCTAGCTCAACCCCCCCCTGCCATGCCCAGGGACACCTAGAGCAGGCTGCACACAGCCTCAACCAGCCTGGCCTCAAACACCTCCAGCCATGGGGCCTCAAACACCTCCCTGGGCAACCCATTACAGCCTCTCACCACTCTCATGCTCAACATCCTCCTCATGGCCAGTCTGAATCTCCCCACCTCCAGCTTTGCTCCATTCCCCCCAGTCCTCTCAGTCCCTGAGAGCATAAGAAATCCCTCCCCAGCCTTTTTGTAGCCCCCTTCAGATCCTGGCAGGCCACAAGAAGGTCACCTGGGAGCCTCCTCTGCTCCAGCCCACCCAGCCCCAACTCTTTCAGTCTGTGCTCACAGCAGAGCTGCTGCAGCCCTCTGAGCATCCTCCTAGCCCTTCTCTGCACACACTCCAGCATCTCCACATCCTTCTTGTACTGGGGGCTCCAGAACTGGATGCAGTACTCCAGGTGGGGTCTCAGCAGAGCAGAGGGGGAGAATCACCTCCCTGGCCCTGCTGGCCACACTTCTCCTGCTGCAGCTCAGGCTCTGCTTGGCTTTCTGGGCTGCAAGTGCACACTGCTGGCTGCTGTTGAGCTTCTTGTCCACCAGCAATGAAATATAATGTACCAAGGTTGGATGTCACATCAAAACCCTTGCTATTGCTCTCTCTCCCTGGCAAAGGTAAGAACAAAATGGGGTGAGGTGATGAACCTGCCAGGTAGTGGAGGAGAAATTCTGTGAAGGCATGAAGGGGGAGTTTGTGAAGGGAATCTGACACCCTTGCTGGGATATCCTTTCCTCTCTGGCTGCACGTCAAGGATGATGATAAATGTTTGCACCTATCTTTCACTAGAGAAAGGTGTCCTGAGAAGCTGTGCTTACCCTGTATCTGCCACTGTGTACGGGGCACTGAAAACCTGACACGCAGTTGAATTTACCATGGGTGGTGGATGAGCCACTCCCGAAATTGTATCTTTAGACTGCTACTCTGCAGACCTCTGGTGCTCTAACGTCTTTCTGGAGACCAGAGGAGAAAGCACAGCACTAACTCAGCCACAGGTTTATAGCACATCATATTTATGGATGGGAGAGAGAATGAGCTCTTGAGAAGAGGAGGCTCAGGGGTGACCTCATTGCTGCCTACAGCTACCTGAAGGGAGGCTGTAGCCAGGTGGGGTTGGGCTCTTCTGCCAGGCACCCAGCAACAGAACAAGGGGACACAGTCTCAAATTGTGCTGGGGGAGGTCTATGCTGGCTGTTAGGAGGAAGTTGTCAGAGAGAGTGATTGGCATTGGAATGGGATGCCCAGGGAGGTGGTGGAGTCGTCATCCCTGGAGATGTTGAGGCAAAGCCTGGCTGAGGCACTTAGTGCCATGGTGTGGTTGATTGGCCAGGGCTGGGTGCTAGGTTGGGCTGGCTGAGCTTGGAGGTCTTTTCCAACCTGGTTGGTTCTATGATTCTGTGATACTCTTTAGCATCTGTTACAGTGTGCTTCTGAAAATGGCAAATATTTTGTACTTCTATTACTCCTCTAACTACCCAAACTTATAAGGAGGAAGAAGGAGCTGCTGTACATTCACCCTTGCTGTTACATGCTGGTGTGGAAGTATTTAGGTGGGTTGTTGCAGCTTGGGTCTGGGCTTTCTGTGTAGGCTGCCATGTTGGCATGAAAAGTGTTTGGAGAATCACAGGCTGGCATCGATTCAATGCCAACAGAGGATAATTTACTGAGCCAAGCCATTGTGCTTTGAAGACATCACCTCTGGAGGAGCTTACCTTTTCTGTAGGTGCATCTGGAGCTGCCCTTCCTAGGGAAGCAGATGAATTCTATGCTGTCTGCTCTCTGTGCAGTTTGATTGGCTTTTTCTGCAGGAGGCTGGGCAGCTGCACGTCAGCCAGCTTTGCTTCACCCTGATGGAGGGTCACTTACAGTGCGGCTGGGTCTCTGCTGGCCTGGAGAAATATCTTGGGTCATCTGCTGGGCGTCTCTTTGTTTTCCATGCACCTTTCTTTCAGCGGGAACAGTGCTGTTGTTAGTTACCCAGGAGGCTCAAGTTAGTGAAGGAGACATTAGCCCAGCCCTTATGTGGGAATTGGAGCGATGAAGCAGGTCTACTGGTTCAAGCCTGCCATGGCCAGTCTGGGAGCCTGTCAGGTCCACATGCCTCAGCTGTTCTGTACCCTGCATCCCAGATATTCATGTGGAGTCTTGGGGAGATCTTTCCCGCTATGCTTATGTTTGCAGAAAGGTCTTAGGGCCTAGCCACGTATTTTGCTGTTGTTCCATGGCATTTCAGACACAATGACTCCAGTTCAGTTGAAGACTTTGCAGCAGCACTCTCCCTGCCTCTTGCTCCAATGTGGACGTGATGGTCCACAACACAACCTTCTGATCTGTTAAACCAGGAAGGGAAAGGGGGAGCGGTGCAGGGTGGCACTGAAAGGAAGGAAATCTGGCATGAAGGCAGCAGGTGGAATAGATGTTTGGTTACTTCATTAGCCAGCCTTGAAAAAGAACAAGCAGCTTTTTGCTTGAGTGCCTGCTCTGAATAGAGCTGTATTTATTTAACCTGAAGGTGGGTTATACGCTTTGCTGCAAAGCCATTCATATGCCTAGGGTCAGGCAAACATTTCTGCTCTTGTCCCCTCCTCTGATGCTTGCTTGAACAAATGTAGTCTTGACGAGCCAGAATTTGCTCTGGTAAGACATTGTGGTTTACTGTTGCTGCAATATACTAGGTTGGTTTTTTTTTTACCTACTGAGTAGGTAAAAAACATGCATTACTTTTTGATTTCTCCCTCCCTGAAGTGCTGGGTTAGATGTGAGACAGCATTTCTGCCCAAACAAGAGCTGGATTAGATGTGAGACAGCATTTCTGCCCAAACAAGAGCTGGATTAGATGTGAGACAGCATTTCTGCCCAAACAAGAGCTGGATTAGATGTGAGACAGCATTTCTGCCCAAACAAGAGCTGGATTAGATGTGAGACAGCATTTCTGCCCAAAGAAAGAGTAACAATGTGATAATGTTTTCTCTGATCTTTTGTGCAATGTGTCATTAATATCATGTCTGTACACAAAGAGTGGCTGCAACGGGTCCATGGCAAAGTGCAGTCCAGTGACAAGCAGAGTCCCTCAGGGATCAGTCCTGGGACCAGTCTTGTCCAGCATCTCTGTAGATGCCATGGACAGAGGCACTGAGTGCAGCCTCAGCAAGTTTGCTGACCACACCAAGCTGTGTGGTGCAGCTCACAGGCTGGAGGGCAGAGATCCATCCAGAGGGAGCTGGACAGGCTGCAGAGGTGGGCACAAGCCAAGCTCAGGTGGTTCAACAAGACCAAGGGCAAGGTCCTGCAGCTGGGTTGAGGCAATGCCAAGCACAAATGCAGGCTGGGCAGTGAGTGGCTGGAGAGCAGCCCTGAGGAGAGGGACTTGGGGGTGCTGGTGGACCAGAAGCTCAACAGGAGCCAGCAGTGTGCACTTGCAGCCCAGAAAGCCAAGCAGATCCTGGGCTGCAGCAGAAGTGTAGCCAGCAGGTGGAGGGAGGTGAATCTCCCCTTCTGCTCTGGTGAGACCCCACCTGGAGTACTGCATCCAGTTCTGGAGCCCCTGGGACAAGAGGGATGTGGAGATGCTGGAAAGTGTCCAGAGCAGGGCCAGGAGGATGCTCAGAGGACTGCAGCAGCTCTGCTGTGAGCACAGACTGAGGGAGTTGGGGCTGTGCAGGCTGGAGCAGAGGAGGCTCCCAGGTGACCTTGTGGCCTGCCAGGATCTGAAGGGGGCTACAAAAAAGCTGGGGAGGGACTTTTTAGGCTCTCAGGGAGTGACTGGACTGAGGGGAATGGAGCAAAGCTGGAGGTGGGGAGATTCAGACTGGCCATGAGGAGGATGTTGAGCATGAGAGTGGTGAGAGGCTGTAATGGGTTGCCCAGGGAGGTGGTTGAGGCCCCATGGCTGGAGGTGTTTGAGGCCAGGCTGGCTGAGGCTGTGTGCAGCCTGCTCTAGGGTAGGGTGTCCCTGGGCAAGGCAGGGGGGTTGGAACTGGCTGCTCCTTGTGGTCCCTTCCAACCCTGACTGATTCTATGATTCTATGATTCTGTATTTCTCTTGCCTGCCAAGCAAAGTGTGGTTAAAATCTACCCCAAATCTCACCCTACTGCCATTTACTTCATTATTTTATTGATGGTTTTAGTTTAAAACAACAACAAAAAATGAAAACAGCAGAGCATGGTTATCTG
This sequence comes from Pogoniulus pusillus, assembly GCF_015220805.1. Lineage (NCBI taxonomy): Eukaryota > Metazoa > Chordata > Aves > Piciformes > Lybiidae > Pogoniulus > Pogoniulus pusillus. The sequence goes on along the minus strand of NC_087284.1, from coordinate 1,314,607 downwards.
TGATAGAGATGAAGAGAAAAAATGGTTTCTTCTGTTTCTTTCCTGCCTTTCAAAAAGGTGTCAAAGCAGTTGTGTAAGACTAGCACACAAATGCCTTTTCTCCTCTCTGTGGTTTCACCCAGTGAGATCAGGACAATCTGTTTCCCTGACTGGCATTTTTTCCTGAGAGGCAGGAAGGTTTGCGTAGCTGTAGCCTGGCAGGGGTGAAGCATGTGGCACTGGATGGCAACCTAAGCCAGGTACCTGATTTATTAACTGCATTTGGCATTGCTGATTTTCACAGAAACAGAAACACTCAGGTTGGAAGTGACCCTCAGGATCACCAAGTCCAACCTAGAACCCTACTCTACAAGATTCACCCTAAATCCTACCCCTAAGCACCACACCCAAACCCTTAAACACAGCCAGGGTTGGCAACTCAACCACCTCTCTGGGCAGCTCATTCCAGTGCCTGACCACCCTCTCTGTAAAAGACTTTCTCCTGCTGTCCAATATTTGGTGTGTAGGCAGTGAGACAGAGTTTTTGCTGAAGGCTTAGTTGCACATCAGTAAATTCTCTCAAATCCTACTCACTGAAATTTGTCTTTTCATGGAATTTATTTGAGAAAGTTCAGAGTTTTTATTGGGTGTGTGTGCAGGACTGCTGGAGCATGCTGCCACCACTGAGCCCCACTGCTCCCTCCACCACACTGCCTAACAAGTCAGCCATGCCACAGCACTGTGCCCTGGTGGCCAAGAATATCAGTGGGATCCTGGGCTGTATTAGCAGGAGTGTGTCCAGCAGATCAAGGGAGCTTCTCCTCCCCCTCTACTCTGCCCTGCTGAGACCTCATCTTGAATACTGTGTTCAGTTTTGGGCTCTCCAGTTGAAGAGGGACAGGGATCTGCTGGAGAGGGTCCAGCAGAGGGCTACAAAGATGATTAGGGGACTGGAGCACTGCCTGATGAGGAGATAGAGGGATCTGGGGATTTTATAGTCTGGAAAAGAGAAAACTGAGAGGGGATTTAATCAATGTTTATAAATATCTGAGAGCTGGGGGCCAGGAGGGGGGGACAGGCTCTGCTCACTGCTCCTGGGATAGGACAAGCATCAATGGATGGAAGCTGCAGCACAGGAGGTTCCAGCTCAACACAAGAGAGAACTTCTTGACTGTAAGGGTCCCAGAGCCCTGGCACAGGCTGCCCAGAGAGGTTGTGGAGTCTTCTTCTCTGGAGCCTTTCAAGACCTGTCTGGATGTGACCTGAGCTAGATTGTATTGTCCTGCTGTGACAGGGGGGTTGGACTGGGTGATCTCTTTGGGTTCCTTCCAACCCTTGACATCCTGTGAGCCTGTGAACACTAATCTTGACTGACCAGATCACACACGAGATCCTGCAGGTTTTCTGTCTGGGGAGAGAGAGGGTGGCATTGGCTGCTTCTGGGCTTGCTTTGTCCAGGGGGGAAGGTTTGGTTTCTGCACTGTTTCTGAAGTGTATGTAATTGTAACTACAGATAAATGCATTTTGTGCATATGCTCATCAGTTTAGCTTTGCTGTAAAACAGAGCTTTATCTTACTTCCCATCATCTGAGCTGGCCCAGTAAATTTTAGTTTGGAGGGGCAGTGGGGATGATTTCTTAAACCCATCACGTTTATTTTTGGGGTTCTAACGTGGGACTAGCTTGGTTGATCAATTCTAGAAGTTAAGGTGCAGCTATTTGGGGTTTTCTGGCATCTGCTGTATCTGCCTATACTATGGCTGTTGCATAAATGGATTCTTCCATCTATGTATCACCGAATTTGCTGGTGTGGTATAGGGATGCAATGGAGGAGAGTGATATCCGTACTTGCAAAGCTTGGTAATTACTGTTGTGGTTTTATGGGCTGTTAGTACTTGCGAAAATGCCACCATTAGCGTACCCTATGAGTTAATCGAGTCGGTTTTCCCTGTGGGTGTAGAGGATTTTGTGGAACAGCTGCAAGTCCAGAGTGTCAGAGGCAGCACCGCTGTACGCCGCTCATGTTTCCATCTGGTCCCTGCCACTGCAGTAACAGGCTGCTGGCTGTAGCGCTGCGGGCAGCGAAATCCCCTACTGCCGCCTTAGAGTGTGCGTTCCTCTGCTTGCAGAAGGCGGAGGAGACTGAGCTCTGAGCCGAGCCGGGCGGCGCTGAGGCAGGCACCGCTGCGCAGAGCTGGGCGGGGGAGGCCGCCGGCTGCGGCGAGAGCTACCGGCGAACCGGCGGCGGCGGGCAGCGGAGGGGCAGGGCAGCGGCGGGCAGCGGAGGGGGTGCGCAGCGGCAGGCAGCGGAGGGGGTGCGCAGCGGCGGGCAGCGGAGGGGGTGCGCAGCGGCGGGCAGCGGAGGGGGAGCGCAGCGGCGGGCAGCAGAGGGGGAGGGCAGCGGAGGGCAGCGGCGGGCAGCGGAGGGGGTGCGCAGCGGCGGGCAGCGGAGGGGCAGGGCAGCGGCGGGCAGCGGAGGGGGAGCGCAGCGGCGGGCAGCAGAGGGGGAGGGCAGCGGAGGGCAGCGGCGGGCAGCGGAGGGGGTGCGCAGCGGCGGGCAGCGGAGGGGCAGGGCAGCGGCGGGCAGCGGAGGGGGAGCGCAGCGGCGGGCAGCAGAGGGGGAGGGCAGCGGAGGGCAGCGGCGGGCAGCGGAGGGGGTGCGCAGCGGCGGGCAGCGGAGGGGCAGGGCAGCGGCGGGCAGCGGAGGGGGAGCGCAGCGGCGGGCAGCAGAGGGGGAGGGCAGCGGAGGGCAGCGGCGGGCAGCGGAGGGGGTGCGCAGCGGCGGGCAGCGGAGGGGCAGGGCAGCGGCGGGCAGCGGAGGGGGAGCGCAGCGGCGGGCAGCGGCGTTGAGCGGCCACGCATGCGAGTTGCGCTGCGCGCAGCGCTGCGCTGCCTGTGGCGCTCTCAGGCGCCAGCGGCCAGGCCGCCGAGCTGAAGCCTTTCCGCTCTCCGCCGCTGAGGCAGCACAGCCGTGTTGCGGCTGGGAGAGAGGCAAAGGCATTCCTGCCCTTGGACGCGGAGCGGGGACGAGTCCGGCAAACACAGCGGGGTCTGCCCAGTGCTCGCTAGGGCTGCAGGCTGCCGACCAGTGCCTGCTTCTGCCGGTCCAGCTGCGGCTGTGGCTGAGGCTGATGCTGCCCCAGCCTCTGCCGCTGTCAAAGCTGCTCCTGCGCCTCCACCGAGAAAGGCAACGCAGAAGAGTGTTAGATGACAGCGGTCCCTTAGAGGGTACTTCTAAGCCCACATTTTTCCTAGCTTCAAAAAAGGGAAAGGCAAAATATAAGACTGAGATATGGTGATTCTGAGGATGGAGATGATGCAGAAAAAGCTACATTTGGGCTAGGTGTATTTGGAAAACCAAGAGACAGAAGGATAAAAAAGCCTTAGGGACATTGCTAAGGGCATTGAAGCCACAATACAGTGATAAGGACCAGGGGCAAAAGGAGGCTCCTAAAAGGCTCCCAGGAGACCTTCTTGTGGTCTTCCAGGGTCTGAGAGGGCCTACAAAAAAGCTGGGGAGGGACTTTTTAGGCTCTGAGGGAGTACCAGGACTGGGGGGAATGGAGCAGAGCTAGAGATGGGGAGAGTCAGCCTGGCTATGAGGAGGAAGTTGTTGAGCATGAGAGTGGTGAGAGGCTGGCAGGGGTTGCCCAGGGAGGTGGTTGAGGCCCCATGGCTGGAGGTGTTTGAGGCCAGGCTGGCTGAGGCTGTGTGCAGCCTGCTCTAGGGTAGGGTGTCCCTGGGCATGGCAGGGGGGCTGTAAGTAGATGATCCTTGTGGTCCCTTCCAACCCGGACTGTTTCTATGGTAACAATCCCAGAAACTTAGCTGTCACTGCCTTACCTTCCCAGAACAGCTGCTTTTGTTCCAATAATGACATTATGGATTCTGTGCACACTACGTGCTGTGCTCAGCATTAGGGATGCCCTGACTCCAGACAGGAGAAGAGGGATGAGGGAAGTAACAGAATCTATTGGAATGTGTTCATTAGATGGCCTGGCACTTCAGAAGTTCAGAAGTAGGAGGCCTTGGCTGATGCAGGCGCAGGCTGGTATCAGGAATCACTGGTGGATCTCAAGAGTTAACCAAGTTGCAGGCTGAAGTAAGGGACAGAGTCTGTAACTATATCAGGAATCACTGGTGGATCCCGAGAGTTAACTAAGTTGCAGGCTGAAGTAAGTCCAACTGAGAAGGAGTGGAAGAAACATGCTGTTGTAACTGGTCCTGATGCATCTTGCATTCTGGGAATTGACTTTTTGAGACAAGGGCATATGAAAGATCCCAAAGGTTACAAATGGGCTTTTGAGATAGCAACTCTGGAAACTGACAATGATAAATTGAAGTTGTTTGTTATACCTGAACTAAAAAGGTTTCCATCCTTATTCTAACCCTCTGAATAGAGGTTGAACTTTCATTTCTGGAGTAAAACAAATTTTCTAATGAAGCTTGAAGAATTCCTACTTGAAATCTTGCAGATTGAGTGCAAATTGTCATCATTATCTAACTGTTTACTTTTTATTTCTCTTATTTACTCATTATAGTCAGAACAGTTTTAAAACTTTCTAATGATCTTTTTTGTCACTGGTGGATATCCTTTTCTGCTTTTGTTTCATTACTACACTAACACCTTCGGGAATGATTTTATGTAATAAAAACTAGTTCATGCTGCAATCAACAGCAGCAATTTTCTTATTTGCATTAATCTTCAGTTATGTGCAGCAAGCAGGGTCTGCATAATTGCTACAGACAGTGCTTGTTCACCAGCTGCTTTGTGAGAAATCTGTGGCAAGGCTCAGTATTCCATGTTCCAGGTGGTGGTGTTGACCTCTTGTAAAGCCTGTGGTGCAGGCGGTGCTCTGATCTGTTCCCCAGAATAGCAGTCACTAGACTGAAGTGCATTTACAGTGTAAATGTTTGTATTTGCTCTCAAAATTCTCCTCTGCAGAGGTTCTCAAAACGATCCTCAGCGTGCACTTGGTCAGAAAATCCCATCAAAGCCTTCCCTGGCAGCTCCATGCGATGCAGCCAATGCAAGTGTGTTTTCCTTGAGCCTGTCTGAGCAGCTAAGCATACCTGCTTTGGAAAGTCAGGTGCTTTGGAAATCATTGACTCTGGGTTTAATCATGTAAAGAACAGCTCATTTGGGAAACTTTCCAGGTATTTTTGCTTGCAATGAAATGCAGTTGAAGATGGCTGAAATGTGAGTTTTGAGTGCAGTATTCATGGAACAGTCCAACAGAAGCTGTGAAAAGAGTCTAGTACCACTTGCCCAGTCCATGACATCACCAGTGTTACTTAAAGCACAGGCTCACCAAGGTTGCATCAAAGATAACCTTGTTTATGCAGGATTTCCAGAATGGTTAGAACAAGGAAATAATTCATTCCTTTACTCTCTTTAGCCTGAACATGAGCCAGCAGTGTGCCCAGGTGGCCAGGAAGGCCAACAGCATCCTGGTCTGCATCAGCAGTGGTGTGAGCAGCAGGAGCAGGGAGGTGCTCATGCCCCTGCACTCAGCACTTGTGAGCCCACACCTTGAGTACTGTGTCCAGTTTTGGCCACCACAGTACAGGAGGGACACTGAGGTGCTGGAGCAGATACAGAGAAGGGTGACGAGGCTGGGGAGAGGTCTGGCAAACATGGCCTGTGAGGAGCAGCTGAGGGAGCTGGGGGTGTTCAGTCTGGAGACCTTATTGCCCTCTACAGCTACCTAAAAGGAGGTTGTAGTGAGGCTGCAGCTGGTCTCTTCTCCCCAGTTACTAATGCTAGGACAAGAGGAAATGGCCTCAAGTTGCACAGGGGAGGTTTGGGTTGGCTGTTGGGAGGAAGTTCTTTGCTGAGCAGGTGCTCAGGCACTGGCACAGGCTGCCCAGGGAGGTGGTGGAGTCACCATCCCTGGAGGTGTTTGAAGGGAGAGTGGCTGTGGTGTTTGAGGCTATGGTCTGGTGATGAAGGCTGCTGGGATGAAGGTGTAATGTGTCCCTTCTTCCAGTCACTGGGAATTCACCTGATTTCCATGACATGTCAAATACTCTGTTAGAGTGACTGCATACACACACATGTCACTGCCTGTGGCTGGCCTCTGGAAGATGTCTGTAAGTGCCATCATCTTTCAAACTGCTAAGAAGAGCTTATGATAATATCACTTCTGAAGAACATTATTCATGGCTGCTGTTGACTGTCAGTACAGCTGTGTGATGCTTTGGGTGTTCCCTGCCCTCCTACCCTTAAGAAAATCACTCAAACTAGACTCAGCTGAGCTGGAAATTGAACGGAGCTTTATATTTACAGCTTAGCACAAGATCCAAGCAGGTATTTACAATATCTACAGCTATAGACAGACATAGACAAGGTAAAAAGTAACACAGAAACACAACAGCCCTCCCAGAAACCAGAGTGCCCAGGAGGGGCTCCCAACCACCCTCCCACCTTCTCCCCACCCCTCTACCTTACCCCAGACTTTGCCTTACATTCAAAGTGAGTTTGGAGGGTCGGCCAGGGGGGTTAGGAAGCAGAAGGATCAGTCAGGCAGAAAGTTAGAGAGAGAAGTGCAGCTCAAAATCCAGAGAGGCTTTGTTTTATCTATGTTTGTGTTCTTATCCATCTCAGCAAGCCTATGAGTGCAGCAGCCATCACCATTGGTTCCTTCTCACAGCCTAGCATCTAATTCTTCTCACCAAAATATCCCAGCTAGGCTCAAACCAGCACAAGCTACTTCAAGACTTTCTTACATGAGCTGCCAAAGATTAGTCACCTGCCATGTAATGTGTACAACCTCCTTTGTACAAATCCTTTGGCCAAGGATTTTGTTCCAGTTGTGTTAGGGTTGTTGTTTGGGTCACTGCTTTTGTTGTGGCTCTCTGGACATGGGTTCTCACGTTTGGCTGCTGTTTGCTTTAGGAATTCAGAGGTATTAGAAGATCCTTTTGTGTTAAGACAGCAGAAACATCTGCTGAGAAGTGGGAAGGGGAGGAGTAGGTTCCTAAGCAAATGCAGCATCAGGGAGCTTGCAGTTCCTCCTGCTGCACTTGAAGTGCTAGATGTGAACCTGCTGTAATGAGAGGTCTGGCTTCACAGCACAAGTTTCAAAGGGAAACAGATCTTGGGTCAGCCAGCTAGAGCAACCTCAAAAGAAAACATTAGAACTGAATAATTGTTGGAAGCAGCTTTGGTAGGTTAGTTCACCCCTTTCTGTCATTAGTGCAGTTTGAAAGTTGTGTGTAAATTCCAGGGGAAGAGAAAGCAAATGCAGCCAGCTGCTTCGGAAAGGAAGGGCAGCCCTCACCCAGAGCTGCTGAGTGCTTTGCAGAATCAGGGACAGGGGTGCAGATGAAAAAATGCACAACTAGAGGTAGGTTTCAGATCATACCATGCAGTGACCACTTCAAACGTAAGAACTTCTTGTTTCCTGAATTGGGTGCATGCAGCCAGTTGTCCTCCTGGCTGGGGTGTGGAGTCAGGAGGAGCAGAGCAGTATCAGTGCGGTAGGTGCCTTGTGCTCTGGTGGGTAGCAGCCCCGGCCCTTGGGGACCCCTTGCTGAGAAGTGGCTGGAGCTATCCTTTCCCCATGCTCCCTGGCCTGGGGAGAAAGGGCAGAACTGTAGAGCTATCCTTTCCCCATGCTCCCTGGCCTGGGGAGAAAGGGCAGAACTGTAGAGCTATCCTTTCCCCATGCTCCCTGGCCTGGGGAGGAAAGGGCAGAACTATAGAGCTATCCTTTCCCCGTGCTCCCTGGCCTGGGGAGAAAGGGCAGAACTATAGAGCTATCCTTTCCCCATGCTCCCTGGCCTGGGGAGGAAAGGGCAGAACTGTAGAGCTATCCTTTCCCCATGCTCCCTGGCCTGGGGAGAAAGGGCAGAACTATAGAGCTATCCTTTCCCCGTGCTCCCTGGCCTGGGGAGAAAGGGCAGAACTATAGAGCTATCCTTTCCCCATGCTCCCTGGCCTGGGGAGAAAGGGCAGAACTATAGAGCTATCCTTTCCCTGTGCTCCCTGGCCTGGGGAGAAAGGGCAGAACTGTAGAGCTATCCTTTCCCCATGCTCCCTGGCCTGGGGAGGAAAGGGCAGAACTATAGAGCTATCCTTTCCCCATGCTCCCTGGCCTGGGGAGGAAAGGGCAGAACTATAGAGCTATCCTTTCCCCATGCTCCCTGGCCTGGGGAGAAAGGGCAGAACTATAGAGCTATCCTTTCCCTGTGCTCCCTGGCCTGGGGAGGAAAGGGCAGAACTGTAGAGCTATCCTTTCCCTGTGCTCCCTGGCCTGGGGAGAAAGGGCAGAACTATAGAGCTATCCTTTCCCCGTGCTCCCTGGCCTGGGGAGAAAGGGCAGAACTATAGAGCTATCCTTTCCCCATGCTCCCTGGCCTGGGGAGGAAAGGGCAGAACTGTAGAGCTATCCTTTCCCTGTGCTCCCTGGCCTGGGGAGAAAGGGCAGAACTGTAGAGCTATCCTTTCCCCATGCTCCCTGGCCTGGGGAGGAAAGGGCAGAACTATAGAGCTATCCTTTCCCCATGCTCCCTGGCCTGGGGAGGAAAGGGCAGAACTATAGAGCTATCCTTTCCCCATGCTCCCTGGCCTGGGGAGAAAGGGCAGAACTATAGAGCTATCCTTTCCCCATGCTCCCTGGCCCACCAGAGATATTTTAAGTCCAATTCTAGGAATTAGAAACAATTCCAAAAAAAACTATGAATGATTCTAAAAAATTGCACACAGATGAAGTTTAAGACCATAAATACTACTGTTGAGTTGTTTGGGGCTTTTGTTTGGTTGGTTTTGGGGGATTTTTTTGTAGAGAGCTCAACAAAATAGACCTCAGAGTGACATCTTACTGTGTTCAGAAAGCACAGTCATTGCACAGCTGTCTTCTGTAGATGCTGCCATGCAAAGATGTGGTTCTGTTTCATTTGGAAGGTTCTTGTGAGGATAAGCATCTTGAATCTGTGATCTGTACTAATAGAAAGCATTTGCAGTAGTAGGTAGAATAGAATAGAATAGAATAGAATAGAATAGAACAGAATCGAATCGAATCGAATCGAATCAAGCAGGTTGTAAGGGACCTCCAAGGTCGTCCAGTCCAACCTATCCCTCAGCCCTGTCCAATCAACCAGACCATGGCACTAAGTGCCCCAGCCAGGCTTGGCTTCAACACCTCCAGGGACAGTGACTCCACCACCTCCCTGGGCATCCCATTCCAATGCCAATCACTCTCTCTGGCAACAACTTCCTCCTAACATCCAGCCTATTCCTGTCCTGGCACAGCTTAAGGCTGTGTCCCCTTGTTCTGTTGCTGCCTGCCTGGCAGCAGAGCCCAACCACACCTGGATACAGCCTCCCTTCAGGTAGCTGTAGATAGCAATGAGCTCTGCCCTGAGCCTCCTCTTCTCCAGGCTAAACACCCCCAGCTCCCTCAGCCTCTCCTCACAGGGCTGTGCTCCAGGCCCCTCACCAGCTTCATTGCCCTTCTCTGGACACCTTCCAGCACCTCAACATCTCTCTTGAATTGAGGAGCCCAGAACTGGACACAGCACTCAAGGTGTGGCCTGACCAGTGCTGAGTGCAGGGGCAGAATAACCTCCCTTGTCCTGCTGGCCACACTGCTCCTGAGCCAGCCCAGGATGCCATTGGCTCTGCTGCCCACCTGGGCACACTGCTGGCTCATCTTCAGCTGCTCTCTACCAGCACCCCCTGGTCCCTTTCTTCCTGGCTCCTCTCAGCCACTCTGTCTCCAGCCTGTAGTGCTGCTTGGGGTTGTTGTGGCCAAAGTGCAGAACCCTGCTCTTGGCCTTGTTCAATCTCATCCCCTTGGCCTCTGCCCACCCATCCAGCCTGGCCAGGTCCCTCTGCAGGGCTCTCCTACCCTCCAACAGCTCCACACCTGCTCCTACCTTGGTGTCATCTGCAAACTTACTGATGCAGGACTCAATCTCCTCATCCAGATCATCAATAAAGACACTGAACAGGACTGGGCCCAGCACTGATCCCTGGGGCACACCACCAGTGACAGCTGCCAACTGGATGTGGCACCATTCACCACCACTCTCTGGGCCCGGCCTCCAGCCAGTTCTTGACTCATACCAGAGTGAATCTGTCCAAGCCAGGAGCTACCAGCTGTGCCAGGAGCTTCCTGTGGCAGATAGTGTCAAAGGCTTTGCTGCACTCCGGGCAGACTCCATCCACAGCCTGCCCCACATTCACTGGGCAGGAACCTGATCATAAAAGGAGATCAGGTTGGTGAGACAGGACCTGCCCTTCCTAAACCCATGCTGGCTGGGCCTGATCCCTTGCCCATCTTGTAGGTGCTGTGTGATGGCTCTCAAGATGACCTGTTCCATGCCCTTGCCTGGCACTGAGGTCTGCCTGAGAGCTCTGGAATTTCCCTGTTCCTCCCTTCTTGTGGATGGGATCACATTGGCAGCTTCCAGTCTTTGGGGACCTCTCCAGTGAGCCAGGACTATTGATAAGGGATGAGAGCAGCTTGGCCAGCTCAGCTGCCAGCTCTCTCAGCACCCTAGGATGGATCCCATCTGGTGCTTATACCTTGTTAGTTAAACTTTGTTAGTCGTGGTCTTGTAAGCTTTTATATGGTTGGAATAATGCACACTTTGGTTTGAAACTGGCGTGCATGTTTGCTGTTCGAAGTAGCATGTGGGAGTGCTGCCAGGTATCACATCTTTGACATGCTTTAAGTGGTGCAGGAAAGAGGCAGAGTTTATAGCTGAGTGGCACTCTGCTTGGGCCTCCGTGCTCAGGCCCATGTTTACAGTGATGCAGAAGATGATACAGGCTTAACCGCATCCATACCTGTTGTGGCAGCTTTGGTGAGCACTGCAGAGCCTCAGCTTTGAAGGACAGGAAGAGTGATCATCCTTTATCTCTGGTGATTCATTTGTGTGCCATTGGAGGGGGGCAGATGTTGAAATTGGCATCTCAGCATCGCAGCCTTTCTTTATCTATTAAAAGTAGAGGGAAAAGCTTTAGTGCCTGGGACTTTTTTACTGCCAATGTCTGCTCTTCTTTGTAAACAGTCCTATAGGAGAAGTGAAGCTAGTTGAGACTGCAAAGGAGCCTCAGAGTCTTCTCTTCCCATTGGCTTTCTGTGCTTAAACAAAAAACCAGCTCATGGTGGTTGGCTTCCTTTTGAGATCTGTGGAGCCTCGAAATTGCTGGTCAGCATTTGTTCATGAAGGCTTTGGGTGGGAATGGAGAGCAATATAGTGACAATTTGTTTCCTTATTTTAAAGGGAGCAACTTCAACTTTTGATCTTCCTGGACTGCACCAAAACAACCTCAGAAAGGAACTGAAATAATCCATGCACTCCTCTTAGGGAGGAGCTTGCTGTCATCAGGGAGTCTGAGTTGAGTTTTTAGCATGCAAGTTTACTGAATTCTGTACTCACCTCTGGGGTTTTGTATGCAGATACAAGTGCTGACTTAGCACTTCTGTCCTTTGCAGTTACAAAATGCTCTTTGGTACTTTTTGGAACCTGAGTCATTTCTTCTTTATCTCGTGTCACGAGGTCAAAGACTTCTGTGTGCTACCTCAGCCCAAACTGCCAGTGAAGAATCTTCTCCTCAAAGCTTCGTAGCAGCAGAAATAAAACTGCTTCAGATGATTGACTGCAAAACGCCTGTGAAGCCTGGCTAGCTCTCTCAGGTCTAGTTTCAGTTTCCCAGAGACTCAAATATAGTGAGTAGAACTAGTAACAATTTCTAGGCTGCCTTTGCCTCACCCTCCTCATTTTCCAAAGAAAAGCAATTAGATGTAGAGTGGGAAAGGTGAAGCTGCCCCAAATGAGGAGCCTCACTGCCGTTTGGAAGCTAAAAGAGAAAGGTATTTGGGGTAGGGCAGTAACAAAAGGAATAGGGAAGGGAAAACAAGGTACAAAATATGTCAACACAAGCAGATTTTGATGGCAATGGTTTGTCTGCCTCCTGGGTGATGGCCACATGGTAAACAAAGAGTAGCAGGAAACAGGCTGGTGATGCTGGCAAGCAGGAGGCAGGGTGAGAGAGAGAGAGAAACAGGAAAGTCCTCTGTGTTTATAGGGGTCTAAGCAGGCAGTGGGAGTGGGCAAACCGCTACACCTGGTAGTGTTCAGACCCACACCCGGGGGGGGGCAGGAGGACCTGGGGTCAGGGTCAAGACTGCTCCCCCAGGAGGTTTAATCCTTTACACCTTAAGATAGTATTAACTGTGCTTTAGAATGGGCAAGTGCACTGTTGGGTGGAAGAATGCCAGTAGGTAAACTGCAGGTATTGTACATGAGAGGTGATATGTCACTGGAGCTCTGAGAATGGTGATGGTTGCAGAACAGGTGACTGATGCAAGGCTTTTGATGAAAGAATTGCATGGAAGTTCTGACTGGGGAGTTTTGCATGAGCACCATTCTTGCCTTCTGCCCCACTTATCCCCCTCCTTTCTACCAGAAGCCATGAGGACTTTGCAAAGAAGAAAAAAACTCTCAGCAGTAGAACAGAGTTTTAGACAGCTACTGAGAAAAGCATCTTTTTCTAGACAAACCTATCCTGTTTAGTATATCCTTTCCCAAAAGGGCAAGAGACTCTGAAGCTGATTTATAACTTTGATAGTGTAGAATGGTCAAGGCAAAGGAGAAGGGGCAGATTAGGAACAAGGGAAAGAGGACTGAATGCCCAGCAAGTATTTGTATGATGTAAAGCACATCAAATATAACTTGAACGTAATGAGGTGTATCTGTTTATGCACTTCATTTTTTTGCATAATTCATATTCTGGAGACTTGCATGGACAGCAGCTTTGCTGTCTGCAACCACCTGGAGAGGCTGTGCCCAGGTGGGCTTGGGCTCTTCTCGCAGGCAGCCAGCAACAGAACAAGGGAACGCAGTCTCAAATTGTGCCAGGGGAGGTCTAGGCTGGATGTTAGGAGGAAGCTGTTGGCAGAGAGAGTGATTGGCATTGGAATGGGCTGCCCAGGGAGGTGGAGTTGCTGTGCCTGGAGGTGTTGAAGCCAAGCCTGTCTGGGGCACTTAGTGCCATGGTCTGGTTGATTGTCCAGGGCTGGGTGCTAGGTTGGACTGGATGATGTTGGAGGTCTCTTCCAACGTGGTTCTTTCTATGATTCTATGATTCCATGGAGTATGTATATTACTTGAAGCATGACTTTTTGTCTCCAGGTTTCATGCCAGATGGTGTAGGCTAGGAGCAGGGAGATAGCTCCTTCGCTGGGGACTCGTGAAGCCTTGTGAATATATTTTGCAGGCCATGTGTTAATGCATATATTTATGGTATATGATGATAGCATACAGAAGATCAGTCATTGGTCGAGTGAGATTGGGCTGTAGACTGTGCACATCCCAGGGGTGCAGACTGCTGACTCCAGCCTAATTTATATTCTGTCTTTGCTGTCTGATTCTCATGCTACACATGAGAAGTACACAACACAGTATTTGTCCTCTCAGCCTGGTTCTGCACCCTACACTTCTTCATAAGAAGAGAGAAAACGTCCTGTTTGTATCAATTTGTGCAGTTTCAGTGTCAGTTAGGATGCCTTATTGAAGCTGTCAGGAGGGGGAAGGGTAGAGCTAATTGCTACCATACAGCTCTATTCTTTTTTATTCCCACGTGACTGCAGGTGGTGCTTTCTGAAGTCCTTCTGTGGTAGTTGTAGAGTTAACTCGTTGGCTTTATTTGAGCCTTTAAACAAAGAATTGTACTGGATACAGGAGAACAATAGTAGATAAATCTGTGCCATTCCATTCGTTTACTCTTTAGGACGAAGACTGCTGCATAAACTCTTTCTTCCCTTCACCTCTATGCTTTCTGCTTCTCACTCTAACCCTTCACTCCTCCACTCTGACTGACTCAGCATCAACCTTGGCTGAGTTACACAATCACAGAGCCACAGAATGGTTTGGGTTGGAAGGGACCTGAAAGGTCATCTAGTTCCAACGTCCCCACCATGGGCAAGGACACCTTCTAGACAGCTAGATCAGGTTGTTGAAAGCCTTGTCCAACCTTACCTTAAACACTTCCAGGGAGGGCACATCCACAGCTTCCTTGGGCAACATGTTCCGATGTCTCACTGCCCTCACTCTGAAGAACTTCTTCCTAATATCCAGTCTAAATCTCCCCTCTGCCAGCTCAAAGCCACTGCCCTTTGTCTTATCACTATAAGTCCTTGTCAAAAGTCCCTCCTCAGCTCTCCCCTAGGTACCTGAAAGGGGCTATGAGGTCTCCCTGGAGCCCTCACCAGGCTGAACAGACCCACATCGTGCAGCCTGTCCCCATAGGAGAGGTTCTCCAGCCCTCTGATCATCTTTATGGCCTCTTCTGGACCAAATTCAACAGTTTGATGTCCTTATCTTGGGGGCATCAGAGCTGGGCATGGTACTGCAAGCCTTCTGAGCTAGTCAGGTGGTTTTATCTGGGGGTAATTTTCAGTCCTCCACACGTCTCCATGCTAAAAGCAGAGGGAGCGTGCTCAGGTTTGAATATTGTAGGTTTTGGATGCACGCTCGCGATCCGCCTGTGGCCAGTTGATGTTTTCAGCGTTGGGAGAGGCAGTGCAGTCCCATATCATCTGTTGCTGTAAAACTTAACATTGCTGTGGCATGCATCTTGAATTTCACATGATAAAACTTCTTCCCACAGTGATACTTTTAGCTTATTTTCTTGACGCTGTCATTCTGTTCTTTCTTTTTTCCAGTAGGTAGTTGGCAAACTGCAGGAAGCAGTTGAGTGTAAGAGATCTATTTTGCAACATGGCCATTATGGCTGGTATAGAAGCAGCTTGGAATGGTTACTTTTATGGATTGCCTCTTTGGTTTGACTCCTTTTTCTTTTTAGAGGTGCTCTGGTTATTCTTTTCTTTCACCCATGCTGTTCAGTCACATGCCAGGCCAACTGGATTCATGTTCCAACACAAATTGTCACTTTTTGTTTGTTACAGGTTGAAGAACCATAGAGTTGAAGAATCCTCCAGGGAATAGATAGTCCAGGAGGTAGACCCAGGAGATTGTAATATTGTTGTTCAGTCCCATATTCTGCTCTCTCTGTAGACACTGGCGCCAAGGCCAGCTTGGCTTCCCTTCCTCCCTTCTCCCTGCGCTGTCCAGTGGGATCCACTTAGCTGGTAAACATGTAGGGAGTAGCCTGTTTAGAGCCTGCAGAGGCCTGCCTAGGTCTAAGGATGGCAGTGGCCCTGGGCTATTAGGCAGTAAGGATTTATATGCTCTGTATTGCTCTGGAGCTTTTTCAAAACATTTCTATCTCTCTGCTCAATTTGAGAGCATTTTCTTTCATGGGGAAGTAAAATGTCCTTATTTAATTACCTTTTCCCCCTCCTTTCTCATTCCTTTCATTTGAGAAATCATGCAACTTGCCAGGCACTGCTTGTTTCATCAAATTCTGTTTGGTTGAACAAAGTACTTTTCTTTTCCTCTGCAGGCATAAAATTCCATTTTAAATTTTATTTTCCATTATGTATTCTAGTATTAAACTGTAGTTTAGTTCTGCAGAGTTCCAGTTTCTGGAAGAAATTTCTGAAGTCTGATGCTGTGCTGGTTTGAGCCAAGCTGGGATAATTTGGTGAGAAGAATTAGATGTTAGGCTGTGAAAAGGAACTAATGGTGATAGCTGCTGCACTCATAGGCTTGCTGAGATGGATAAGAACAAGAACACAAACATAGATAACGCAGGAGTTTGCTCTCTGTCTCTGGGGCTGCATGAACCTCTCTGTCTGACTTGCTGCCTGAGTAATCATTCTGCTTCCTAACTCCCCTGGCTGCCCCTCCAAACTCTACCTTAAATGTAAGGCAAAGTCTGGGGTAAGGTAGAGGGGTGGGAGAAGGTGGAAGGGTGGTTGGGAGCCCCTCCTGGGGACTCTGGTTTCTGGGAGGGCTGTTGTGTTTCTGTGTTACTTTTAACTTGTCTATGTCTGTATAGATTGTAAACACCTGCTTGTGTCCTGTGCTAAGCTGTAAATATAAAGCTCCGTTCAATTTCCAGCTCAGCTGAGTCTAGTTTGAGTGATTTTCTTAAGGGTAGGAGGGCAGGGAACACCCAAAGCATCACAGATGGTCTTGCTCACAGCTGCAGACTTTGTCCAGCTACCTGCTTTTGTGTTGCTCTTGCACATTGCTTGACTTTGTTGTATCTTCCTTTGTGAATCTGCTATGTGTCCTTGTGACTATTTGAGCTCATTTCTAGCTCAGACATAAGAATATTCAGAACAGAAAAGCTTAGAAATAGCAGCTAAGGGGAGAGGTGAACGTTCTAGGGACAGGCCACATAATGGCAAGGATGGATAAGTTAGTACCATTTCATTGGAGCATCAAGAGCTTTATGTCTAGTCTAGAAGCACAGCTTGGACCTTCCCCTTGCTGCTTCTGCTGCTTCAGCTGTGCCTGCTGCTATCTTCCACTGCTGCTGTTTTGGCTGCTGCTGCTTTGCTGCTTCGCTGCCACTTGACCTCTTCCTCATCTTCACTAAAGTTATTATATTTCTCTAGTAGTTGATTTCTCCTTAATGCTGTTACATTTAAACTATAAGAAACACAATTTCATTTTCCCCTGACTTTCCAAAACCAAAAAGTCTGTGTTGTGGTGAGTTTATTCTCCTGGGGGAGGGATCCACCCTGACCCAGGACAGTCCTTTGGTCTTATTTTCCACTTTGTGCATAACTCCCTGCAGATACTTCCATTGCAGATGATGTCTGTGCAGCTGTGTTGTCTGCTTTCTCATATGTCGTTGAGCATTGTAGGTGATAGTGATCTGATTCTGTTATTTACTGAGCTGTTTTTTTGTGGCAGCTTCTACAGAATTAGAGCAGAGATTGGGACAGAGAAATGTAAATTCAGTTCCCAGGAGCTGTGAAGGGTGCAGCATGAATCAGCACACAGTGCTTTTGGAGTCATTTGTAGCAGTTACCAATAAGGCAAATACATTTCTCCTTTAAAGTGTAGCTGTAAGTCACTGACATCCATGGACACTGTCTTTTAGGGTGTTGAGGAAGCTTTAAATCAGACACTAAGAAAGGATGATGGGAGTGCACTGAAGACACTGAGGCAGTGTAGAGGAGACTGTGGTGAAACAAGAAACAGTGTTATGGCCATAAGAACGGCTTCTTGGTGATGGAGCTGGGAAGCAGAGGTTCTATCTGCTAATGGATACACACCTTGTATGTGACCTGGCCACCCACCTGCCTCCCAGGCACTTCCCTTGCTGCTGAGGGGATGTCAGCAGCAGCAAAATGCACAGCGAATCGAAGACTGGAAACAAGAAAACGTGAAGGAGAGGAAAGCAAGCACAGGAAAAGAAAACACGTTGGCAAATGCTGAAGCGAGGCATTATGCTGACAGCTTCAGTAGCTGTGCTGTTGTTAGTGTGTCTTTCCCTGGTGCTTGTTAGAAGGATTGCTGTTGGTTTTACAGGCATTTGAAGATGAAAAATTAATGTCCTAAGACATGATGTGGTCATTGAAGCAAAGCATGAGGTGAGAGCAGATGAGACTTTAAGCAACTTGCTGCTTGTCCATGAATGAACAAGCATGCATAGTCCTATTTATAACTAAGAGGGTTTAATATCTTTTCATTCAAAGGCTGTTTTACTTGATTTTTATTTCTAATTTGAATCATAATGCATGAAGATAACATCCTTGTGTAAGGAATTTGCCCCAGTAAAAAGCCAGCAAAAAATACGAGTTCGAATCCTGTGTCATACCCTGTGGCAGTCACACTACAAGGTTAAGGCTGGAAAGAACAGGTATTAATGGAAATGAGATCCAGGCTTGCACACAATGGCAGACTTTCTGAATTGCTTACAAAAACACAGCAATTGAATAATTTTAAGGGGCTGGAACATCCAGAACTACTTTTTACTTTTAGTGGGGGGAATCATAAGCTCCTTTGAGATGAGAGAACTATATGGGAGGTGGTGCCAACTTCTAAAACACAGAATCACAGAAACCATCCATTTGAAAGACACCTCCAAGATCATCCCATCTGACCCTCAAGCCAACACTGACGGATCAGCACTAAACCACGTCCCTAAGCACCAGGTCCACAGGCTGCTTAAACACCTCCAGGGGCTGTGAATCCACCACTGCCTTGGGCAGACCCACCCAGTGTTTGATAACTCTCTCTCTGAAAAAATATTTCCTAACATCCAGCCTGAACCTTCTGTAGTGCAGCATGAAGCCATTTCCTCTAGTCCTGTCACTTGACACCAAGGAGAAGAGGCTGCCTCCCTCCTAGCTCCAGCCTCCCTTCAGGGAGCCATAGAGAGCAATAAGGTCTCTCAGCCTCCTCTTCTCCAAACCGAACAACTCCAGCTCACTCAGGTGCTCAGACTGCAATTGTTCTAACACTAACACTGGGCACTATGTACATCCTACATGCTATGCTCAGCATTAGGGGTGCCCTGACACCAGCCAGGAAGAGGAGAGGGATTATGGAGATAACAGAATCTATTGGAATGTGTTCGTTAGGTGGCCTGACTCTTCATAAGTTCAGAAGTACAGGGCCTTGGCTGAC
Organism: Pogoniulus pusillus; assembly: GCF_015220805.1. NCBI lineage: Eukaryota > Metazoa > Chordata > Aves > Piciformes > Lybiidae > Pogoniulus > Pogoniulus pusillus. The sequence continues at coordinate 1,296,122 of NC_087284.1, read as the reverse complement.
ACAGGTGCTCAGGTGCTCTATTACCTTCAAATCATAAAGGGACAGAGTCTGTAACTGTGTCAGGAATCACTGGTGGATCTCGGGAGTTAACTAAGTAGCAGGCTGAAGTTAAGTCTCACTGGGAAAGAGTGGAGGAAACATGCTATTGTAACTGGTCCTGATGCACCTTGCTTTCTGGGAATTGGCTTTTTGAGACAAGGGCATATCCAAGATCCCAAAGGTTACAAATAGGATTTTGGAATAACAGCTGCAGAAACTGATGATGGTAAATTGAAGTTGTTTATTACACCTGAACTCTCAGATCAGTCTGCAGTTGTGGCACAATATGACATAGGGGATGTGAAACTGCCAATTGCTTCTCAAACTGCATCACAGACAATACAGAACTGTGACTCTTTGGTGCCCATTCATAACCTGAATCATGAGTTGAAAAGTCAGAAAGTCATCAGCAGAACTCATTCACTTTTCCACAGTCCAGTTTGGCCTGTGAGAAAGTCAAATGGAGATTGGCACTTGACAGTCGACTTCTGTGCCCTGGACGAGGTGTCACCATCCATGAGTGCTGCTCTACCAGATACTCAGGGACTCCAGTATGAGCTGAATAACTGTTTGGTATATGTCAGATTGCCACTTGGCCCCCTGGGGTTAAATAAAGGGCTTTGAACTTGGGAGACCCCATGGAATGACTTAGGACCCTGGCAACGAAGGCAGCAAAACCCTCTGGAGACAGTCAGATTTCAAAGTCCTGTAGATGGCTTTAGGTGCACCCTCTACCAACCAGTCAGGGCAGGGGGCAGCTGCTTGGTGCCACGGTGTGAGACTTCAAAAGCCTGCTTAGAGACCTGCTTGGGAATGCCTTTGGAGACTGCTTGGGGCTGCTTAGGGAGCTGCCTGGAAGAACTGCTGAGAACTGTCTGCTGGGAGAGGGGGTGGTTAGTACCTGAGGAGCTGCTGCCATCCAGGTCCTGCCTGCCTGCCTCCCTGACCCGGCAAGCTCTGAATGGAGAGAGGGAAACTGCTGCGGAGAAGGAGGTAGCTGCTGTCCCGCCTGGCCCCACTCCTGGCCCTGTTTGCATCATCACTGCTTGAACACCACAGTATTTATTTGCAGTCTGCCAAATAAACTGTTTCAGGCACTCGACTCCATTTAAATCTTAACTCTGTTCCCAGGAATGTGAAGTTAGTTACATTAAAGGTCTGGTTGGGCATAAATCAAGAGTTAAGAACAGCCTCACTCAGTCCCTCTGATATGTAAGGACCAGTTGGAATGCACAGGGAGTTACCCACCGTGGGACCGTGACAGAGGGGATGGGGGAATCTTTCTTTCCTCTTACTTTCCCTCCTGTTTGTGGGGGGATGGTGGTGTTCGCTTTTGAGAGTGGGCTGTCATAAACAAGGACACCTACTCTAAAGAGTTTTGTTTGAGGGAAAGCTTTGTAATAGTTCTGCTTCTAGAATCCTTTTTTTTTTTAGTTTCCATGACAGATGACTGAGAGCTTGAAAAAACTGCATATTGTAGCATGGACAGTGCTTGAGTCCCAGCCTCTGCTCTGACCCTCAGCACGACCCTTTGCTGTCCTTTCTGCGCAGTAGCACAGTCACGCTCCTGGGACCCTGTCAGTTGCTTTACAGGAGATCCAGTAGGACAAGGGAGGTTATTCTTCCCCTGTACTCAGCACTGGTCAGGCCACAACTTGAGTGCTCTGTCCAGTTCTGGGCTCCTCAATTCAAGAGAGATGTTGAGGTCCTGTAATATGTCCAGATAAGGGCAACAAAGCTGGTGAGGGGCCTGGAACACAAAGCCTATGAGGACAGGCTGAGGCAGCTGGGGTTGTTTAGCCTGGAGAAGAGGAGGCTCAGGGCAAACCTCATTGCTGTCTACAACCCCCTGATGAGAGACTGTAGCCAGGTGTGGTTGGTCTCTTCTCCCAGGCAAGCAGCAACAGAAGAAGGGGACACAGCCTCAATTGTGCCGGGCTAAGTATAAGCTGGATGTTAGGAGGAAGCTGTTGGCAGAGAGAGTGATTGGCATTGGAATGGGCTGCCCAGGGAGGTGGTGGAGTCACTGTGCCTGGAGGTGTTCAAGCAAAGCTTGGATGAAGCACTTAGTGCCATGGTCTGGTTGATTGGCCAGGGCTGTGTGCTAGGTTGGATTGGATGATCTTGGAGGTCTCTTCCAACCTGGTTGATTCTATGACTTTGAGAATGTATTTCAGGGTAATTGCCTCCAAATGAAAAGAACTGCCTTTGGTCATCTTTGGTTAAGTGTAAATCTTGGCCTGACTTCACAGTATCCCAGTATCACCAAGGTTGGAAGAGACCTCACAGATCATCGAGTCCAACCCTTTACCACAGAGCTCAAGGCCAGACCATGGCACCAAGTGCCACATCCAGTCCTGCCTTGAACAGCTCCAGGGACGGCGACTCCACCACCTCCCCGGGCAGCCCATTCCAGTGTCCAATGACTCTCTCAGGGAAGAACTTTCTCCTCACCTCCAGCCTAAATCTCCCCTGGTGCAGCCTGAGGCTGTGTCCTCTCGTTCTGGTGCTGGCCACCTGAGAGAAGAGAGCAACCTCCTCCTGGCCACAACCACCCCTCAGGTAGTTGTAGACAGCAATAAGGTCTCCCCTGAGCCTCCTCTTCTCCAGGCTAACCAATCCCAGCTCCCTCAGCCTCTCCTCGTAGGGCTGTGCTCAAGGCCTCTCCCCAGCCTCATCGCCCTTCTCTGGACACGCTCAAGCATCTCAATGTCCCTCCTAAACTGGGGGCCCCAGAACTGAACACAGGACTCAAGGTGTGGTCTAACCAGTGCAGAGTACAGGGGCAGAATGACCTCCCTGCTCCTGCTGACCACACCATTCCTGATGTAGGCCAGGATGCCACTGGCTCTCTTGGCCACCTGGGCACACTGCTGGCTCATGTTCAGGCGGGTATCAATCAGCACCCCCAGATCCCTCTCTGTCTGGCTGCTCTCAGCCACTCCGACCCCAGCCTGTATCTCTGCATGGGGTTGTTGTGGCCAAAGTGCAGCACCCTGCACTTGGAGCTATTGAACCCCATCCCCTTGGACTCTGCCCATCTGTCCAGGCGGTCAAGGTCCTGCTGCAGAGCCCTTCTGCCCTCCAACCCAGCCACATCTGCCCCCAGCTTGGTGTCATCTGCAAACTTGCTGATGACTGACTCCATGCTCTCATCCAGGTCATCTATGATGATGATCTTCAAGACTGGATGAGGCACTTAGTGCCATGGTCTGGTTGATTGGTTAGGGCTGGGTGATAGGTTGGACTGGATGATCTTGGAGGTCTCTTCCAACCTGGTTGATTCTATGATTTTATGATTCTATGATTCTATGATTCTATGTTAAAGAAGATGGAGCCCAGCACAGATCCCTGAGGGACACCACTAGTGACAGCTGCCAGCTGGATGTGGCACCATTCACCACCACTCTCTGGGTCTGGCCCTCCAGACAGTTCCTAACCCAGCACAGAGTGTTGCCATCCAAGCCATGGGCTGACAGCTTAGCCAGCAGTTTGCTGTGGGGGACAGTGTCAAAGGCCTTGCTGAAGTCCAGACAGAGCACATCCCCAGGCCTCCCCACATCCACCAAGCAGTCACCTGATCATAGAAGGAGATCAGGTTGGAGAGGCAGGATCTGCCCTTCCTAAACCCATGCTGGCTGGACCTGAGCTCTTTGAGGATAAAAAAATGGGAGTGCTGACTCACACAGAGAAGTAGTGATTTTGTGTGAGGCCTTTGGCTTGTTCCAAGCATCTTGCCTTTGTAAAAGCCCCTGCCCAGTCAATGCAATGTTAGTGCTAGCCCACATGGCTCCAGGGAGGAGTCACTATTGCATTCCCTTTCTTTAGCCTTGTTTTGACAAAGCATTTGTATTAGCAGTATGCTGGAAATGCCTTCCTTACAACTGCAATCTAAGTGGAGGCTACATGAAAGGTTTCCATCTTTAGCTTTTCTTAAAATAATAAAATAAATAGAATCAACCAGGCTGGAAGAGAGCTCCAAGCTCATGCAGCCCAACCTAGCACCCAGCCCTGGCCAGTCAACCAGACCATGGCACTAAGTGCACTAAGTGCCTCAGCCAGGCTTGGCTTCAACACCTCCAGGGACGGTGCCCTCACCACCTCCCTGGGCAGCCCATTCCAATGCCAATCACTCTCTCTGCCTACAATGTCCTCCTAACATCCAGCCTAGACCTCCTCCAGCACAATTTGAGACTGTGTCCCCTTGTTCTGTTGCTGGTTGCCTGGCAGCAGAGCCCAACCCCACCTGGCTACAGCCTCCCTTCAGGGAGCTGCAGACAGTTTCTAAGCAGGTTTCAGAGTTGCTAGGGTTTTTTGTTTGTTTTTTTTTCCCATGTAGCCAAGACAATCACTTCTTCATTTCTGCCATTCAACATCTCTGTAAATTTTGACTGCAATGAAATTAAACTTTGAGTTTGCCTTTAAGCCTCTTTATTAATTCAGTTCCATTTGTGTCCACATGCTTTCTTCTGGAACTAGCACTTACATTGTTTTAACTGGAAGAAATAGACTTTGCTGGTGTGTGTTTTCTGTTGCACTTGAATGCTATCAGGATTTAGCTCATGCTTAGGCCAGAAATTATTTAAAAAATCCCATACATGTCTGGCATTGGAAATGTGTCCATGCAGGGGGTGCATTTTCTCTTTATTTTGTGGGATGCTGACTATTTTCACCACATCCACCACGTGTTGGGACCAGTGTTGCCTCTTTGCTTGCAAAACACTGGCATATATTTGTGGTGGTAGGCCAAAACAGGCTTAATATGAGTCCTGACATGTCCAGGCATGGTCCCTCACACCCCCCTCATCCCACTTCTGGGCTGGGGAGATGAGGGGAAGAGGATGAAGGGCATGCAAATTCCCCTCAGAAGTTTCATGCAACTCTGCTTCTGAGTCAATGGAGTAAAAATGTCTGGTTGCTGGTCACAGGGGCTATGGAGAATGCCTTTCATCCTAGGTCATGCACTTTGGCCACAACAACCCCCAGCAGCCCTACAGGCTGGGGGAGGAGTGGCTGGAGAGCTGCCTGGCAGAGAGGGACCTGGGGGTGTTGGTGGCCAGCAGCTGAACATGAGCCAGCAGTGTGCCCAAGTGGCCAAGAAGGCCAACAGCATCCTGGCCTGCATCAGCAGTGGTGTGAGCAGCAGGAGCAGGGAGGTGCTCATGCCCCTGCCCTCAGCACTTGTGAGCCCACACCTCGAGTACTGTGTCCAGTTTTGGCCACCACAGTACAGGAGGGACACTGAGGTGCTGGAGCAGGTACAGAGAAGGGCAACGAGGCTGGGGAGAGGTCTGGCAAACATATCCTGTGAGGAGCAGCTGAGGGAGCTGGGGGTGTTCAGTCTGGAGAAGAGGAGACTGAGAGGGGACCTTATTGCCCTCTACAGCTACCTAAAAGGAGGTTGTAGTGAGGCTGCAGCTGGTCTCTTCTCCCCAGTTACTAATGCTAGGACAAGAGGAAATGGCCTCAAGTTGCATCAGGGGAGGTTTGGGTTGGCTGTTGGGAGGAAGTTCTTTCCTGAGCAGATGCTCAGGCACTGGCACAGGCTGCCATCTCTGGAGGTGTTTCAAAGGAGAGTGGGTGTGGTGCTTGAGGCTATGGTCTAATGATGGAGGCTGCTGGGATGAAGGTTGAACTGGATGCTCCTGGTGCTCCTTTCCAACCACAGCGATCTCTAGTGATGAGATGTGCTGAGTGATTTGGTTTGGTCAAGGACTTGTCAGTGTGAACCTAATGATTGGACTTGATGAGCTTGGAGGTCTTTTCCAATCTAAGAAATTCTGTGAGTCTGTGATTCTGTGATCTAATTCTTCTCACCCAAATATTCCAGCTAGCTTCAAACCAGCACAGGAGGACTGTTGTGTATTTCACAAAGTGCCCTTCTGGAAAATTGGTATTAGTAAATCTTCACAAAGCAGAGGGACGTTTTGCTGGGAGTAAAATGTATGGCTGAATTTCGTGGGATATAAGCTACACTTACTTTGCTGGTTTTCCCCCAGGCAATCTTTCTCTTCTCTTTCAGTGTCACTAAGTTCTCAACCTTTCATTTTCTGTACACGGTATTCACATGGTCCCATTGAGTGTTCGGTGGGGGTCACTGCTGGAACTTTTCTGTCAAATATTTGTTCAAGTCTTACTTATGTGCAGTGAAAGAATTCATAAAGAATTCATATTTGAGTATCTCACCCTCTTGAAGAACTGACAGAAGACTGTTAGCAGCATAGCAGAGTGTGCCTGTTAGAAGGTGAAACATTAACTTACCACAGCAGAATGCAGATGCAGAACAGACTCTGGCTTAGGTGCGGCTACAGCGAAGGTCCTGGTGTGAATGCAGTTGTCATTTATGGATTTAAAGCACTTCTGTTGTTCTCTTATAATCTAAATGGTGAGGAGGCAATTGATAAGGATTATGATGCAATAAGTAGTCTCTAGGACTTAATGTCTTTTCTAAATGTATGAAGAATACCTAGGATGATGATCATTACAGGCTTAGCAAGGGATTCCTTTTTCTCTCTTGGGATTGCTTCATGTGACTTGTAGACAGTGTTTCAGACACGGAGAGAAAGCTGCCTGGTACTTGTCTGCTGGGAGAACCAAATCCATAACAGGCAGGTAGCATGATCCTGTCAGTAACTGTAAGCATGTTTTCCTTCATACCCATTGTATGAAATACTCATGCTTTTTACTGTAAATATATTGCTTCAGTTGCTCCTGAGCCATCTGAGCTGCTCTGGTGAGTGTATGCCAGGTGTAATTTCAACCCATCACACCTGGTCAGTGAACTTCCTTCAGCTCTGGAAGGCAGAGTTACAGCTGTTAACCTTGATTTGGTTAAGCTGAATTTCATAGAATCACAGAATGCTTTAGGTTGGAAGGGACTTCAAGGATCATCCAGTTCCAACCCCCTGCCATAGGCAGGGACACCTCCCACTAGAACAGGTTGCTCAAGGTCTTAACCAACGTGGCCTTGAACACCTCCAGGGAGGGAGCAGCCACAACCTCCCTGGGCAACCTGTTCACCTTTCCTCACTGGAAAGAACTTCTTTCTATCATCTAGTTTAAATCTCCCCTCTTCAATCTTAAACCCATTCCTCCTCATCCTGTCATTACAAGACCTTGTCAATCGTCCCTTCCCAGCCTTCCTGTAGGTTCCCTTCAGATACTCGAAGGCTACTATAAGGTCTTCTCAAAGCTTTCTCTTCTCCAGGCTGAAGAGCCCCAACTCTTGTAGCCTGTCCTCATAGTGGAGCTGCTGCAGCCTTCTGATCGTCTTCATGGCCTCTTCTGGACTTGCTCTATCATGTCCTGCTTGTGCTGAGGGCTCCAGAACTGCATACAGTGCTCCAGGTGGGGTCTGACAAGAGCAGAGTAAAGGGGCAAAATCCCCTCCCTTGCCCTGCTGCAACGCTCCTCTTGATGCAGCCCAGGGCACGGTTGGCTGTTGGGCTGCACGTGCACACTGCTGGCTCATGTTGAGCTAAATGTGACTTTGTCCCCTACGATTTCTTAAAGTGAACATCTGAAGTTACAGGGAAAAAAGATTTTATTGATAGTGCAATTTCAAGGTCATCAGCAGGTCAGGTTAATTGCATTGAAGAATAGAGTCATTCCAGCTTGCATGTCGTGTAAGGATTTTCTGTTTATAATATGATGATTTCTATGATACTCATTTGCACACTAGGAAAAACTGTAAGGCACTTCAGTGTTGTGAAGTGAGCCACTATGAATTCTATTTACTAAGGCAATTACATATGTAGTTGAAATGAGAAGCCTCAACCTTCTTCAGGAATTTAGCAGCATCAGAAAGACTTTCTGCTCCCTCCCTCTACATTTTCAAAACATTTTTTTGCTAAAAGCCTTCCCCCAGACACACAGGGGAAAAATAAAAGGGGAATAAAAGAATCTGCAAATCTCTTGGAGATCTAATCATAGAATCAGTCAGGGTTGGAAGGGACCACAAGGATCATCTACTTCCAACCCCCTGCCATGCCCAGGGACACCCTCCCCTAGAGCAGGCTGCACACAGCCTCAGCCAGCCTGGCCTCAAACACCTCCAGCCATGGGGCCTCAACCACCTCCCTGGGCAACCCATTCCAGCCTCTCACCACTCTCATGCTCAACAACTTCCTCCTCACATCCGGGCTGAAGCTTTCACGTATATGAACCTGCCCTGTGTATGCCTGTGACGGAGGTGCTGCAACTGGGCTGTGCAGCTCTTGAGCAACAGTGCCTCTGCTCTGATTTCATGTGTCAGTTTCTGCCTCCCTCGATTTCAGTTCTACCTTCCAATGTGAACCATTTTTATTTGAACTCTGGAATAATTAGCAAAGTAGTGTATACAATGTTCTGCATGCTGTCTGTCATGCAGCCAAATGTACTTTCCTGATGTAAACAATAAGCCAAACATAATAAATATATTAATGAAGCAGTAAGTTGAACCTTTGCCATACAAACTACCTACCTGCATACCTATACGAGGAGAGTGGCAACAGGCATGTCATAAAATTTGGAATTGATCCAGAAATGGATGTTGTTAACAGGGGATATTACCCTCACACATGTTTTAAACATGTATTTTCTTCTAAAGTGTGACAGCACTGAGCTTTAGCAACGCAGTCTGAAAGTCTCTCTGTGCTTGATGAAAAGCAGAATGTCCTGTAAGAGACAGAGAAAAAATCTGAGAGATGAAGCAGCACAGAAGGAAAAGGCAGAGTCAAACAGTTATTTTGGCCACCCACACTGGTACAGCAAGTCTTTAGTAGGGAAAGACAGAGGTTTGGGAGGCCTGCTGAAAAACACAGACAGGTCATGTTATAAGGGAAGTCCAGGTGCTTGTGGATCCAACAGCGACGCCCTTACCCATGCTGAGTGGTTCCTTTCTCCCTACTTAAGTTGCTGGGGCTGCTTAAATAACGCAGTGCTCTTCAATGCATTTGTGAGTATTAATGTCCTCCTTCTGGCTGTGGAGGTGATGTTTTTGGCAGGAACCCTCCTTTTTGAACATTTAAGGGAGAGACATCTGAAAATGGTTTGCTTGATCCAAAAATGTAGTTACAGCTGAAGGAGAGAGGAGCAGATTAGACTCTTTAATCACTTCTTACACATCTTTTAGTTGCTGGAAATGTGATCAGTCACTGTAAATGCTATTTTAGCTAAAAGTAAGCAGGAGGACTCATTGCAGAATTTTGGCTGTTTATCCGATGGTTATCGATACGTGACAAGATACTGGTGATCTTGTCTCTCTGGCAGTCAGCAGAAGAAAACCCCACAGGCATCCAGAGGCTGTAGAGAAAGCACAGAAACACACACACTGGAAAAGGTGGAGAGGTCAAGTTTAGTGTTCAAACCCTCCTCAGGACTAACTTCAAATATTACCTTTGAGCTGCAAAAGGCTGGACTTCAGCAACGATTTTGACCAGACAGGCTGCACAATGCAGTCATCACCAGCACTTGAAAAAACAGCAACCTCTGGTGACAAGTAGTTTGAAGAGTGGTTGCTATTAATCAGGTAGTGCCTGTTACTAAGGGGAAATTAATTAACACAAGATGATATTTTCTCCAAAATTAATATTGTTTATTCATGTTGATGTTCAGAACTCTGCCACCCCTGACCACTATTTTTACTAATATTTAGGTTCTTACACGGTCATGGAAACATTCTCTGGATAATATCTAGATCTAGTAATAACCAGCAAAATATTTAAACACCAATTGAACTGGAAGAGAAGGTTCCCGTGGTCAAATGCTGCTTGTGGCCAATACACCACTTGCCCACTAGATGGGCTCAAGGAGCTCTTTCTGCTTATGGCAGAGGGCAATGGAGAGTTACAAAGAAGCATTTAAGTAGTTGCTCACAAATTATTACCAACTTGCAGGGGCCAGCCACAGTCATGACACCAGACTGGGTGCAGTGGCTGCCACACCAGGAGGCTGTAGGAGGCTGTGCTGCCATTCAGCCAGACTTGGACAGGCTGGAGGGGGGGGCAGGGAGAAATGGAATGAAATTCAACAAGTCTTGCACCTGGGAAAGAACAACCTCAGGGATCAGTATAGGTTGGGGAAGGCAGTGAAGGATAAAAGGATCTGGGAGTCCTAGTGGAGGAGAGGTTGACCATGAGCCAGCAGTGTGCTCTTGTGGCCAGGAGGGCCAATGCCATTCTGAGGTGAATTGAAAGGACTGTGGGTAGTAGGTCGAGAAGGACTCTCCTGCCTCTCTGCTCTGCCCTGGTGAAGCCACATCTGGAGTACTGTGTCCAGTTCTGGGCTCCCCAGTTGAAGAGGGACATAGAACTGAGAGTTTGGTGCAGAGCAACAATGGTGATGAAGGGGATGGAACATCTCTCTTACAAGAAGAGCCTGAGGGAGCTGGGGCTGTGCTGCTTGGAGAAGAGGAGACTGAGAGGTGACCTCAGCAGTGGTTTTCAATATGTGCAGGTGGGTGCCAGGAGGCTGGAGCCAGGCTCTGCTGGTGATGCCCAGTGCCAGCACAAGGGGCAGTGGTGGAAGCTGAGGCATAGGAGGTTCCAGATAAACATGAAGAGATATTTTTTTCCCTGTGAGGGCAACAGAAGCCTGGCACAGGCTGCCCAGGGGGCTTGTGGAGTCTCCCTCTCTGGAGGTATTCCAAACCTGCTTGGACGCATTCCAGTGTCATCTGCTCTGACAAGGGGGTTGGGCTGGATGAGCTTTCAAGGTCCCTTCCAGCCCCTGACATGCAGGGACTCTGAATAGGACAACAGTTGAGAGCCATATTGCACTTCTTTTACATGAAAGTTCTGCCTGAGCAGCTGTGGAGAGTAATGAAGGTAGGGGACAACCACTAACAGCAAAGATAAAATGCCTGCTGATTGGAGTCTTTTGGGGTGGCAGTGCAGTTGTCATGGTTGATGAGCAGTTCCTGGCAGCACTGGTTTGGGAGTGCATCCTTCCATTTCTGCTCAAGGCCCAGGTCAAATGGGCTCCTCTGCAGCGGAGCTGAGCTGGCTGCGAGCCAGTGACTGCTGCCCACTGGGTTCTCAGCACCTGGAAACAAAGTCGTTGTTGACTGCACCAGTGCTTGCTGAGGCTTCAGCATGACTTTGGGTCAAACATTCACACATATGCCAAGGTGTGAGCTCAGCAATCTTTGCTCTCCAGATGCGAGCTGGTGCCCGCCCGTTGGAGGTAAACTGTGCAGACAGCAGCATTGTGCGAGGAATTAGTGTGCTGTCCCCTGTGGCTTTGGGGTAAATACAGACCCCAGAGTCAAGCTGCAGCATGTCTTAAAAAAGTAAATAAGGTCCCTGAAATCTTACTCATGAAGCACATCTGCACATTGTCTTTTGAGGGTATGTGGAAGTGGAATTAAAAGTTTGTGTCCTTGGGTTTTGTTCATAAGAGAAACCACTTTGCTTTACCTTTAAAGGGAAGTGAAAATCAAACTCTCCTTCCCACCATGGTTTCACAGAATGGCTTAGGTTGGGAGGGACCTCAGAGATCATCTACTCCAATCTCCCCACCATGGGCTGGGACAGCTCTCAACTAGACTGGGCTGCTCAAGGTCTCATCCAATTCAGCCTTGAATGTCCTCAGAGAGGAGGCATTCACAGCTTCCCTGGGCAGCTATTCCAGTTCTTCAACATCTTTGTTCAACATCTTTGTGGGTGCCATGGACAGAGGCACTGAGTGCAGCCTCAGCAAGTTTGCTGACCACACCAAGCTGTGTGGTGCAGCAGCCAGGCTGGAGGGCAGGGATCCATCCAGAGGGACCAGGACAGGCTGCAGAGGTGGGCACAAGCCAAGCTCAGGAGGTTCAACAAGACCAAGTGCAAGGTCCTGCAGCTAGGTCGAGGCAATGCCAAGCTCAAATGCAGGCTGGGCAGTGAGTGGCTGGAGAGCTGCCCTGAGGAGAGGGACTTGGGAGTGCTGCTGGACCAGAAGCTCAACATGAGCCAGCAGTGTGCACTTGCAGCCTGGAGACCAACCAGAGCCTGGGCTGTATCAGACGTGTGGCCAGCAGGTGGAGGGAGGTGATTCTCCCCCTCTGCTCTGCTGTGTTCTGGTGAGACCTCAGCTGGAGTACTGCATCCAGGTCTGGAGCCCCCATTACAAGGAGGATGTGAAGATGCTGGAGAGTGTCCAGAGAAGGGCCAGGAGGATGCTCAGAGGGCTGCAGAACAAGAGGACTCAGTTTCAAGTTGTGCCAGGGCAGGTCTAGGCTGGGTGTTAGGAGGAAGTTGTTGGCAGAGAGAGTGATTGGCATTGGAATGGGCTGCCCAGGGAGGTGGTGGAGTTGCTGTCCCTGGAGGTGTTCAAGAAAAGCCTGGCTGAGGCACTTAGTGCCATGGTGTGGTTCACTGGCCAGGGCTGGGTGCTAGGTTGGACGGGATGAGCTTGGAGCTCTCTTCCAAGCTGCTTGAGTCTATGATTCTGTGACTTCTAGATATGCCTGTCAAGTAGTTTGTCTGATATAGCAGATGTTTTCATCACAGGTTACTCTCAACTGCATTACATCCTTATTAATGGGAAGGGGAAGTACTGTCTGCAGGATGGGCCTGATTATTCCATGTAAGCATGTGACTGTCTGCACCTGGATGCTTTGTGTTTTGTCCCTTCAAACTGTAGCCTCATTGTGGGACACTTGATCTACTCTTACCATGCCTCAAGGAGATCTTTCAGAAGCAGGCACTTTCAATATGTGACATTTTACACTAGCTGAATTAGCAGCATTCTGTCTCAGTGCTTACTTATGGCTGAATGTGTACTGTCCTCAAAGGCTTACTGCAGCGTTTCTGGTCTCAGTCTGGTAGTGCTTAGGATTCAGCGTGGTGTGGTAAAGGTCTCTGTTTCATGCTCTCTGGGAGTGTTGGAGTATTTTTGCTGCACAAGCAGCTGATTTGTGGGGCTACATCTGATGGACCAGAAGCATTTTGGCTTTGTGTGTAAAATACCCCATCCTGCTGGCTGGAGACCACAGAACAGGTGGATGTGGGCTTTTGTTTCCACACAGCCCATGTCAGCCTCTGCTTGGAGCTGCCTCATACCAGGATGTGTGCCCTCTGGCAAAGCAATCCTTGGCTGAAGGTTTGTTGCTGTCATTAGACCAGATGTTTGAATGGTGAGAGAGACATCAGGAAGTAAGTCTGAGCTGTGGTAGAGCAAACTATAGGCTCAGTGTAATTATATGGTGGAGCTTGAGGGGTAGCTTAGGGAACATCTGTAGAGGGAAATCACAGCATCTGGTTGGTGCAACAAGCAGGGAGTGTAGATTACCTGTTTGTGGAAAGCTATTTCGAGACTCAGGGGGAGGTAGAGTGATCAGGGAAACTGGCAGTGCAGTAATGAAATTACTGCCAGCATTTAGGTAGATGTCAGATATTCTTACAGATCAAGGAGAGGGAAGACTGAAGCAGAACAGTGTTTAAAGCAAATGAGCAGTACAGCAAATCAGACATCCTGTGTCTTCTGAGGGCCTGTGTGGAGCACTTAGATGTGAACTGAATTAACTTTGCAGAGAGTTGGAGCTACTCCCTTGATGTGGCAATGTGAGCAAGTCCTCAAAGTTCTTACTTTTATATAGCACTGTGAAGCATTGCCATTTTAACAGGGAAACTCATGCAGTGACAAAGACAAGGAGATGAAATAAGACCTCTTTAGCTCTGATGCACTACTGTGTTTTAGTATTTACTCAAATGCTTTCAAAACCTGAAAAGAAGAAAAGTTCAATTGATAATGATCCCTCAAGATTTTTCTGCCCTTTTTTTTCACATATAATTTCAACAAGATGTGACAAACTGAAAGAAAGGGACCTGGGTACTGGTAGAGAGTAGCTGAACATGAGCCAGCAGTGTGCCCAGGGTGGCCAAGAGAGCCAGTGGCATCCTGGGCTGGCTCAGGAGCAGTGTGGCCAGCAGGACAAGGGAGGTTATTCTGCCCCTGTGCTCAGCACTGCTCAGGCTGCACCTTGAGTGCTGTGTCCAGTTCTGGGCCCCTCAATTCAAGAGAGATGTTGAGATACTGGAAAGTGTCCAGACAGCCCTGTGAGGAGAGGCTGAGGGAGCTGGGGGTGTGCAGCCTGGAGGAGAGGAGGCTCAGGGCAGAGCTCATTGCTGTCTGCAGCTCCCTGAAGGTAGGTTGTAGCCAGGTGGGGTTGGGCTCTTCTGCCAGGCAAGCAGCACCAGAACAAGGGGACACAGCCTCAAGTTGTGCCAGGGCAGGTCTAGGCTGGATGTTAGGAGGAAGTTGTTGTCAGAGAGAGTGATTGGCATTGGAATGGGCTGCCCATTCCAGTGGGAGGTGGTGGAGTCACTGTCCCTGTAGGTGTTGAAACAAAGCCTGGCTGGGGCACTTAGTGCCATGGTCTGGTTGATTGGCTAGGGCTGGATGCTAGGTTGGACTGAATGAGCTTGGAGCTCTCTTCCAACCTGGTTCCATGATTCTGTGATCACTTCTTACATATTGTCTCATTTCTAAAAAAATATTTCTGATCACTTTCTGGTCAGGTCTCATTTTCAGCTCAAGTGAGACCATTCCTAGTGTATGTAATTTTTTACCCTAGTGTTAACTTGTATTCCCTTTTAATCATTCTCTGTAGTACCTCATTCTTCTAAGCAGCATATTCCTGAGTAGCCAGACAGAGCTATTTCAGTGTAGGAGCCCAAGCAATATTAACAGTTGCAGATTCTTGGGTTTAATTGGATGTCTTTGGCTACAAAAAACGACCCTTGAATGCGGTGTCCCTTGTGTGTAAGAGCCATTCAGTGGAAAAAAAGAAGGTCTGCTCTTTTTTTTTAGGGCAAGAGAGACCTCATAATTGCATGTGGCCAACTGTGGTCCCATTGCAGGGAATGCTGGCATTGGTTGTCTGGGCACTTTCTGCTTTTATTGCACACTGTGCAGCAGCTAGCTCACATAGTGCTTTTCTGGACTCTGCTTTGAATAGAGGTCTGGACCAAGTGTCCTCTACTTCTCTTCCAACCTAAATGTTGGTTTTATAACTTTATTAGATAGTCATTTCAACCATCCCTTAAGAATTAATATTGGTGGCTTGGGGGAAGCTTATTTGTACATTTCTACACAATTAAACAGTGAAAATCAATCTTTGAATAGTATGGTGGGGGGAAAAGAGGTTGTGGATCTTGCCATCTGCTCATAATTTTCCCTACTGTTAAAGAATACAGTCCCATTTAGAGCATGGAGAGCATGGCACATCCTCTGTTTAACAGCAGCCGAGCAGCAGCTAGTGCTGAGGGCAAGCTCTGGGGCAGATTTGCTTTGCAGCACCTTTCTGTTGAGTTACATAGCTCCTTTCTTTGTCAAGGAGGTAGCACCATTATTATTTTGTTAGTTCTTTGAACTCATTTAGGCATCTGAATACTTTTGAGAAGCTGCCATCTGCTTATAAATGCTATTGAGAAAACCTGATAAATTTGCCTTGGTTCTGTTATCATAAGCAAACTAATCAGATTGGGTTACCAGCTTGAAGGTCCCTAGACTGGCTCTGCACAGGTTGTCTTTAATCAAGTAGGACACAGTAACTCAGAAATCAGACATCACTGTCATTTCTTATTAACCTGACACTGCATGCAATGGTGAGGGATGTGGAGATGCTGGAGTGTGCCCAGAGAGGAGCCACGAGGGTGCTCAGAGGGTTGCAGCAGCTCTGCTGTAAGCACAGACTGAAAGAGTTGGGGCTGTGCAGGCTGCAGAAGAGGAGGCTCCCAGGTGACCTTCTTGTGGTCTTCCAGCATCTGAAGGGGACCTACAAAAAAGCTGGGGAGGGATGTTTTAGGCTCTGAGAGAGTGACAAAACTGGGGGGAATGGAGCAAAGCTGGAGGTGGGGAGAGTCAGAGTGGAGGTGAGGAGGAAGTTGTTGAGCATGAGAGTGGTGAGAGGCTGGAATGGGTTGCCCAGGGAGGTGGTTGAGGCCCCATGGCTGGAGGTGTTTGAGGCCAGGCTGGCTGAGGCTGTGTGCAGCCTGCTCTAGGGTAGGGTGTCCCTGAGCATGGCAGGGGAGTTGGAAGTAGATGATCCTTGTGGTCCCTTCTAACCCTGACTGATTCTATGATTCTGTGATTCTATGGATGTGGTACAAAGTTGTCTGAGCTTGATTCCATAAGCTAAAGCTCAGAGAACAGTCACGTTGTCCTTGCTGGCTCTTTAAAGAAAAAGAAAACCAGTGTTGACCTCATTCCACACTAGTACAGCTGGTGGAGAGTTGACTGCAGCTGAGCATGCTTCTTGAATTCTAAATCCCAACTTCTGAGTTCTAACCCCTTCCCAAACCCTCAGTGTTAACAGTGATTGTGTTTAGTGCACGTGATCTGCATGGGGGTTGTATAAATACATCTATTTGTTAATGGTAGCCCAAGTTTTGCAAGCTGTGGCTTGGAAAGGCTCATGTCTTGAGACTTCAGGTGTGGGGAAATGATGGATGCAAAACTGAGCCCTCCCAACACACAGAGTTACCAGGTCAGGCATGTCCAATCAGCACTGGGTGACAAGGGCAGGTCCTCTCCAAAGCCCTTGCACAACTTCACCTGGTTCAGGTAGAATACCTATGCTACAAAATCAGACATATTCAGTACAGGGGTAGGGTTACTACAATTAGCTCTTGGAGTAGGAGGAGTTATTACAGTCAGTTCCTGGAACTCATTTCCATCCTGTCCCACCTCTTCACGCATGCTCACTGCCACCTGGTGGTCGTCTTTTGGGGTCTCTGGGAGGAAGGCTGATGTCTTCCTCAGTCTGACCTCTCTACCTTTCATCCACCTAGCATCAGTTGTGAGTCACATTCTTGGCTGGAGTCTCCAATGTTCTCATCTTTGACTACAGTATTCTTCTTCTCCCGGAGAGTGTTTCAAGACCCTCTCAAGCTTAACCCCTCTCCTCTGTGTTATCTGACTGATGATGCTTAATATCAGTGCTCACATAGTTCATGATTTAACTAGGTTGCTACACTCTATGTTCTCTCGCCCTTGTCCCATATCAGAAAGAATCACTTCATTGCTGTGATGATGTCTGGTTTTGATGAAAGATGGTGCTTGATAAAGTAGGGTGGTTGACCACCCATCAGCAGTGTGATTACACATTATGGGAGGCATTTATCCAACAGTCAGTAAGAGTCATTCCAAGGTATATGATTCTCTGGAGGCCAGGCAAAAGACTTGTGATATCCTCCCAAGAATCTCTTCCTCTTTTAATGCTGTTCTGCTCGTGCCTACAGGAAACTACTGGTATTTGTAATGAACCCAGGCTCCAAGTGATTTTTGCTCCACAAAGATAAATGATGGAGGAAAGACAGAAAGACTATTTTTAAAAACCTTAGTCAAAACATGTTAAAATATAGTCTCCAAAGCTGGGCAGTATTAGTGAGCTAACTATTATAGGCACCATAGCACAGTAGGGTTTTGGTGAGAGCATCGTTCCTCAGCTAGACATATAATACAAGTTCTATAAAGGATTTCTGGTTTGAGTAACAAAATGAGATACATTTTCATCACAGAGGGACACGAGGTGAAAAGTTCAGGTCTGGATCCGCTTTGAGGTCTGTTTATATCAATAAATGTGATAAAATGCAGCCACAAGCTTCATATTCATGTTTTCCTAGTTCAGGAGAACTTGGAGACAGCTGAGTTTTGCACCTTCTGCAGTTTGCAGGCATCTGCTGCCAGGGAATGAACAGTGCCACTAAACAGCAGAGCCTGCAGGACTTTTGCATGTTATGCTATTCCAAAAGTAGATTGAAATCCAGATCGTAGACTACCAAAGCTAAAGCATCTTGGCAGCTCCCCTGGCACCTCACCTCCTTGCTACTCTAAAATTATTCTTTCATCTAAAGTCTGCTGAGTAATAAAGCAAATGGCACTCAGGTCTCTATTCTGTGACTGAATAGCAGGAAAATTGGTCATGCAGCTCAGTTAAGTTCTAAGTGAAACAAAATTAGGGAAGTCATTTGGCTCCACTGCTGTTTTGCAAACATAGGTGTAAATGGTCCAGAGTATCTCATCACAGGCTCACAGGATGTCAGGGGCTGGAAGGGACCCAAGGAGATCATCCAGTCCAACCCCCTGCCAGAGCAGGACAGTCCTATCTAACACAGATCACAGAAGAACACATCCAGACAGGCCTTGGCAGTCTCCAGAGAAGGAGACTCCACAACCTCTCTGGGCAGCCTGTGCCAGTGCTCTGGGACCCTTACAGTAAAGAAGTTCCCCCTTGTGTTTTGGCAGAACTTCTTTTGCTGCAACTTACACCCACTGCTCCTTGTCCTATTTGGGCTGTTCATGATTGTGTAGGTAAAATGGCATTTGATTCTGCTCCCTTTAAATTAAAACTGATTTGTTTTGAGTGTCACAAACGTTTGGTGCCATGCTGCATTGCTAAAGAAATGCATTGATGTTTGACTTGTGTCTATAAATCCATCACAGAGCAATTTAAAGTAGCCTGTTTCAGAGACGTGTCTGAATTGCTCTTCAGTGTGAAAGTACTCTTCTGCCCATTGTAACCAAACCAAAAGCAGCTAAGCAGAGATCCTGATGGACTAAAACTTAATCTTTGTACACAAGTGCAAGTTTTTACTTTGGGGCTTCATTTGTGTGCTGGTTCGAAGCTAACTGGAATATCTTAATGAGAGAAATTAGATTATAGGCTGTGAAAAGAAAACACTGGTGGTGTCTGTTTCACTGATAGGCTTGTGGAGACCTATGAAAGGACACAAGCATAGATAAGGCAGTGTTGATCCCTGGCTCTGGCCATATTATTAACTCCTCCTGGAACACAAACTCTATGAGGAGAGGCTGAGGGAGCTGGGGGTGTGCAGCCTGCAGTAGAGGAGGCTCAGGGCAGAGCTCATTGCTGTCTACAACTACCTGCAGGGAGGCTGTAGCCAGGTGGCATTGGTCTCTGCTGCCAGGCAAGCAGCAACAGAACAAGGGGACAGAGTCTCAAGCTGTGCCAGGGCAGGTCTAGGCTGGATGTTGTTAGGAAGTTGTTGGCAGAGAGAGTGATTGGCATTGGAATGGGCTGCCCAGGGAGGTGGTGGAGTCGCTGTGTCTGGAGGTGTTGAAGCCAAGGCTGGCTGGGGCACTTAGTGCCATGGTCTGGTTGGTTGGGCAGGGCTGGGTGCTAGGTTGGGCTGGATGAGCTTGGAGGTCTCTTCCAACCTGGTTGATTCTATGATTCCATGATGCTATAAACCTCCCCCTGCACAACTCAAGACTGTGTTTCCCTGGGAAACAATTTCTGTCTACCTGCAGGAGGATTCCTTTACTTAGGAATTTTATAGGACAGCCTGTCACAAGGAAAAGGAAATACTCCTTGCAGCATACTGATTTACTGTAGTTTAGTGCTAAGGAAATAAGTGCCAGGGAAAATTGAATCCAGACACGAAGCAACTGGTTTAGCTGATCTCTACCACCATATGTAGCTTGGCTAGAGTGCTCCAGCTTCAGAAATGTTGATTTCTTTAGGCGAACTCTGATGTAATGACAGAAAAATGATGCTTAATTTTAGTTGAATAATAAGCTCTCATTCTGGCTGGGACACTTAGTGCCATGGTCTGGTTGATTGGCTAGGGCTGGGGGATAGGTTGGACTGGATGAGCTTGGAGGTCTCTTCCGACCTGGTTGATTCTGTGGGTCTGTGGCAGTCTGCAGAAAGAGCACATTTGCTAAGTTCATGCTCATCTATGAATCTAGGGAATAATAGAATCTGAAGTTCAAGTCCTGGGTTGCTTCTCCCACGAAGTTTAGGGTTTTTTGCTATTGGTTGGTTGTGTTTTTTGATTGCTTGGTTGGTTTTTTTTTTTGCTTACTGTTCTCTAGCTTAAGAGATTTTGAAAAGAGCAGAATTCCAGGTTGTGTATAACTTGTTTATCTGGGGCATTTGAGTTAGAAGCTGTGAACTGTAACCTGCCTGTTGTCACTCCTGTTCATGCTGGGAGGAAGGCCAGCGTGCCAAAGTGAAAGCAGTTGCAGTGGGCATTGCTTTACATCTTGCAGGTCATGTAATATTTCACTGAAATGTCTGTTGATATTTGAGTATTTGATGAAGTGACCTCATTGCTATCTACAGCTACCTGAAGGGAGGCTGTAGCCAGGTGGGGTTGATCTCTTCTGCCAGGCAAGCAGCAACAGAACAAGGGGACACAGCCTCAAGTTGTGCCAGGGGAGGTCTAGTCTGGATGTTAGGAGGAAGTTGTTGTCAGAGAGAGTGATTGGCATTGGAATGGGCTGCCCAGGGAGGTGGTGGAGTCACCGTGCCTGGAGGTGTTGCAGCCAAGCCTGGCTGGGGCACTTAGTGCCATGGTCTGGTTGATTGGGCAGGGCTGGGTGCTAGGTTGGACTGGATGATCTTGGAGGTCTCTTCCAAGCTGCTTGATTCTATGATACCAGAGGATCTCCATCATTTTGTCAAATGTTTTACAACTGTGATGAATGAGTTTGAATAAATAGCATAAATGTTTGTCAAACAGGCCAGGTCCAGCTGGAGAGCTGTGACCAGTGGTGTCCCCCAGGGATCAGTGCTGGGGCCAGTCCTGTTCAACAGCTTCATCAATGACATTGCTGAGGGCACAGACAGACAGAGTCTGCTCAGCAAGTTTGCTGCTGACACCAAGCTGGGAGGCTTGGCTGAGACAGCCAAAGGCTGTGCTGCCATCCAGAGAGACCTGGGCGGGCTGAGCTGGGCACAGAGGAACCAGAGGAGGCTCAACAAGGACAAGTGCAGAGTCCTGCATCTGGGGAGGAATAATAAACTTCAGCAGCACAGGCTGGGAGGTGACTGCTGGAGAGCAGCTCTGTGGAGAGAGACCTGGGGGTGCTGGTGGATAACAAATTGCCCATGGCACAGCAATGTGCCCTTGTGGCCAAGAAGGCCAATGGGATCCTGGGCTGTATTAGAGTGTGTCCAGCAGATCAAGGGAGGTTCTCCTCCCCCTCTACTCTGCCCTGCTGAGACCTCATCTTGAATACTGTGTTCAATTTTGGGCTCTCCAGTTGAAGAGGGACAGGGATCTGCTGGAGAGGGTCCAGGGGAGGGCTATGAGGATGATGAGGGGACTGGAGGGCATGGATGATGAGGAGAGGCTGAGAGACTTGGGACTTTTGAGTCTGGAAGAGAGAAGACTGAGAGGGGATTTGATAAATGTTTATAGTATCTGAAGGCTGCCAGGAGAGGGAGAACAGGCTCTGGACAAGGAGCAATGGGTGTAAGTTGCAGCACAGGAGGTTCCAGCTCAACACAAGGGGGAACTTCTTTACTGTAAGGGTCCCAGAGCCCTGGCACAGGCTGCCCAGAGAGGTTGTGGAGTCTCCTTCTCTGGGGACTTCCAAGGCCTGTCTGGATGTGTTCCTCTGTGATCTGTGTTAGATAGGATTGTCCTGCTCTGGCAGGGGGGTTGGACTGGGTGATCTCCTTGGGTCCCTTCCAGCCCCTAACATCCTGTGAGCCTGTGAAGTTCAGGCCAAGCAGCATGCAGCAAACAGAAGTTGCCCTTGTGGAACGTTTGCAAGTGTAGATCGCTGGCAGGTGGTACGTAGAGGGCTCTGTGAGGGTAGCCTGTCCTGCGGGGAGGGCAAAAGGGAACCTCCTCGGTGCTGCAGCAATACCTCTCCCTTGTTGCTACTGCTTTTAACAGACACAGAGGTTTGATCATACTAAGAAGAATAGTTTGGGGTTGGTTAAGCTGCAATCATAGTATTTGGTGGCAACTGCAGACTTGCCTCTAGACTGCCCTGAACCAGTATGGAAAGGAACTTGAGTGACTTCTCATTTAACTGTTTTGTTAGAAAAACTGTAGGGGTGGAAGGGTTTGGGGGCAAAACTTAAACCAAAAATCAGTCTTGGTGTGAGGCTAAGCATGCTCCAGGGTCTGTCTTACCTCTGGCTCTTGCCTCTGCTGATGAGAGCAGTGAAAGGCTGGCAGCCCAAGGGGCAGTTCACCATTGACTGGGGAAGCACTGTGCAGTGTTTGCTTCAGAGAGGAGAATCTGCTGCCAGAGCAGTGGTTGGTTTTGTATCTAAGCTTCTCTTATGCTGCTGTGCAGGACCTTTGTGGCTAATGCACTTACAGCAAGCTGATTTCCAAGTGCAACTGAGAAGCATTTAGCACAGAGGTTTGGTTTGGGGGATTTGGGTTGGGTTTTTTGCATTTGTTAATGGGGATGAAGTGATTCCCAGATCATTGCTCTGCATTCTCCCTCACTCTTCATCTGACCATAGTGTGGTGGAGCTCACCAATATCACATGTCTTCCTCCTGCAACATCTGGAATATTTTTCACCTGTAAGAATGGGGAACAATTTCTGGAAGTGGATTTCCCACTTAATGAATGCAGGCTTTTATCAGTAATTTCCTGATTTTAATGTGTGGCTTTGGCCACCTCCCTTTGTCCAAACCATGTTAATTGGAATGTGGAGCAGTACCCTGCTTTTACCTCATTTTTGGGTGAAGTCCTTAAGTACTTCTACTGTTAAATCTTTGCAGTCTGATCTATAGGTCCTTAAGAGAGCCTGCAGGTGTATCCCCACTGCTGGAGAAGCCTTCCTAGTCATGAGAGTCTGAAAGTATATCCTCACTGCTGGAGAAGCCTTCCTAGTCTCCAGAGTCTGCAGGTGTATCCTCACTGCTGGAGAAGCCTTCCTAGTCATGAGAGTCTGAAAGTACATCCTCACTGCTGGAGAAGCCTTCCTAGTCATGAGAGTCTGAAAGTACATCCTCACTGCTGGAGAAGCCTTCCTAGTCTCCAGAGCCTGCAGGTGTATCCCCACTGCTGGAGAAGCCTTCCTAGTCACAACAATCTGAGTTATACTAAACATTAGCAATTGAAAGACAAATCAATTGTTGTAAAGGAGCAGAGGATAGGAACTGCAGGGATCTCTTGCACAGCCATTGCATGCAGCATGTGAAGCTTGAGACTATTGGCTCTTCTGTGACATTTCCTTCCCCGCTAGCATGTTACACTTACTGCAATGCCTGTGTCACCTTCTTGAGATGCCTCTTCACATCCTTCTCGCTTACAAGGCCTGGTATGGCAGATGGAGCATCAGTGTCAGCCAGCTGCACTCAATATGTGCCAGTGTGCCCCAGGACAGGGTGAGGCACATGGTGCAGCAGTGGTAGAAGTGCTGGAAGGTTCAACAGACAGCAGGGACCTAAGCCTCCCCAGCCTGCTGTGTGAGGATTGGCTGCCCTCCTGACCTGGCATCCACACCACTTGAGATGTGCACACTTGCACGGGTTTAGCTAAAGATCTTAGTGCTTCTGTTCCAGCCCCTTCCTGGAATTTTCCCTTCAGTTGCCAAAATGATACATTTTTCATATCTCTCAGAGGCTCCAGAATGATGTGAAACTTGCTGTGCTCTGTCCTCCTGCACATCTGTTATTTCTTCACTTCCTTTCTGTTGCAAATCAGACTCTTATGTTAATTTCTGTTAATTTAACTATATCAGTCAAAAATCCTGAAAAAACATCCTTCAAGATTCAAAAAATGTATCAAGAGACATAGAAAAAAGGCAGGTCAGGTTATTGGAACAAAGCTGCTTAACTTGGGTCTAGTTTAAATTTCCCAGAGACTCAAATATAGTTAATAGAGCCAATAGCAATTTATAGAATGCCTTTTCCTCTTCCCCCCTTTCTTCTCCAAAGAAAAGGAACTAGGCATAGAAAGGAAAAATAGGTAAAGCACATCCAAATAAATAATCTCACTTTGATTTGGAAGTTAAAAGAGAAAATGTTCACAAACAAAAAGCATTTGAGGTAAGGGAGTGACAAAAGGTACAGAGAAGGGAAAACAAGGTACAAAATGTGCCAATACAACCAGATTGATGGCAGTGGTTTGTCCCCTTGTGCACTGATGGCCATGTGGTAACACAAAGAGTAGCAGGAACAGGAAGATGATGCTGTCAGGCAGGGAGGCAGGGCAAGAGAAAGAGCAACAGGAAGATCCTCTGATTATACAGGGGGCTCCGCAGGCAGTGGGAGTGGGCAAACCACCACACCTGGCAGTGTTCAGACCCTCCCCTGGGGAGGGGTCAGGAGGGCCCGGGGTCAGGGTCAAAACTCCTCCCCCAGGAGGGTTAACCCTTTACACTAGCCTAATGTTTTCAACTCAGCTTATGTCTTCCAGCAACTATACGATGATTGCTTAAGGGATTGTTCTTTGCTGAGTCACTGTAACACTACAGCCAACCCAGGACACCTGGAGAAAGGCTTATCCTCTGCTCAGAAGCAGTAATGCATCAGTTCATTCCCTGTGTCTGGGTTTGGGGATTCAAAGGTGCCAATTCGTTACGAGATGTCCACAAGGACATGGAGGTGGTTTGTGAAAGATGTGTTACAAATGAAGTGCTTGAATGTGAGGAGAAGGCTGCTCTGCGGAGACCTCACTGCTGAGGTGTTAGGGGCTTAAAGTTGCTTAGGGGACCCATATTCTCAGCAGTAGCTGTCCTGGCATGCTGGAATAGCTTAGAGGTGCTGTTGCATTTCTGACTGAAGTCTTTGCTCACTCTGCTTTTTTATTAATTTGGGGGGGGAATCCTGTAGATGAGTTGAGTGTCCCCTCTGGAGGCTCTGCAGGAGAGAGCTGGGACTCCAGCTAAACACAGACAGGGATCTGCTGGAGAGGGTCCAGTGGAGGGCTATGAGGATGATGAGGGGATTGGAGGGCATGGCTTATGAGGAGAGGCTGAGGGACCTGGGGCTGTTCAGTCTGGAGAAGAGAAGACTGAGAGGGGACTTGATAAATGTTTATAAGTATCTGAGGGCTGCCAGGAGCGAGGGGACAGGCTCTGCTCACTGTGATCTGGGTCCCAGAGCACTGGCACAGGCTGCCCGGAGAGGTTGTGGAGTCTCCTTCTCTGGAGACTGCCAAGGCCTGTCTGGATGTGTTCCTCTGTGATCTGTGTTAGATAGTATGGTCCTACTCTGGCAGGAGGATTGGACTCAGTGATCTTCTCGGGTCCCTTCCAAGCCCTGACATCCTGTGATCTTGTGATCTTCATGACACGATGGCTGATGCTGCTGGACTCTGCTAAAGCACAAATAAATACTTAACCTCAGTCACAGGTACATATGCCTTTTTTTAATGCTAAGGATTTTGTTGTGGATGCTTGTCCATGGCCACTCAAAATGGTTAAAATATACCTAACATTGAGTTGCAAGTTCCTTGAGTCCCTTCCAACCCCTGATATCCTGATATCCTGAGCTGTGGCCCCCAGCAGCTGGGCTGAGGCTGGCACATACCACATGCATGTCATCAGGGGAGGCTCAGATGACATGAGACATAAGATGACATGCCACTGCAATCACTAGCAGCAAACTGAGGGCAAGCAACAGTTCCAGGTTTTCACTGTCAGTTGCTAATGATGTTCTTTTGCCTATTGTGTTTCTATCAGGTGAGTGGCCCATAATTACTGTGCAAATTGCACATTACCTCTGACAGTGCTAAATGCATGCACTTAACTGGGAGGCTGCATCCACTCAGGTAGAAGGCTGGGAAATGCTGATGCTCTTCCTGAGGACATGCTGGGATCACAGTAATGGCCTAGTCTTGGAGATAGACTCCAATGTATTTTAGCATACCTTAGCATCATAGAATACAGAATCAGTCAGGGTTGGAAGGGACCACAAGGATCAGCCAGTTCCAACCCCTCTGCCATGCCCAGGGACACCCTACCCTAGAGCAGGCTGCACACAGCCTCAGCCAGCCTGGCCTCAAACACCTCCAGCCATGGGGCCTCAACCACCTCCCTGGGCAACCCAGTCCAGCCTCTCACCACTTTCATGCTCAACAACTTCCTCCTCACCTCCACTCTGACTCTCCCCACCTCCAGCTTTGCTCCATTTCCCCCAGTCCTGTCACTCCCTCAGAGCCTGAAAAGTCCCTCCCCAGCTTTTTTGTAGGTCCCCTTCAGATGCTGGAAGGCCACAAGAAGGTCCCCTGGGAGCCTCCTCTTCTGCAGCCTACACAGCCCCAACTCTTTCAGTCTGTGCTCGCAGCAGAGCTGCTGCAGCCTCTGAGCATCCTCCTGGCCCTGCTCTGGACACACTCCAGCATCTCCACATCCCTCTTGTCCCAGGGACTCCAGAGCTGGATGCAGTACTCCATGTGGGGTCTTAGGCAAGAGTAAAACTTGATCTGAATTCAAAGCTCAGGAGCTCATTCATGTTGTTAGCACAAACCTTCGATGCCTGTCAGCACAGAGAAGGCATCCACAGCTCCCTGCAGGTGGGGATGTGCCTACAATTGTGTCCTTTGTTTTTTTGAGATAGTTGTCAATAATTTGTGTGTTGCTTTTTGTTAGCTAACACTCACTAGGCATGATGGCACTCTGCTTAAAATGGAATCAACCTAGAGCATTAAAATCATCATGTTGTTGTTAAATAATTGTGATTTGAGAGACACTGATGTGGTCATTAAAGCTTGAGTGTTCAGGTCAGCCATTTGGAGACCTGCTTGTAATGTGAAATGAACATCACAGATTGGCCTCAATATAGGGGTTTTTATCATCTATTTATTTTTGGCTTCATGTTGGCTGCAGTAATCCTTTGCAGGAGCAAAAGAAGAGTAATGTAGAGTTCTGTGAAAGGGGAGATGGGTTTCAACCTGCTGGGCTCCTACTCTGAAGACTGGAAAGTCATTTTTTTCAGATCTCACAGTATTATTTAGATGTTGCAGTAGTTTATGTTGGTAATCAATCTCAAACACTGACTAAAACTTGGAGCCAAGGGTAAAGGTGTTTCCAGGATGCTCAAGAGTGTTCAAGAGTAGGACCTACCATGAAAAGATAATTTCTCTCTGCTTTAAGTGGGTATAGCCCATGCAGTGCTACAGGCTGGGGACAGAGTGGATGAGAGCAGCCAGGCAGAGAGGGAATTGGGGGTGCTGGTAGATAGTAGCTGAAGATGAGGCAGCAGTGTGCCCAGGTGGGCAGCAGAGCCAATGGTATCCTGGCCTGCATCAGGAGCAGTGTGGCCAGTAGGACAAGGGAGGTTATTCTGCTCCTATGCTCAGCACTGCTCAGGCCACACCTTGAGTGCTGTGTCCAGTTCTGGGTCCCTCAATTTAGGAGAGATGTTGAGGTGCTGGAATGTGTCCAGAGCAGGGCAACAAGGCTGGTGAGGGGCCTGGAGCACAGCCCTGTGTGGAGACGCTGAGGGAGCTGGGGGTGTGCAGCCTGCAGAAGAGGAGGCTCAGGGCAGAGCTCATTACTGTCTGCAGCTCCCTGAAGGGAGGCTGTAGCCAGGTGGGGTTGGGCTCTTCTGCCAGGCACCCACAGTATCACAGTATTATCAGGGTTGGAAGAGACCTCACAGATCATCAAGTCCAACCCTTTACCACAGAGCTCAAGGCCAGACCATGGCACCAAGTGCCACGTCCAATCCTGCCTTGAACAGCTCCAGGGACGGCGACTCCACCACCTCCCAGGGCAGCCCATTCCAGTGTCCAATGACTCTCTCAGTGAAGAACTTTCTCCTCACCTCCAGCCTAAATCTCCCCTGGCACAGCCTGAGGCTGTGTCCTCTTGTTCTGTTGCTGGCCACCTGAGAGAAGAGAGCAACCTCCTCCTGGCCACAACCTCCCCTCAGGTAGTTGTAGACAGCAATGAGGTCTCCCCTGAGCCTCCTCTTCTCCAGGCTAACCAATCCCAGCTCTCTCAGCCTCTCCTCGCAGGGCTGTGCTCAAGGCCTCTCCCCAGCCTCGTCGCCCTTCTCTGGACACGCTCAAGCATCTCAATGTCCCTCCTAAACTGGGGGGCCCAGAACTGAACACAGTACTCAAGGTGTGGTCTAACCAGTGCAGAGTACAGGGGCAGAATGACCTCCCTGCTCCTGCTGACCACACCATTCCTGATGCAGGCCAGGATGCCACTGGCTCTCTTGGCCACCTGGGCACACTGCTGGCTCATATTCAGGCAGGTATCAATCAGTACCCCCAGATCCCTCTCTGTCTGGCTGCTCTCCAGCCACTCCGACCCCAGCCTGTATCTCTGCATGGGGTTGTTGTTGCCAAAGTGCAGCACCCTGCACTTGGAGCTATTGAACCCCATCCCCTTGGGCTCTGCCCATCTGTCCAGGCGGTCAAGGTCCCGCTGCAGAGCCCTTCTGCCCTCCAACCCAGCCACATCTGCCCCCAGCTTGGTGTCATCTGCAAACTTGCTGATGACTGACTCCATGCCCTCATCCAGATCATCTATGAAGATGTTAAAGAGGATGGGGCCCAGCACAGATCCCTGAGGGACACCACTAGTGACAGCTGCCAGCTGGATGTGGCACCATTCACCACCACTCTCTGGGCTCATCCCCTCCAGCCAGTTCCTAACCCAGCACAGAGTGTTGCCATCCAAGCCATGGGCTGACAGCTTAGCCAGCAGTTTGCTGTGGGGGACAGTGTCAAAGGCCTTGCTGAAGTCCAGATAGACCACATCCACAGGCCTCCCCACATCCACCAAGCAGTCACTTGATCATAGAAGGAGATCAGGTTGGAGAGGCAGGATCTGCCCTTCCTAAACCCATGCTGGCTGGACCTGAGCCCTTTGCCATCCCTCAGGTGTGCTCTTATCACCCCCAAGATAACCTGCTCCATCAGTTTCCCTGGCACTGAGGTCAGGCTGACAGGTCTGTAGTTCCCAGGTTCCTCCATCCCACCCTTCTTGTGGATGGGGACCACGTTGGCAGTTTCCAGTCTCCTGGGACCTCTCTGGTGAGCCAGGACTGCTGGAAAATGATGGAGAGCAGCTTGGCCAGCTCAGCTGCCAGCTCTCTCAGCACCCTGGGATGGATCCCATCTGGTCCCATGGACTTGTGGGTGTCCAGATGGCTCAGCAGGTCCTGAACTAATTCCTCATGGATTTCCAGTGCAACACACTGCTCCCCGACCCCATCCCCCAGTTCAAGAGGCCACTTGCCCTGAACTCCTCCCTCCTTATTGTTGAAAACTGAGGTGAAGAAGGCATTCAGGACCTCAACGCAGCAACAGAAGAAGAGGACACAGTCCCAAGTTGTGCCAGGGCAGGCTCAGGCTGGATGTTAGGAGGAAGTTGTTGGCAGAGAGAGTGATTGGCATTGGAATGGGCTGCCCAGGGAGGTGGTGGAGTTGCTGCACCTGTAGGTGTTGAAGCCAAGCCTGGCTGGGGCACTGAGTGCCATGATCTAGTTCACTGGCTAGGGCTGGATGCTAGGTTGGACTGGATGAGCTTGGAGGCCTTTTCCAACCTGGCTGATTCTATGATTCTATATCAATTTTCTCATGCAGTATTTCTAGCAAGTTTAGTTCTCTGTAGGGGATGGTTTAAGTGTTACTGCTTTCTTTAAACATTACTCCTTTCACATTATTGACACTCCAGACCTTCACCTCTCCCGATGTATTCTCACTCTGACTCCCCTCTGTATTTCTCTTAACCTTGTTTCTCTGTGGTTTCCTGTGTCTAAGTCACCGTACTCGAGGTTGTATTTTCTCCTTAGTTCTCTGGAGTTTTCTTATCATTTCTCCTTTTTCTTACAAATGATTGAATCTCATCTTGTATGTCTTTGAAACGTGGGAGTAAGAGTTGGGTTGTGCTTCACGGACACTTGCACCTGGAGCAGCTGGATATATGGCACTGAATTTAAATGCATGATCGTCCTTGTGGCAGCAGTTTGGTGGTAAATCCCTTGCCCCAGAAGTTCAGACGTGTGGCATTTCAGTGAAAGAGTCAAAGAAGAGTAGTTCCAATCCTCCCTCACAATGAGAAGTTTCTGCCCTCTGTGTTCTCCCTGTTGACATTCTGCTGCTTTTCTCTTGTAGCAGGAGAGCAGACTTGTGCTGGCTCTAGCAGGTAGTTTTCATTCTCAGTGGAGATTCACCTCAGAGTCCTCCCTGCTTTTCTTGTCCAAACCCAAATAAAATAAAACTACAGAGAAAGCCTAAGTCACAGCACAAACCCAGGTCTTTTCTGAGAGACTGCTTTAATTTGTTTGACACACAGTGAAAACTGACACATGGCAGTAATTAATTCTATATGCAGTTGTCTTGCAGATCTGCAGCACTGTGTGTACCCATGGGCCCACCTGAGTAACCCAGCAAAGCCTTTCAGACTGCTTCCTGAAGCCTGTTGACAGACTCAGACCTGTGTGCAGGCCTTCTTGCTTTGCTGCTCAGGTTTTTACTCAGTTTTATTAATGTGTAAACTCATTCAGGTAGCATAAGAGTCATCTAAAATTGGAATGGTGTAGTCAGAGATAGGGAAGCCTGGCACTTGCCATTCACAGCAAGAGAGCTTTTCTTCATTCTTTTAAACTTGTTTTTGTTGTGAGGGGTTTTTAATTGGTGGGGGTGATGGGTTTGGGTGGTTTTGTTTTGCTTTGTTTTGTTTTCCTCCCAACTGTTGATAGTGGAAACCCAGGCAATCCACCTAAATTCTAAGAGATTATCACTGTTGCTTCTCTGACATATACTTCTTCCTAGTGAGCACTGTGCTGGTAGGCTTGATGAGGCAAACATGGGCTTATCCATCTTGGCTTGCCCAAACATGGGCTTATCCATCTTGGCTTGCCCAAACATGTTCCCCTGCTCCTCCTGTGCTGGGGGAGGCAACCATGGGAGGGGAGGGCGAAAGCCCTGGCTTCACCTATATGGTGAGGCCTGGCACAGTGCCATTCTGATTGGCTCATCTATGTCCAATGCCCCATTAGTCTCGGGCTGGATATTGATAAAAGGGATAAGCAGGTAGCACAGAGCTGCTGCTGCCTTGCTTTGCATCCTGACTTTGCCTGGAGAGCTTACCAGGAACAGGCTCCAAAAGCCTGCATGCAGTTGGCTTGCATAGCCCCCAGAGTGACAGTGTGCTGAGAATACACATCACAAGACATCCTGCCTGCCCCTGATTGATCTGCACACTTTAGTCCTGCTAAGACTAGAAGTCCTGGAGATACACAGATCATCCAGAGGAGCCAAGAGACAAGGTCAGAGATTGTCTGCCTCCTTTCCCCAGAAGCCTGGGAAAAACCAAGTCTCAGCAGCTAACAAGACAGAGTTCCACGTGCCTTTGGGTACTGTCTGATTTATAATGTTGTGAGTAAATACTTAAAAGCCTCTTCCAGTAAATGTTTGCATTTGCCACTTTAGGAAATAGGTGCTCAGGTTTTGCCTGTGCCTGCATGTATGCATTTCCAACCTCTGCATTTTCTTTGAACCTATGAATAAGTTTCCTGTGAGTTTTGATGTTAATAAACAGTTTTCATAGTTATTAACAGGCATTGCCTGGATAGCAAAATTGATACAGATTATTAATTGTGCATTATCTCTCCCAAGCACATAAACCAATGCTTTATTCATTGTTGCAGGGGCAAGGATTAAGTCTTGATTTTTTAAGTACTAGCTAGTGGAACCAGGGAATATTGCTAATTCTGTCCCATGCAGAGACTTTAGAAATGAATGGCAGGAAATGTTTCAAATGTCACTTAATTAGATCTGCACCATGTACCCTGCTAGTGTAATCAAATGTGGAGTTAACCTTTCTGTGTTTTGGTAAGGAAAGGAGCTCCAGCTTGAAACTGTGCTTTAAAAAAGAGAGACACGAATGGGAACGTGGAGGTCATTCGGGCAGCAGCAAGTGAAGCAGGGCAACTGCCATTTATGCCTAGCCAGATTGTCATGAGCCTTTGCCAGCTCAAAAGTGTGATGCTACATAGATTGCTATATCCCAGGGACTAATCAATGGATGTGATGGAAGAGGAAGGGATGATGGTGATATGCTGTCTACAAGGTCAGATGACATGTGGGACTGAACCAAGCAATATCCAGCCTGTTCTGTCTTTTTCTTTGATTACTGTGAATTTTCCCATAAAAGGTGAGAGAAAAGTTAATACTTTGAAGAATATAAAGACCAATTATTATTGTCTATAAATAGTCCCTTTCCCTGTGTAGTTGAAACAGTTGAATGCCAAGTGACATTTCACAGGATCACAGAGCAGTAGGGGTTGGCAGGCACCCACCCTGCTTGCACAAGTATGCCTAGGTCAGGTACCACAGGAATGTGGCCACATTGGTTTGGAAAGTTCCTGGAGCAGGATGCTCTGCAACCTCTCTGAGCAGTCTCTTCCAGGCCTTCATACCCTCAAAGTTTAAAAGTTTTTCTTCAAGTGAAATGTCCTGTGGTTTATTTTGTACCTGATGCCCTTCTCCTGTCACTTGTGACTTATGGAAAAACTGAGCCCTCCCAACACACAGAGTTACCAGGTCAGGCATGTCCAATCAGCGCTGGGTGACAAGGGCAGGTCCTCTCCAAAGCCCTTGCACAACTTCACCTGGTTCAGGTAGAATACCTATGCTACAAAATCAGACATAGTCAGTACAGGGGTAGGGTTACTACAATTAGCTCTTGGAGTAGGAGGAGTTATTACAGTCAATTCCTAGAACTCATTTCCATCCTGTCCCACCTCTTCACGCATGCTCACTGCCACCTGGTGGTTGTCTTTTGGGGTCTTTGGGAGGAAGGCTGATGTCTTCCTCAGTCTAACCTCTCTACCTTTTGTCCACCTAGCATCAGTTGTGAGTCACATTCTTGGCTGGAGTCTCCAGTGTTCTCATCTTTGACTACAGTATTCTTCTTCTCCAGAAGAGTGTTTCAAGACCCTCTCAAGCTTAACCCCTCTCCTCTGTGTTATCTGACTGATGATGCTTAATATCAGTGCTCACATAGTTCATGATTTAACTAGGTTGCTACACTCTATGTTCTCTCGCCCTTGTCCCATATCACTTGCTACCATAGAGAAGAGCCCAGCCTCATCCTCATCACCTCCACCATTTCAATATTTATATACACTGATAAGATCCCCTCTCAGTCTTCTCTTTTCTGGCTAAGGAGACTGAGGTCTCTCTTTCATTGCAAGATAAATGCTGCTGTAGTTCCCTAGTAATTTTCATGGCCCTCTGACGGGCTCTGTCCAGTAGTTACCTGCTTCTCTTGAACTGAGGAGCCTGGCACTGGGCAGAATACTCCAGGCATGGCCTAATTGGGGCACAGTAGAGAAGTAGAAGAATGTCTAATCTTTGAAAATAGAGAATCCCTTTTGAAGGTGTGCTGGTTTGAGGCTGATTGGAGTATTTTCATGAGAGAAGTTAGATCATTGGTTGTAAAAGAATGATAATGATAGAGTCTGTATCATTCATTGGTTTGCTAAAAGGGGCAAAAAGCCAAAATGTAAACAATTTGTCCTTCTGCCATCTTTGCTCCTAAGCATTGGATCTATTCATTTGTCCTTTGCTTTGCTCTAATATCTTCCTCTAAGAGCTAATAAGTTAGCTTTGCTGATTGTTTTGTCTGTCTGGGGGGGAGAGAGAGAGAGGCTTTGAGCCCCTTCTGGAAGTTTTTTTGGGAGGGAGTTTGGATTTCTGCATTGTTTCTAATGTGTGTAATTGTAAATACTTGTAAGTGTATTGTATACATACGTGTGTGAAGTTTGCTTTGCTGTAAGCAGAGCTTTATCTTACTTCCAGCCTGCTTGAGCCAGGCTGGTAAATTTCAAATAGTGTGAGGGTGAAGTTCCTAGCCCAGCACATTCTTTATTTGGTGCCCAACACGGGGCCAGCCCAAGTTGATTTCTTGGTAATGAATTTCAGAAGTTAAGGTGAAGCCAACGTTTCCTCTACCCAGCCATACTGTGGATGTTTTACAAATGGATGATTTGGGGGTTTGTTGTCAGAAAATCAGCTGGGTTTTGATAAATCTGATATTGAAAAGACCGAAATTCATGTTTGTAAAGTTTGGTTGGTTTATAGAAGTGCCACTGTTGTTAATGTTTCATAGGATTTTGAGTTGGTTCTCCCTGTGAGTGCAGGAGAGTTTGTGGTCCTGCACCTGGGTCGGTGCAATCCCAGGCACAGATACAGGCTGGGTGGCGAATCATAGAATCATAGAGTCATAGAATCAACCAGGTTGGAAGAGACCTCCAAGATCATCCAGTCCAACCTATCACCCAGACCTATCCAGTCAACCAGATCATGGCACTAAGTGCCTCATCCAGTCTTTTCTTGAAGACCCCCAGGGATGGTGCCTCCACCACCTCCCTGAGCAGCCCATTCCAATGCCAATCACTCTCTCTGGCAAGAACTTCCCCCTAACATCCAGCCTAGACCTACCCCAGCACAACTGGAGACTGTGTCCCCTTGTTCTATTGCTGGCTGCCTGGGAGAAGAGGCCACCCCCCACCTGGCTACAGTGTCCCTTCAGGTAGTTGTAGACAGTAATAAGAGTGGCCGAGAGCAGCCCTGAGGAAAAGGACCTGGGAGTCTGGGATGATGAAAAGCCCAACATGAACCAACACTGTGCACATGCAGCCCAGACAGCAACCGTGTCCTGGGCTGCAGCAGGAGCAGTGTGGGCAGCAGGGCAAGGGAGGGGATTCTCTCCCTTTACTCTGCTCTCATCAGACCCCACCTGGAGTCCTGTGTGCAGTTCTAGAGCCCCCAACACAAGCAGGACATGGAAGTGTTGGAGCCAGTCCAGAGGAGGGCCATGAAGATGCTCAGAAAGCTGCAGCAGCTCTGCTATGAGGACAGGCTGAGAGAGTTGGGGCTCTGCAGCCTGAAGAAGTATTCGAGGAGACCTTATAGTGGCCTTCCAGTATCTGATGGGAGCTACAGGAAGGCTGGGGAGGGACTATTGACAAGGTCTTGTAATGACAGGATGAGGAGGAATGGGTTTGAATTGGCAGAAGGGAGATTTAAACTAGATATTAGGAGGATGTTCTTTGCAGTGAGGGTGGTGAGACACTGGCACAGGCTGCCCAGGGAGGTTGTGAGTGTCTCCTCCCTGGAGGTGTTTAAGGCCAGGTTGGATGAGGCCTTGAGCAACCTGCTCTAGTGGGAGGTGTCCCTGCCTATGGCAGGGGGTTGGAGCTGGATGATCCTTGAGGTCCCTTCCAACCTAAACCTTTCTATGATTCTATGACCTGGAAGGTCAGGCTTTTAAAAATGCTCCTACTGTATGCCTTTATGTTTTGTGGCTGACCTTTGCAACTGTAATCACTGGGCTATTTGTAGCTTGGTATGCAGAAAAATCATGTAATGCCACTTGAAGGAGACATTTCTGCAGTCCCAGCAGACGTCAGAAGAGCAGAACTGGTGAGATAAGATTGGATGCTCAAGGTCAGGAACAGCAGAAACCGTTCCTAA
Source organism: Pogoniulus pusillus (assembly GCF_015220805.1). Classification (NCBI taxonomy): domain Eukaryota; kingdom Metazoa; phylum Chordata; class Aves; order Piciformes; family Lybiidae; genus Pogoniulus; species Pogoniulus pusillus. The sequence continues at coordinate 1,260,949 of NC_087284.1, read as the reverse complement.
GAGCAGCTGGTAACATCCCGCGGTGGGGAGAGAGCGGAGAGTCAGCCATGAAAGAGGCTGAGTTGGCCGTTACTAACGAGGCATGGACACTTCTGCTGGAATGAAAACAAGTCCAGCAGACCCAGGGAAGTGTGCCAGGAGCTCACTCACTCCCGATAAGAGGGCAGGCAGCCAAGCAGTGGCTTCTGACTCAGCCAGCTCAGCTGCGACTGTGGCTAAGGCTACTGCTATCCCAGTCTCTGCTCTTGCTAAAATTGCTCCTATTCCACTTCCCAGGAAAATGAAGCAGAAAACAGACAAATCTGTGCTAGATGATTCCCTAGAGGACACTTCTAAAGCTTTTCTAGATCCAGCAAATGCAAAAGATAAGATTTGGAGAGACAGTGATTCTGAGGAGGAAGAGAGTGCAGTAGAAGGTGCATCTAGCAGACACAGGATGAGACACAGGACCAGGAGAAAATTAGCCTTAGGGACATTGCTACAGTATTGAAGCCACAGTATAGTAATAATGGCAATGGGAAAGGATATCTGAATGTACATGTTAAGAAAGATTAAGGCTCTGAGGAGTTTAGGAATGTCCTTAGGAGACTTTTCTTTCCAGGCCAGGGAGAAGATGCAGATGATGAAGATGATATCCAGAGTTCTAGAGAGCCCAGGAAGGAGATAAGACAGAAAAGAATACCAGAAGGAATCAGGAGAACCAATTCTGAGCTGGCTAAGGAGATGCCATGATACAGATGCCAGTGTTCTTGAGGTAGGAGACAAGTCTGCAAAACAAATTGGGTCACTTACAAAAGAAAGTGGACTTGACAAATACATTCTTGGTTAAGGATACCCTGTGGACATGCCTCTCCTTGGCTGTGCTACTGAGTTACCCTTCCAGAGGTGATTTTCCATGGGTGCTTAGGAAGTGGATTAGAATTGAGCAAGGAATTAAGCTTCTGAGGGAGTTTGCTTTGAAGGAGATCACAGTCCTGATGGAATTCCTGTCTTTCAAAGAAGATATTAAACTTGCTTCTCCATCTGATGCTAGTATCTTGGCAACCAGATTTGTGGGAAAGAACAGAGATGGAAGGCTGCCTACTGTTGGTGAATTTACTAACCAAATGAGGCAGGTGGAGGACAGTTTGTTGCACACTCCTGTAGTTTCTTCCATAAAACTCTGGCTACAGAGATAAAAGATGGTATCAAAGCTGGTATGAAAGAGCTGAAAGAGGATATTAATCCCTCCATATCCAAGTTGGTGAAGGAAAAAGATAGCATTCCCTCACCTTCTGAATGGATACTTGTCTCTGCCATCAGAAGCAGATGTTCTGTTTCTGTTCTACCAGTGGTAGAATAAAGCCTTTAAAGGCTTCTGCTTCCTGAAAAGATGCTGCTTGCAAAACAAATCGTTGCCTGCCATTGCTGCTTTAAGCCAAATTCAAGTATAGAAGTCTGCTTTCACCTGGAATGAGTTGGTTTCCTTTCCTCTCTCAGGGAATTATTTTCACAAAAGTAAAAGCAAATGAAAGCTCAGAATAATAAGGAACAGGTTTGCTTTAGACTGAGAAGCCTTCTCTTGACCAAAGTGCTGCTGTTGTAAGAAAATAGGCACCTGTACATTGTTACCTCACCCTTTGAGGAGAGGCTGAGGGAGCTGGGGGTGTGCAGCCTGCAGAAGAGGAGGCTCAGGGCAGAGCTCATTGCTGTCTGCAGCTACCTGAAGGGAGGCTGTAGCCAGGTGGGGTTGGGCTCTGCTGCCAGGCACCCAGCAACAGAACAAGGGGACAGAGTTTCAAGTTGTGTCAGGGCAGGTCTAGGCTGGATGTTAGGAGGAAGTTCTTGACAGTTCTTGTTCACTGCTCCCTGGAATAGGACAAGGAGCAGTGAGTGTAAGTTGCAGCACAGGAGGTTCCACCTCAACACAAGGGAGAGCTTCTTGACTGTAAGGGTCACAAAGCATTGGAACAGGCTCCTCAGAGAGGCTGTGAGGTCTCCTTCTATGGAGACCTTCAGGACCTGTCTGGATGTGCTCCTGTATGATCTGTGTTAGATAATATTGTCCTGCTCTGGCAGGGGGGTTGGATGAGGTTGGAGGTTTCATCCAACCTGGTTGATTCTATGATTTTATGATTCTATGAAAAAAAAAACCCCACACAGAATCACACACCTGAAAAGAGAAGAAAGAGCCACAGGACTTGCTGGGTACGTAGCTGTCTCTGTATATTAGTCGAGTGATAGATGGATTTGCTGGGATGCAACACTGGGAACCACATAGCAGGTTATGGATGAAGAGTATTTCATAGAGTAGACATCAAGATCTCTTATCAAGTCTGTTTTCACTGTTCCATCATAGAAATACTTCATCCTGGAGGTGTTCAAGAAGAGACTGGCTGAGGCACTTGGTGCCGTGGTCTGGTTGATTGGCCAGGGCTGGGTGCTAGGTTGGAGTGGATGAGCTTGGAGGTCTCTTCCAACCTGGTTGATTCTATGATTCTAGGTGTCTGTCTGTCTGTCTGTCTCATAAGCCTGACTCTCTTTGATCCTCTTCTTGTTGGAAAAACGTGGCCAGCTGTGGGAATCTCTCTGTCTTTCCGGGCTGCACACCTAGCTGTTATGATCTGAAGGGTAATTTGACAAATGTGACTCTTTCTTGTCACAGAAAGACAGATAGAAGTGAAGGCCATGCCAGCACCTGGTTTTCTGTCTGATCGTTTCAGAGGAGCTGGCTCTGAGTTTGAATAGGAGGTTGGCAGTGCTGATGCTTTTGAGTTTCTCGTGGTGGCCTACAGCCTGTAGGCAAAAAGCAAGGGTCCAAGGTTATGGAAATACCAGCTCAGCCTGCTGGACACTATTGCTCTGTCAGTGGGAAGTCCCCGAAGGGGCAGAGTGCCTTTTCTTTCAGAAAGGAAAAGAATGAGCAGTGTTAATTACCTCCGGGGGGTGCACTAGGAGAGTGTCCTGTTCCCTGGGCTCTGCCGTGGGTCTGCTTCACAGCCAGCGGTGCAGCTTCTCATGCTGACAGGGGGTAAGAGAGGAGCACGACAGCATCGCTTCTCGTGTCTGACATGGCTGCTCGAAATGCAGTCATTAATAGGTTGATGAAGTCAGCTGTCTCAGACTGCCTGGCCTCTTTTGTCTGTTCTAACCTTGAGTTCTGCGAGTGCAGCATGTGCCCGGCCAGTACCTGACCTGGGGAGGGACAGGAGATGTGTTCCACTGCCAGAGACTTGTGGGTTTAAAGTTACTGCCAGCAGCTGCACATCCTTTTTTTGCCAAGTGTCCCAAAGCTGTAATCTGTTTTCTGGAGGTGGCATTTTCAGATAAGCAGCACACAGCAGCCCAAGGAAGACACAAGCTGTAACAGCGACCTGTGCAGCACCTCGCTTTGCGCAGCTTCTGCTGCCCCAGGCGAGCTTTGCCCTGCGCTGCCAACTCCTAACCCGACACATCTGATGCAGCATGACCCCGGGGAGTGGCTGGAGTCTCCCTTTGTTCCTTGGCTTATGCTCCATGAATGTTTCTGATGGTTGCCAGCACTATTAAGAAGTGGGTGCCAGGACTTCTCTAGATGGTTGTTGTAGTGCCTGTGTGTAAGAATATCAGGTGAAGAAGGTTAGGAGCTTGTATTTCTGAGCTGATTCGACAGGATTAGCTTCATTTGTGGAGGAATCTGTGAATGCACATTTTCTCTGTGTAGATTGCTTCATCCCAGTAGTAGATGTCAGAGCTGAGATGACTTGCCTGGATTGCCAGTCCTCATAAGGGGTAACAGACCAGCTCAAGTGTTTGCCATCTGTGTTGCTGTCTTGTTGCCACTGCTGTTGCCAGACTTGATACGTGAAGTAATTATTGATTCTTCAGCTCTAGTGACAGACTCCTTTTTGGGCTGCCCTTACTTTATTTACTCTTTGCTACGCACAAGCAGGGTGAGCATTGTCTGTGCTGCCTGCCAAGGATGAGGTTATGTTCTGTGAAGAGACCAAGCAGAAGAATGCCTGCCGCTGTTCCTCGGAGCCATACCAAGACTGTGCACGCACCAGCGAAAGCAACCTGCTTTGTTGTGTCATAACAATGGCTTGTCAGGACGTTACCCGAGGCTGACACGGTGACTGTTCCTCTTTAGTACCAAGACTAACAGATGGCATCTGTTAGGACATTGATAGTTATGTACAAAGCTGCCAGCACTCTAAGAGCTGGTGCCTCTCTTAATTAAGATGATAATATGCTGCCTTGTTTGGAGACATTCTGCTTGTGGTGATGTTGGTGAGTTATGAGAAGGAAATGAATAATAACAAGTGCCAGATGGAGGTATCTTTCAAAAGGGAATATTTTGTGTAGGACGGCAGTAGAAAGTTGTCAGACTGGGTCTGAAAAGAACTTCATTGTTCTGTAAGTTCTCCCTTAAAAAGTCACTCTTTACCCTGCCAGGCACTGTAGCTGCACAGGCCAGCACGTTTTGCAGTCAGAGTAGTTGCAGTGTGCCTCCAAGCTTACAACGTGGAGTGGAATCTCCTCCTCCAGTGCTTTTGTGGCAGGCCATAAGCAGTACAGGGAAGGAGACGATTTAGAACAACAACAGTTGTGCCAAATCTGCACATTCTGCCTTTGAGATCAATTAGAGATTAGCAACACTACTTTCAAAGTTTCCCCCCCAAAAAGTGTTCAGGTTTGGGGAAGTGTTACTTGGCTGTTTTCCTTTGGTTGAGGGTGACTGTTGGGAGTAAGGAATGCTTCTGCTAAAATTAAAAGTTGCCATCTTTCACCCAAGTCACTGAGTTATAAATGCACTCAATCCTCAAATGCTAGACCTGTTCCGTAACGTGGAATCGTAGAGTCCTAGAGTCAGTCAGGGTTGGAAGGGACCGCAAAGAGCAGCCAGTTCCAACCCCCCTGCCGTGCCCAGGGACACCCTACCCTAGAGCAGGCTGCACACAGCCTCAGCCAGCCTGGCCTTAAGCACCTCCAGCCATGGGGCCTCAACCACCTCTCTGGGCAACCCATTCCAGCCTCTCACCACTCTCCTGCTCAACAACTTCCTCCTCACCTCCAGGCTGAACCTATCCACCTCCAGCTTTGATTCAATGGGGGGAATGGCACTCCCTGACAGCCTCAGAAGTCCCTCCCCAGCTTTTTTGTAGGTCCCCTTCAGATGCTGGAAGGCCACAAGAAGGTCACCTGGGAGCCTCCTCTGCTCCAGCCTGCACAGCCCCAACTCTTTCAGTCTGTGCTCACAGCAGAGCTGCTGCAGCCTCTGAGCATCCTCCTGGCCCTGCTCTGGACACACTCCAGCATCTCCAGATCCTTCTTGTAACAGGGGCTCCAGAGCTGGAGCTTCCTGCAAGAGGGAAATAAGATTTAATTTCATTTTGTAGTGTATAGTCAAAAGAGAAATGGAGAGAGAAAAATCAGAAGCAAAGCTTTAAGGTTGGATATTTGATTTTTTCCATAATGGCATTCCCCCAGCACAGACGTCCCTGGTTCGATAGCATGACCTGCTGTTCAGTGCCCTTTCCTGATGATCTGTGGGCAAGGTAAAGCACGTCATGGAAAGTGACAGTGAAGATTTGGGTTTTCTTTGTCATTGCCCCCAGACTGTGTGAGTGTAAAAAACCAATTAAATTGAGGACTGTGAAGTGTTGCTGTAGCCTTCATTGGACGTGCCAAACGCAGCAGACCAGGAGGACTGCAAGAGCATACCTCCAGCTCCATCCAGGCATGCTACAGTCACTGCCAAATCTGAAATAATAACCTTGGGATGTGCAGTCCAAGATGTCTTCCAAAGGCACAGACATCGTGTGAGGGTTCAGAACTGTGGAAGAATTTCTCACCAGTCGAGGACATAAAGTCATAAACATGGGTAACTGGCGCTGAGAACGTCCTTGGTTCCCAGCGAGGCTAGGAAATCGAGATGTAAACAACTGAGCACCCCACACACAGCTGCAGTGGGCAGAGACTAGATAACCAAGGGGGCTGGAGTGGGTGGTCTGGGAGGCTGACCCTTAGAATGTTGTGATAAGTTAACCTATGCACACCTTACATGTAACTCTGGACCCTCTGACTGTAACCAATCTTAAGCTGAGCACACCTCTTGCTAGAAGTGCATATAAGTCACTGTATCACGGAAATAAAGGGGATTTGACCATCTAACCATATTGGTGAACAAAGAGTCATCTTCCCATAGTGCTCCACCGAACGTGATTCCCAACACAGAACGACAGCAGATGGGTTGCTTTTGTCTTCTTTATTTCCTTTGAGTGTAGATTGGTAGGCAAATAAATGAACTAATGTATTTCAGTACTGGATGGTGAAAAGAATGCTTCAGCTCCAGTTAGGAGACGATCAAGATCAGTTATCATGAGAATAAAACACTGGTTTGAATTACACTTAGAACAGACTGTCTGACTATTTCTGGTATTAATATTCATTGCTATTGCAGAAAAGATTTAACAATAGAAAAATGAGAACATGAGAAAAGAATGTCTAGAGGGAAGGCAGTCAAGGATGGGATCCAATGGCTCTAACTTTGGTAACAGAACCAAGAGTGAATCTTTTGAGACTAGTCACTTAAAATAAACTCTTGATTTACCTTCTGCAAAGAGAGCAGGGATTCTAGGCTTTTAGTAGTAATTCTAAGTAATCTAGCAGTAATTCTAGGCATTTGCTGTGTCCAGTTCTGGGCTCCTCAATTCAAGAGAGATGTTGAGGTGCTGGAAGGTGTCCAGAGAAGGGTGACACAGCTGGTGAGGGGCCTGGCGCACAGCCCTCTGAGGAGAGGCTGAGGGAGCTGGGGGTGTGCAGCCTGCAGCAGAGGAGGCTCAGAGCAGAGCTCATTGCTGTCTACAACTACCTGAAGGGAGGCTGTAGCCAGGTGGGGTTGGGCTCTGCTGCCAGGCCAACAGAACAAGCAGACAGAGTCTCAAGTTGTGTCAGGGCAGGTCTAGGCTGGATGTTAGGAGGAAGTTGTTGTCAGAGAGAGTGATTGGCATTGGAATGGGCTGCCCAGGGAGGTGGTGGAGTTGCCATCCCTGGAGGTGTCGAAGCCAAGCCTGGATGGTTCACTCAGTGCCATGATCTGGTTGATTGGCCAGGGCTGGGTGCTAGGTTGGACTGGATGATGTTGGAGGTCTCTTCCAACCTGCTCGACTCTATGATTCTAGGCATTTCCCAAAGCCTCTTTAGGGCATTGTTTGTCACAGATCTTGTGGAAGCTACCATGAACTGACCTGGGAGATGCCATCTGAAGTTATGGATGACTAAACCCTGTTTGTTTTCCTTTGCTTTTGAAATGAGTGGGTCCTCTCTCTATGAAAAATGAAGTTGCTTTCTTTAACAGCAGCCTGCCTGGTGGGCAAAGGGGGCTATGACTCTGCCACTCAAACTCTTAAAATCTGTACCCCATTTTTTGGTCGTGAGTTGTCCTTTTTATTTGTGCTGAACATGCTCTTGTCTTTTCCTTGTTCCAGAAAAGCTTTACAATTCCAATGGGCGGGAGCTGAGACGAGCACTTTTCTCCTTGAAACAGATATTTCAGGTGAGTAAACAGTGGCTGCCCATTCCATGATTTGAACAAGAATTACTTTCTGGTTTTCCTGTGGTTTAGTGCAGAAAGTAACTTGCTGTTTCTGCAGAAGAGGATTTAAGACCTCTTTTGTAAAGTGCTATTAACCATTTGCTTCTTAGGGTCTTTTTCTGCTTTGCAAGCCTTGCACTGTCCCTTCAGTCTGTCACATGTAGAGTAATGGTTGAGATCTGCTTTGCAAGCCTTGCACTGTCACTTCAGTCCGTCACATGTAGAGTAATGGTTGAGATCTGCCAACAAAGTGAAGAAGGAAACTCGCCCTGTGAGGAGAGGCTGAGGGAGCTGGGGGTGTGCAGCCTGGAGAAGAGGCTCAGGGCAGAGCTCATTGCTGTCTACAACTACCTGAAGGGAGGCTGTAGCCAGGTGGGGTTGGGCTCTTCTGCCAGGCACCCAGCATCAGAACAAGGGGACACAGCCTCAAGCTGTGCCAGGGCAGGTCTAGGCTGGCTGTTAGGAGGAAATTGTTGTCAGAGAGAGTGATTGGCATTGGAATGGGCTGCTCAGGGAGGTGGTGGAGTTGCTGTGCCTGGAGGTGTTGAAGCAAAGCCTGGCTGGGGCACTTAGTGCCATGGTCTGGTTGACTGGATAGGGCTGGGTGCTAGATTGGGCTGGCTGAGCTTGGAGGTCTCTTCCTACCTGTTTGATTTTGTGATTCTATGATTCTATGGTTTTGTTAAGTGGGGGGGGGGGGCAGGTAACACCCAAACCATCACAGTATTCTTTCAACTATCCCAAAGAAATTTCGGGGCAATCCAGAACTTAGAATGTATCCCTGTGTAAGGGAGGTGTGAAATGATTATCTCTGCAGCTTCTCAGCTGTGCTAATGGCAAACACCAGAAAATGTGACCTTTGTTTTTCTGACATTTTTAGCACAGTGCAAAACAAGTTCTTGAGAAACACCAGAATCTTTGTTTTCTGGACTGAGGGTATTGTAGAAGGGAAGGCCACAGGGGATTCTTTCTGGTGTCAAGGTGGAACGGCATATAAGCAGTAGTTTTGTCTCTAAACTGCTTTTGTCTGGGAAAGAAATGTTATTTTTAAGACTTCAGTGATATATTTTTATCGTTAGCTGGCACAGAGCTGCTTTAAAGGCTAGGGGGGAGGAAATCACTAACATCTGGTGATTGCTGCTTACTCAATTGACTTATGTCAAGGACATGCAATAGAATGGACACTTGAGAGTGAATTTTCTTTGGAGTCATCATTAGTAGCCAAACTTTGTATTGCAGGTTGCTCAAAGTAAGGGGCAGTGGTCAGTCCTGCCATGCATGTTGTAAAATGCTGCTCCCTGTAGATAGATGTGAGAACAGGATAAAAGGGAACAGTGTGAAAATACTGATGTCTTTATAGTACCCTGTGTGACCCTCGTGGTCCCTTCCAACCCTGACTGATTCTATGATATGATTCTTTCCAGGTCAATTTGCTGTAGCTGACCTGGCTTCTGAAATTAACTGAAATAAACAGTGGGGGTTGAACTAGGTAGCACCAAGCACATCTGGATTGACAATCCAGTAGTTTAATTACATCAGTAACTGTGGATTCCAAAGAACTGAACTGTAGTTTAAAGTGCAGGAAAATGACTCTACCTTGGCAGTCCAATGCTCGTTCAATCATTTCCTGACTATGCTTATTCATTTTTCAAGCCAAATGAAGCTTTTCTAAGTGCAAGCATTGCATGTCAGTCTTGATCCATAGAATGCACCTGTTGCTTTAGCCAGTGAAAAAGCTGGGCTCCAGGAATGATCTGCAGTTTCTGTTTCTGATAGAGTATGGCATAACTCTTCTATTACCACACATTGTAATCTCGTCGGTGGGAGCAGTTGTTTGGCTGGCAGCTTTAACAGGTGTGGCACATAGTGAAGGCAGGGAGCAGTTCACAGAATCACAGAATTTCTTAGATTGGAAAAGACCTCCAAGAGCATCGAGTCCAATCATTAGATTGGGTGTTTGGCTGTTCCCTGCCCCCTCACACTTGTGAAAATCACGCAGACTAGACTCAGCCGAGCTGGAAATTGAATGAAGCTTTATATTTACAGCTCAGCACAATATCCAAGCAGGTGTTTACAATATCTACAGCTATAGACAAGTTAAAAAGTAACACAGAAACACAACAGCCCTCCCAGAAACCAGAGTCCCCATCATGGGCCCCCAGCCACCCTTCCACCTTCCTCCCACCCCTCTATGTTACCCCAGACTTTGCCTTACACTCAAGGTGAGTTCAGAGGGTTGGCCAGGGGGGTTAGGAAGCAGATGGATCAGTCACACAGATGGCAGGTTAGGTTAGAGAGAAGTGCAGCCCTAAAGACAGAGAGCAAACAACTCCCTTATCTATGCTTGTGTTCTTGTTCTTACCCATCTCAGCAAGCCTATGAGTGCAGCAGCCATCACCATTGCTTCCTGTTCACAGCCTCTAGTCTAATTCTTCTCACCAAAATATCCCAGCTAGGCTCAAACCAGCACACACACTGACAAGCCCTTGACTAACCCAAAGCCCTCAGCACAACATCTCAGCACTAGGAATCACTGGGGTTGGAAAGGAGCACCAGGAGCATCCAGCCCAACCTTCATCCCAGCAGCCTTCAGCACCAGACCACAGCCTCAAGCACCACAGCCACTCTCCCTTTAAACACCTCCAGGGATGGTGACTCCACCACCTCCCTGGGCAGCCTGTGCCAGTGCCTGAGCACCTGCTCAGGAAAGAACTTCCTCCCAACAGCCAACCCAAACCTCCCCTGATGCAACTTGAGGCCATTTACTCTTGTCCAACCATTAGTAACTGGGGAGCAGAGACCAGCTGCAGCCTCACTACAACCTCCTTTTAGGTAGCTGTAGAGGGCAATAAGGTCCCCTCTCAGCCTCCTCTTCTCCAGACTGAACACCCCCAGCTCCCTCAGCTGCTCCTCACAGGCCATGTTTGCCAGACCCCTCCCCAGCCACGTTGCCCTTCTCTGCACCTGCTCCAGCATCTCAATGTCCCTCCTGTGCTGTGCTGACCCAAACTGGACACGGTACTCAAGGTGTGGGCTCACAAGTGCTGAGTACAGGGGCATGAGCACCTCCCTGCTCCTGCTGCTCACACCACTGCTGATGCAGGCCAGGATGCTGTTGGCCTTCTTGGCCACCTGGGCACACTGCTGGCTCATGTTCAGCTGCTGGCCACCAGCACCCCCAGGTCCCTCTCTGCCAGGCAGCTCTCCAGCCACTCCTCCCCTTGCCTGTAGGGCTGCTGGGGGTTGTTGTGGCCAAAGTGCATGACCTGGCACTTGGCCTTGTTAAACCTCGTGCAAATGGCCCCAGCCCATCGCTCCAGCCTGTCCCAAACCCTCTGCAGATTGACACTGCTAGTTGGAAAGAACCACCAGGATCATCCATTCCAACCTTCATCCCATCCTTCATCCTTAATCACTAGACCGTGGCCTCAAGTGCCACATCCACTCTCTGTTTAAACACCTCCAGGGATAGCAACTCCATCACCTCCCTGGGCAGTGTCTCCTGTGGAGACATTACTGTGGGATATTTCTAAAGCAGGCTCTGAGCTCACTGAGGTAGGCAGCTGAAAGGAGGGTTGAGAATAACTGCCTGTTAACTTTCCACTCCCACCTGGGCAGAGCATTCTATCATCTCCTGAAATCCCCCAGGGAAGCCACAGCCATGAAATCGAATGGCATTCTGGTCACAGCCTTGTGCTGCCCAGGGCAGGCAGGTTAGGGGCAAGCTGTGGGTTTGTTTGGATGTTTTTTGTATATGTGAGGGTTTGTCAGAGCCAGAAAAAATATTAGGAAAGAAGATGGATAGATTTCTATTCTCCTTGCACTGTTAGAAGTAGGAAGGGTGGGGTAAGGACCTACCCATCATTGATGCTTTTGCTGGAAGAAATGTGGGGTTTGCCTCTCTGCTTTCATTTGCTTAATAAGAGAGGAGGCTTTTGAAGTATGTTGAGCAATGGTCCTGCATTTCACTTTCATGTGGTGGAGCACCAGAGGCATTGTCATTTGCCATTTATGCCAGCAAAAGCCTGCAGGCCTGCTTGCTTTGCTCTTTGACCTGCTTCCTCCTTCCTCCATTTCCTCACCAGTCAGCTGCTGTCACTCTGCTGCTAATTTACATTCTCAAGTGAATGAAGCCTAATCCCTAAGCCTTAATCCTCCTGAAAACAGCTGAACTTTGTGATCCTATCTTGACTTGTAGGAGATTAAAAAAAGGAGGGGGGAGGGAAGGTATTTTTCAGTTCTGAAAAGAGTGGTCATCATTTGCACTTTGGGAGGGACTTTGTGTGAGTGTCGTGGCATTCTTTTCCTCACAGCCTCCTTCTCCCCGCCACTGCATTGACCATAATCATCTAGGAATTGTGTTTCAGTTCTGCCTCCTTGCTGCACAGCATATTCTCTTGGCAAAGGAGTCTGAGGAAGAGAGGTTTCCAAGGAGACCTCATTCCAGTGTATTACTGTAGCATGAGGACAGTGCACTCTCCCAGCATGCTGTCTGATGGAGGGACTTGGCAAGGAGCAGAGGCTTCCCTAGCTCCCCCTTTTAAAAAGCACTCATTTTTATTCCAGTAGCTGAATTAGCCATGCCCCTTCTGCAGACAGGAGTGTTGGTGTGTTGGCAGTGGCACTAAAGTTTGCACTTCTCTGAACACAACACTGTGTAGTGAACTGACAATATCCATCTGGTCTTTTGCCTAGGTGAATCACCACAATGCAACACAGGAGTGCAGTGTAGCTTTGTGAAATTGCTGGTGGTGTTCTGCAGAGCAAATTAGAGATGGTCCAAGCATCAACGTTTAGATCTCTCTTAATAGAGTCGTTGTAGAGTGACAGAGCAGAAAGGGGAGCTCCTCCTCAGAGGGTGAAGTCTGTCAACTGGTGGAGGCCTTTGTGAGTGCAATCCTCTCCTGTAAGCCTTTAGGCAAAGCTCAGTGTGCTGGTTTGGGCCTGGCTGGGATATGTTGGTGAGAAGAATTAGATGCTAGTCTGTGAAAAGGAAGCAATGGTGATGGCTGCTGCACTCATAGGCTTGCTGAGATGGATAAGAACAAGAGCACAAGCATAGATAAGGGAGTTGTTCGTTCTCTGTCTTTGGGGCTGCACTTCTCTCTAACCTAACCTGCTCTCTGTGTGACTAATCCATCTGCTTCCTAACCCCCCTGGCCAACCCTCCAAACTCACCTTGAGCATAAGGCAAAGTCTGGGGAAAGGTAGAGGGGTGGGAGAAGGCAGAAGGGTGGTTGGGAGCCCCTCCTGGGGACTCTGGTTTCTGGGAGGGCTGCTGTCTTTCTGTATTACTTTTTACCTTGTCTCTGTCTGTCTATTGCTGTATAGATTGTAAATACCTGCTTGTGTCTTGTGCTAAGCTGTAAATATAAGGCTTCATCTCAATTTCCAGCTTGGCTGAGTCTAGTCTGGGTGATAGTCACAAGTGTGTGGGGGCAGGGAACACCCAAACCATCCCACTCAGCAAGAAGATTTTTGTGTCTATGTCGGCTGCTGTCCTGGCTGCCTGCATTGCTTTCACTTCTGGGCTGGATTGTTTTAACTTTTGTGTTTCAGGAAGTTTGGCAGTACAGACCGTGCCTGCTGGCTCACTCAGGGGTGTGTTGTGTGGAGGGCACAGGCTGGCAAGTCCCATGGCTTCTTATTTAAATGAACAGTGTCAAATGTTTAACTTAGTCATAGAAGCAAGAGAGAATTGGACAGCATAGGATTAAATCCAGGAATGCTCTAGCAAACAATGGAATAGCTCATGAAAGGGGAAAAAATAGTGAAAATAAGCTTCTCCATAGCGACAGTCTCATAGACAAGCATCTTGTTGTGATTCCTTGGAGAGGCAGCAGGCTGCACAGCTGCTAGCCATGCAAGAGACAAAGGCGTGCACGCGTGTCCCAGCGCTCGGCTTCTACTCCAGTGTCCCCAGGCGCTGCAAGTGGAGCTTGCAGCAGCCACTGTTAGCTTTAAAAAGAAGAAATGCCCTTGAGAAGCTCTCTTCCAAAACCTCAATTCTTTGTAGGAGGCAAAGACACTTTCTTGTGGCATAAAAATTCTCATGCTTTGGGCAAACCTTTCAAACCTGTGCCCTGCAGAAATAGGAGGCTGCAGAAATACTTATCAGTATGTAAGCAGTTCCTCTCTGCACATGAAAGCTGCACGTCAGGTGAGATGTGTTCTTGCAAGATGCCCTTCCTCGAGACAAACTGATTCGATCTCGACCTTCAGATAAGATCCCACAGACCTGCATTAGGTAATGTATCAAATGGTACAGAGACAGGAGAATGGATAGTAAAGAAGGGAATCTCACCTACACTTCTCATTCTGCTGGTGGCACATGAACATAGAGTCAAGGCTCTCATGTTGGTGGCCCACAAGAGGGAGACCAGGGAGACAAAGTCTCTTCCACTGTAAGTGAAGACAGGGTGCATGACTATCTGAGGAACCTCAAGATATACAAGTCCGTGGGACCTGATGAGATGCATCTCAGAGTCCTCAGGGCAGTAGCTGATGTAGCTGCCAAGCCACTCTCCATGCTATTGGAAAAGTGCTGGCAGTCAGGTGCAGTCCCTGGGGACTGGCAGAAAGGAAACATTGCACCCACTTTTTAAAAGGGTAGAAAGGAGGACCCTGGGAGCTACCATCCTGTCAGCCTCACCTCTGTGCCTGGGGACATCACGGAACAGATCCTCCTAGGTGCCATGCCAAGGCACATGGAGGACAGAGAGGTGATTCCAGCCAGCCAGCATGGCTTTACTAGGGGCAAATCCTGCCTGACTAACCCAGTGGCTTTCTATGATCAAGTGACTGTCCAGTGTCACCTATGGATGAGATCTGTCTGGACTCCAGCGAGACCTTTGACAAGGTGCCCCACAACATCCTGCTTGCCAGGTTGGAGAGATGTGGGTTTGATGGGTGCACTGTTCAGTGGACAAGGAATTGGCTGCATGGTCACATTCAGAGGGTACTGCTCAATGGTTTGAAGTCCACATAGAGGACAGTGACAAGTGGTGTCCCTCAGTGTCCCTGCTGGGACCTGTGCTGTTCAGTGTTTTGATCAGTGCTACAGACAGTGGGATCAAGTGCACCATCAGCAAGTTTGCAGGTGACACCAAGCTGAGTGGTGCTGTCAATACACCAGAGGGACAGGAGGTCATCCAATGGGACCTGGACAAGCTGGAGAGGTGGGCCCAGGTGAACCTCAGCAGATTCAACAAGAGCAAGTGTGGGGTCCTGCACCTGGGCAGGAGCAATCCTCACTATCAGTACAGACTGGAGGAGGAGGTGGTAGAAAGCAATCCCGTGGAAAAGGACTAGGAGATGCTGATGGGCAAGAAGCTGTCCACAAGCAGATAGTGTGAGCTTGATGCTCAGAAGTCCAATCACATCCTGGGCTGCATCAAAAGCAGTGTTGCAAACAGATCCAGAGAGGTGATTCTGACCCTTCGCTCTGGTGAGACCTCACCTGGAGTACTGCATCCACGCCTGGAGCCCTCAACATAGGAAGGACATGGACCTGATGGAGTGGGTCCAGAGCAGGCAATGAAAATGATCAGGGGTTTGGAGCACCTTCACTACAAAGACAGGCTGAGGGAGCTGAGGTTGTTCGGCCTGGAGAAGAGAAGGCTCTGGGGAGACCTAATAGCAGCCTTTTAGTACCTGATGGGAGCCTACACGAAGGATGGAGAGAGACTGTTTACAAAGGCCTGTCGTGATAGGACAAGGGACAATGGCTTCAGGCTGGAGAAGAGCAGGTTTAGATTGAATGGCTGGAACAAGTTCTTTACCATGAATGTAGTGGGACACTGGAACAGGTTGCCCAAGGAGGTGGTTGAGGCCCCATCCCTGGGGAGATATTCAAGGTGAGGCTCAACAAAGGCTCTGGGCAATCTGGTCTAGTTGAGGATGCCCCTGCTTACAGCAGAGGGCTTGGAGCTTTGGAGGTCCCTTCCAACCCAGACCATTCTCTGATTCCATTGAGCCTGCTGATCACGGAATTGTGAGGTCTTTTAATAGCTAAGCTGAGTTATGGAGGTAGAAGTATCATTTGTGGGTTTTGTTGAGCCACATAAGCAAGCTTTAAACTCACTGTTTGGAGTCTTTTCCATTACACTTTAGACAAAGCTCAAGCTCTACTACCAAGTGACTTACTTTATCTTGGATTCTTTTCACTCAGAGATGCTTATAGAAAAGAGTAGATCTGATCTGTTACAAGTCTGTGAACCATTTAGTTATCCAATGAGGTGAACACTGTCTTTTCATAGAGAATTTTAAGTAGGCAGCCTTTGTGTTTAGGCAGCAGTTGTGTGAGCTTGCAGGAGCTTAGCAGGAAGCTTAGAGAGCTTTGCCTGTGTTTTGCTACTTTTCTCGTCACTGTCTTAATGCCTGCTGATTAAGAGGCCATAAATCTTTGTGACATTAGCAGAGGAATCCCTTTTCATAGCAAATTACAAACTTTTCCATACCTTCTTTTAACTTATCACACACATGTGGTAGCTACTTGTACATGTCATTGTCACACATGTGGTAGCTACTTGTACATGTCATTGTCACACAGTGAATGCTCTCTTCCTGGAAACCTGAACCTCTTACCGCCTTTCCTTTTGAGGTCACAGAACTTGGCAAGTTAGCGAGTTCAAGGGTCTGAAAAGATGGTCCCAGACCAAAACCTAAGTAAACATTCTCGTTTCAGTGTAGGGTGCATGGGCTCAGGTACCTTTCATCTTTTGCTGCACCTTCCAGATGTTTGCTTCTTCCCTCTCATCATGTGTGCTGATGGGATTGATAACCGAGTTGGTATTTCTGTCTCTAGCATGGCATGTTTGCACTCTGCTGCATTACACCTTCTTTCTCTTTTAGTTAGGCAAGAAGTACCTCAAAAGCCTTTTTTAATTCACATTTGATTTATTCAGTGCTTTTCAAAAGCAGGTTGGTCTCTCAACCCCTTCATTTCCTCTGCTGTTCCCTTTCATTTATCTCCTTTCAGTCAAGGATGAGTCTATGCTGCAGTGGTTTACACCTTCAGCTGCTCTGAGAACAGTTCCAGAAGGCAGATCTCACAATTTGCTTTGGAAAGGTAGAGGTTAAAGTAGGAAGCAAGGAAAAAAAAAAAATAGCCCCCTGCAGAAAGCAGACTTATTTTGGGAATCCAATGCTGTTTTCCCTCCAGGTGATACTGTAATATGCACCCACTGTTTAAGATTATAGGGAACATCTTTAAGTTAAACCCCCCTATATTTTTATCTTCCACTGAATGCCAACAGCCCTTAATGGCTGTGTGCTGTTAAATGCTTGTTTGCTTGCTTGTTTTTGGGGGGGTTGACCTGAAGGTCTCTGAAGCTGAACTAACATAGGGACAGGGCTTTTTCTATCATCCAAACGTTTCTTACTTCTCCCAAAGAGGCAGGCAGAGTCCATCAGAAAGGTAAGAAGGTGCAGACCATAGTTCTTCCTCTTTGTCAAGTTCTGCTTATTTGACTGTAAGTCTGTCCAGTGTAGATTATCCTTGGTGCTGTCCTCAGACATATCCAGGACAAGAGGTGCATTAAGAGCAGTCAGTGTGGTTTTACCAGGGAGAGATCAGGTTGGACCAACCTGATAGCCTGTTATGAGGACCTAACCAGGTGGATAGATGATGGTAGAGCAGTGGATGTGGTTAATCTGGATTTTAGTAAAGCATTGGACACCATCTTCCACAGCATCCTCACAGCTAAACGATTGGGTAGCAATGTGGGTGCCAACTGGTTGAAGGAAAGAAGTCAGAGTTGTGGTTGATGGGACAGAGTCTAGTTGGAGGCCTTTATCTAGTGGAGTCCCTCAGAAGTTCCTGAGAGAACTGGCAGATGAAGTTGCTAAACCACTGTCCATCATATCTGGAAGGTTGTGGCAGAGCAGTGAAGTTCCTGCTGACTGGAAAAACATAATGCCCATCCTCGAGAAGGGAAATGTTCTGGTTTAGGGCTTCCTGGAGACCCAAAGCCCACAGAACAAAATTAAATAGGGGATGCCTCCCCCTGTGCCTCCTCCCCACACAAAGCATCTTTAGGCAGAAGAGTACAAGGGATAGAAAACACCCAAAGAACAGGCTTGCTGCCAGTTGGGAGTTAAAAAAGGCTTTAACAATAAAAAACTGGATTAAAGGCAGGGGAGTTTATGAGAAGGGAAGGAAAGCAGACACAGAAATACACAGGCAACCAGATTTGTGACAGTGGAGTGCCTGGGTGGAGGTGGATAGTGTTGGCCTGCTCGATGATTGGCGCTGGGCTGGGTGATCTCCTTGGCTTCTTTCCCACCCCTAACATCCCATGAGGAGGAGTGCAGGAGGCAGCTGGTCAGGCACATGGCTGCCAGCCACCAGGCTAAGCAGGAGCAGCTGCAGCAGCAAGGTTGGTCAGGCGAAGCATCAGGCAGAGTGAAAGAAGAGGAAGTTCACCTGCTTCGGATGGGGCTGCAGGCAGGAAATGGGAGTGGGCTAACCTTTTACCTGGAGGCATCTCCCACTGAAGGGGTCAGATTCCAGACCATTTCCCAGCCCCCATAACAGGAGAAAAGGAAGACCCCAGGAACTCCAGAGCAGTCAGTCTCACCTCTGTGCCTGGCAAGATCATGGAGCAGATCCTCCTGAAGGCTCTGCTAAGGCAAATGGAACACAAAGCAGAGGGGATTGGTGGTACCCAGCAATGGCTGCACCAAGGGCAGGTCCTGCCTGACAAATCTGATGGCTTTTTATCTTGAGGTCACAACAACAGTGGACAAGGGAAGGGCAGATGTCTGCAGAGGGCACCAAGCTGTGTGGCACAGTCAACTTGATAGAGTACAGGGATCCATCCAGAAGGAACTGGACAGGCTGCAGAGCTGTGTCCAGGCCATCCTCATGACATTCAGGACATTTTTTCCAGGACTCCAGTTGTTCCAAAATGTTGTTTTAGAAGTGCACCACTTGGATGTGAGCAACACTTCCTGCACACATTGACTAGAAATAAATGAGGGCAGAATTAGGAGCTTAGTCCTCTCATTTCTAGCATTTGGGGAGGACTTTGCAGAGACTGTTGCTCAGAACAAGGCAGGCAGAGGGCCACATGTCCTGCCTGACCACCTTTAAAATGCCACTGTGTACAGTAGAGGAAATCAGGATGTAATTGGTGCCATCTGTGCTAGCAGGTAGATTGCCAATGTACTCTCCCTCTGCTAATAATCTCACCATCTTCTGAGCATGGCAGAGAGATTGAGGGCATTTGTTGCATTCATTAAATTGGATGCATTCATCACACAATCATAGAATCAGTCAGGGTTGGAAGGGACCACAAGGAGCAGCCAGTTCCAACCCCCCTGCCATGCCCAGGGACACCCTACCCTAGAGCAGACTGCACACAGCCTCAGCCAGCCTGGCCTGAAACACCTCCAGCCATGAGGCCTCAACCACCTCCCTGGGCAACCCATTCCAGCCTCTCACCACTCTCCTGCTGAACTACTTCCTCCTCATGTCCAGCCTGAACCTACTCCCCTCCAGCTTTGCTCCATTCCCCCTAGTCCTAGCACTCCCTGAGAGCCTAAATATCATGATAAACATCACCTGATATAATCTCTAGCACCCTGGTCTGACTTGAGAGCTTGTAAACTGTGTAGCTCTTCAGAAATCATTATCAAGGCTTTTATCCATCCAGAAAAAACAAACAAACAACTCTCAAAAAATGCAAGCATCAAGATAAAGAAATAAAGAACATTTTTGGCTCCTGTGTGGACAGCAGTGGATTTCATCTGTCGTATCTTGGGGGTTTTGACATGCTTTTGCAGAGGTGTTGTGCTGGTTTGAGCCTAGCTGGGAGATTTTGGTGAGAGGGATTAGATGCTAGGCTGGGGAAAGGAACCAGTGGTGATGGCTGCTGCACTCATAGGCTTGCTGAGATGGAGAGGAACAAGAACACAAACAAAGATAAGGGAGCTGTTTGCTCTCTGGCTTTGGGCTAACTGCTCTCTCTGTAACCTGCTGTCTGCCTGACTAATGCTTCTGCTTCCTAACCCCCCTGGCTGATCCTCCAAACTAACCTTTGTCTCGGTTCTAATTTAAATTCTCAGAGACTCAGATAAATTTGATAGAACCAATAACAGTTTGTAGAGTGCCCTCCCCTCTCCTCCCTCCCTTCCCAAAAGAAAGGAGTTAGAAGTAGAGAGGCAAGGGAAGCACACCCAAATAAATCAATCTCCCTTGATTTGGAAGTTAAAAGGAAATGTTTAACAATAACTTAGAAGAGGTATTGGAGGTAGGGAAGGTTACAAAAGGTATAGGGAAGGGAAAATAGCAAAAATACACAATGTATAAATGCAACCTGAGCTTGTGATGGTGGCTTTGGCTGCCTCGTGGGTGATGGCCACGTGGTGGTGTGGTGTGCAGGGAGCGGAGTGATGCGGAGAGATGGAGAGAGAGATGCAGAGAGAGCGAGGCAGAGAGAGAGAGGGACAGGAAGTCCTCATGCTTTTATGGGACAGGAAGGGGGGAGTGGGCTAACCATCACCTGGGGGTGTTCAGACCCACCCCTGGGGATGGGTCAAGACCCCTAGGGTCAGGTTCAGGGTTACTCCCCCTGGAGTGTTAACCCTATACAACCTTGAACATAAGGCAAAGTCTGGGGTAAGGTAGAAGGGTGGAGAGAAGGTGGAAGGGTGGTTGGGAGCCCCTGCTGGGCACTCTGGTTTCTGGGAGGGCTGCTGTGTTTCTGTGTTACTTTTTACCTTGTCTATGTCTGTCTGTAGCTGTATAGATTGTAAACACCTGCTTGTGTCTTGTGCTAAGCTGTAAATATAAAGCTTCACTCAATTTCCAGCTTGGCTGAGTCTAGCCTGGGTGATTTTCCAAAGTGTGTGTGGGGGCAGGGAACAGCCAAACCATCACAGAGGTGGGGGACTGTATGTTTGCTCTCCCTCTATGTTCTGAAAGATAATTCACTTTCTCATGTGATACACCTGTGTCTCCACTCATGGCTGTGTAAGATGCATTTCTATTGTTTTACAAATTAGACCTTCTGAAACTTTAACCTGTTTTTTTTCTCAATTTCTAAATTCCTCAGGAATTGTCCAATCACTTTACAATTTTAAAGCTGGTGACACAGGGGTTTGATGGGTGGACCACTGGATGGATAAAGAGCTGGCTTGATGGCCACACCCTAAGAGTGGCTGTCAAAAGGTCCATGTCCCAGTGGAGGCAGTGACAAGTGGAGTCCCTAAGGATCAGTCCTGGGACCAGTCTTGGTCAACATATCTGTGGGTGCCATGGACAGAGGCACTGAGTGCAGCCTCAGCAAGTTTGCTGACCACACCAAGCTGTGTGGTGCAGCTCACAGGCTGGAGGGCAGAGATCCATCCAGAGGGACCAGGACAGGCTGCAGAGGTGGGCACAAGCCAAGCTCAGGTTCAACAAAACCAAGTGCAAGGTCCTGCATCTGGGTCAAGGCAATCCCAAACACAAATGCAGGCTGGGCAGTGAGTGGCTGGAGAGCAGCCCTGAGGAGAGGGACTTGGGGGTGCTGGTGGACCAGAAGCTCAACATGAGCCAGCAGTGTGCACTTGCAGCCTGGAGAGCAACCAGAGACTGGGCTGCATCAGAAGTATGGCCAGTAGGTGGAGGGAGGTGATTCTCCCCCTCTGCTCTGCTCTGTTGAGACCCCACCTGGAGTTCTGCATCCAGTTCTGGAGCCCTCATTACAACAGGGTTATGGAGATGCTGGAGAGTGTCCAGAGAAGGGCCAGGAGGATGCTCAGAGGGCTGCAGCAGCTCTGCTGTGAGCACAGACTGAAAGAATTGGGGCTGTGCAGGCTGCAGAAGAGGAGGCTCTGAGGTGACCTTCTTGTGGCCTTCCAGCATCTGAAGGGGGCTACAAAAAATCTGGGGAGGGAATTTTGAGGCTGTGAGGGAGTGCCACAACTGGGGGGAATGGAGCAAAGCTGGAGGTGGGGAGGGTCAGAGTGGAGGTGAGGAGGAAGTTGTTGAGCATGAGAGTGGTGAGAGGCTGGAATGGGTTGCCCAGGGAGGTGGTTGGGGCCCCATGGCTGGAGGTGCTTAAGGCCAGGCTGGCTGAGGCTGTGTGCAGCCTGCTCTAGGGTAGGGTGTCCCTGGCCATGGCAGGGGGGTTGGAACTGGCTGCTCCTTGTGCTCCCTTCCAGCCCTGACTGATTCTATGATTGTGTGATCTCCCATTTGGTCAGCCTTTGAGAAATATGTAACTGAGCTCCGGTGAGAGAAGGAAATGAAGAAGAAATAAAGTACAAGGCTGAAAGAAATTTGCACTAAGCAAATTGTCACACTAGAAGGGTCTCAATTATTTTATTTCTCTAGACAGTTTTGAAAGTGATTGCAGCTAAGTCAGGAATCATTCTCAACAAAAGAGATACTCTCTGAGTCTTGCCTTCACAGGGCTGCTTTTCTGGAAAGCTGAAAGCTCTATCTAATGCACTGCTGTGCCTGAACACTTGCAGTAAGAATGCTCCAATGAAGGAGCTTGGCAGCTGTGATTGTCCACAGTGGCTTTTTTTTTCATTAATATTTGTGCTAGTTTGAAGCAGGCTGGAGTGTTTGGGTGAGAAGAACTAGATTACAGGCTGTGAAAGGAAAGCAATGGTGATGTCTACCTCACTCCCAGGCTTGCTGAGATGTATAAGAACACGAATCAAAACATAGATAAGAAACTTCTCCTGCTGGGGAGCTCTGAGCTGCATCTCTCTCTGACCTCACCCTCCATTTCTCTGACTAATCCACTTTACTTCCTAACCCCCTGGCTGAACCTCCATTCTTCCTTGGCACTGGGGCAAGGTTGAGAGGGGCAGGGGGAAGGTGCAGGGGTGGTTGAGAGCCCCTCCTGGGAACTCAGGTTTCTGGGAGGGGAGTTGTGTTTCTGTGTTACCTTTTACCTTGTCTATTTCTGTCTATAACTGTATAGACTGTAAATATCTGCTTGTATATTGTGCCAGCTGTAAATAAATAGCTTCATTCATATTTCCAGAGCTGGCTGAGTCTAGTCTGGGTGATTTCCAAAGTAGGGGGGAGGCAGGGAACACCCAAGCCATCACATTATTGTTAATGGGTTTTATGCCTACCTTTTACAGCTAATTCATTAAGTTGTGTTTAATCAAGTTTTGAATAGCCTCCTGTTTCTCTGGGTGAGCCTTCTCCAAGAGAAAGCAGCAAGCTTTGGATAGGGTTTTCTGTGCTCCTCTGGCAGAGCAGTGTGGCTGCAGCACCCACTAAAGCCCTCCCCTCTTTGGTGTCACATACCTGTGGGGTGCTGCCACTCTGCTGCCATTCTGAGTAAAGAAGCAGTGGTTTAAAAACTGTGAGTCACTTGAACAGCTCCCATGAGCTCCTGAAGGTTGGTTTTCTTTTAGGTTTGCTGTGGTTAACATCACAGTGCAGAACATCATCTACTGGTGTTCTATTCAGCAGTGCACTTGCCCATTCTAAAGCACAGTTAATACTATCTTAAGGTGTAAAGACCTGGGGGAGTGGTCTTGAGCTTGACCCCAGGTCCTCCTGACCCCCTCCCCAGGGGTGGGTCTGAACGCTGCCAGGTGTGGCTGTTTGCCCACTCCCACTGCCTGTCGAGCCCCTATAAAAGCAGAGGAACTTCCTGCTGCTCTCTCTCACCCTGCCTCCCTGCTTGCCACCATCACTGTTGTGTATCCTGCTACTCTTTGTTTTACCATGTGGCCATAATTCATGAGGTAGACAAAGCCATTGCCATCAAATATGCTTGCAATGAGGTATTTTGTGTCTTGCTTTCCCTTCCCTATAGCTTTTTTGTATCTCCCCTACCTCAAATAACTTTTATATGTTGTTAAAGTTTTCCTCTTTTAACTTCCAAATTGAAGTGAGATTATTTGGGTGTGCTTTACCTTTTCTCTCTCTACATCTAAGTCTTTTTCTTTGACAAAGAAGGGGGAGGAGGAATAGGCATCCTATAAATTGTTACTGGTTCTGTTAACTCTGTTTGAGTCCCTGGGAAATCTAAGTAGAACTGAGACATAAGGTAACGAATGTGATATTGCATTGCAAAAAGAACCAGTTTTAAAGTATTGTTGCATGGACTACTGAAACTGGAACAGCACTGAGGCTTAAAGATGAGCTTTTCTTGTTGATCCTGACCCTTTAAGGATGTCTTTTTATATGATGTGATGGGATTATAATATCATGGGGTATGTCTGTCTTTAATGAAAAAAGAATCACATTCATATTTTATTGATTTTATTCTTTCATAGTTTACTTAAAGGTAAAAGCTTGTCAAGCAAAGCCTGGATGAGGCACTTAGTGCCATGGCCTAGTTGGCTGGGTGCCAGGTTGGAGGTCTCTTCCAACCTGGTTGAGTCTATGCTTCTTGCTCTGCATTTATGTATTTGTTTTCATCTATTCAAATTCAGTATTCAACTTCTGCTCTTCTGGATAACAACTTTTACAGCAGCTTGCTTACATCATCTGGAACATGAAGCCAATGTAGCAGGCATGCATTAGTGCCTTACATTATAATGTGCCTTGTTTGTTTATCTCTCAAAGTTATAGTGCCCCTTTTTCTCTTCTCCCGCGGCAGGATGACAAGGACTTGGTTCATGAGTTTGTGGTTGCGGAAGGTCTGACGTGCTTAATCAAAGTGGGAGCGGAGGCAGACCAGAACTATCAGAACTACATCCTGAGAGGTAAAGCCTTCACTATTCTTTATTGCCCTGAAGCTTTCACAGGTCTGCTGCAACTTTTTGTTAGGTGTCTTGAAATACATTTCTGGTTTGGTCCCAATTCTTGCATGTTATACAGGATAATTAAGTGGCCATTCATGCTGCCAGAGTTAACTGGAAAAGCCAAATGTTGGCAGTCTCTGTCTTGTTCAGCTTTGCTTGTAGGTTGTTGCATTGACAATCTGTAATTCTAAGAAAAGGCACTCTCAAGCTTTCACTGAATAATTGTAAATGTCAAAGGACACTGAGCAAAATAACTTCTTGGAGTAGGATTTGCAGCTACGGAGTAACCAGTGACATACATGCTCATGTCTGAAGTCCGTTGGCTGGAAACAGGTTTTAGCTCTATGACACTTTAACAGTTTAAAGAGATAATCAGAGGTTTAGATTCTGCTCTTTGCACTTAAAAAGTAGCTAACAGAGGTGGAGTTTAGAGAGTCATGTGGAAAAGATGTGCTACCCTAGGAGAAAGCTGATTTATTGTGCTGTCATCCAAATGAATGCATGAGCTTTTCATTTAATGAGGGTAGCCAGGCTGCAGAGTGGGAGAGTTCTTTCATTATTAGATCAAGGGCTTGTGAGAGAGGGGAGAACAGTCCCACCAAAGCATCTTTGCTGCTAGGTGATCTCAGTGTAAATAGAGCTAATGAACACTTAGTTGTGACGGATTGTTCCCTTGAATTTTCTTAGGCTGACATATAGAGCTGTCTTTAGAAATAGCACTTTGATATGCTTAGCTGCCAAAACTCAAACTATAAACTGAGGAGCAAAACCAGAAAAGTAAGGAGAAGCATTTTGTAGGAACAAGAAATACTAAGTTATTGAAAGCAAAGGTGCAAACAGGAAGGGTGAGTTCATGCAAAGAATGTGATGATTAGTGCAGTGGAAACTAATAATTTTTTTGAGTTATGACTATTTCTATATTCATGTTTTTATTATTACTATTAAAAAATCAGGGAAATTCCCTGAGGGTCTTTGGATTTTCGGTCGACAGGAAGCAATTGCACAGAATTAAACAGTGTAAACAATCAGAACTTGGAGAACAACAATGTGAGAACAGGAAGAATTCTAACTATGCCTACAGAGTCTTGGCATTCACTCCAGCAGATGTACTCACAGCTCTTTGGCCCCTGAGTAAGTCTCTTGTATGAAAGACACTTTCAAACTCGTGATGATCCCGGGGTGTGTGGTGACTTGGGTGCTCCCCACCCCCCTTTGGAGAATCACCCAAACTAGACTCAGCTTGCTCTAGAAATTGAATGTAGCTTATATTTACAGCTTAGCACAATATACAAGCAGATATTTACAGTATATAAAAGGTAAATGGTAATACAGAAACACAACAGCCCTCCCAGAAACCTGAGTCCCCAGGAGGGGCTCCTGAGCTCCCTTCCACGTTCTCCCACCCCTCTACCTTAGCCCAGACATTGTCTTGTGCCCCAAGGAAGAATGGAGGGTCGGCCAAGGGGGTTAGGAAGCAAGTGGACTACTCAGAGAGATGGAGGGTAAGGTTAGAGAGAAATGCAGCTCAAAGCCCAGGCAACACTTCCTGCACACATTGACTAGAAATAAATGAGGGCAGAATTAGGAGCTTAGTCCTCTCATTTCTAGCATTTGGGGAGGACTTTGCAGAGACTGTTGCTCAGAACAGGGCAGGCAGAGGGCCACATGTCCTGCCTGACCACCTTTAAAATGCCACTGTGTACAGTAGAGGAAATCAGGGTGTAATTGGTGCCATCTGTGCTAGCAGGTAGATTGCCAATGTACTCTCCCTCTGCTAATAATCTCACCATCTTCTGAGCATGGCAGAGAGATTGAGGGCATTTGTTGCATTCATTAAATTGGATGCATTCATCACACAATCACAGAATCAGTCAGGGTTGAAAGGGACTGCAAGGAGCAGCCAGTTCCAACCCTCCTGCCATGCCCAGGGACACCCTACCCTAGAGCAGGCTGCACACAGCCTCAGCCAGCCTGGCCTGAAACACCTCCAGCCATGAGGCCTCAACCACCTCCCTGGGCAACCCATTCCAGCCTCTCACCACTCTCCTGCTGAACTACTTCCTCCTCATTTCCAGCCTGAACCTACTCCCCTCCAGCTTTGCTCCATTCCCCCAAGTCCTAGCACTCCCTGAGAGCCTTAATATCATGATAAACATCACCTGATATAATCTCTAGCACCCTGGTCTGACTTGAGAGCTTGTAAACTGTGTAGCTCTTCAGAAATCATTATCAAGGCTTTTATCCATCCAGAAAAAACAAACAAACAACTCTCAAAAAATGCAAGCATCAAGATAAAGAAAGAAATAACATTTTTGGCTCCTGTGTGGACAGCAGTGGATTTCATCTGTCGTATCTTGGGGGTTTTGACATGCTTTTGCAGAGGTGTTGTGCTAGTTTGAGCCTAGCTGGGAGATTTTGGTGAGAGGGATTAGATGCTAGGCTGGGCAAAGGAACCAGTGGTGATGGCTGCTGCACTCATAGGCTTGCTGAGATGGAGAGGAACAAGAACACAAACATAGATAATGCAGTTTGCACCTCTACCTTAGCCCAGGCATTGCTTTGTGCCCCAGGGAAGAATGGAGGGTTGGCCAGAGGGGTTAGGGAGCAAGTGGATTAATCAGAGAGACGGAGGGTAAGGTTAGAGAGAAATGCAGCTCAAAGCCCAGGCATTGCTCGAACTGCCTTATCTATGTTCATACTTCTGTTCTTATACATCTCAGCAAGCCTATGAGTGAAATGGACATCATTGTTTCTCTTTCACAGCCTGTGATCTAATCCTTCTCACCAAAACATTCTAGCTAGCTTCAAACTAGCACAGGCAGAGGAGGAAGGAGATGCTGCTAAGCCACTAGTGTTAGCTGCAACATGCGGCTGCCTGTTAATCAGCTGCAAACCAGAGAGAGGCTGGCTCCCTGCAGACAAAGGCTGAATGCAGAAAGGCACTGCAGAAAGGCTACTGTAGAAAGGCAGGGTTTCTAAATCATCCCCCTTAAATACTTCAGTGTGAAAGTCAAACTGGCCAATAGGCACTGGCACCATTTTCTGGCCAACGAATTCAAAGCTTCCTGCCTCCTTTGACCATGCAGGCATGGTGAGGGCAGTGCAAGACACCTGACTTGTGGTGCTAAGTGCCCTAGCCCTCAAGGCTTTGCTGGGGATGAACTCTTATTGTTTGCTTATCTACTCACGCCTGGACCCTGCAACAGAAGGAGGAGAGCAAGGGTTAAACCTGTCTGTCAGGATTTATGCCCTACTAGGCCAATTCAACTGTACAAACAGCAGGTTTTGGGAGTGTAAGAAACCAAAACAGTACCATAGACTATATCCTATGCCCATAGTTGTACAATGAAATAAATGTACTTGAGTAGTGGCTTGTATATACTTAAAAAGTGAAACCTGGCACCTGAAAGAAACAAAGGCAAGAAAGAGCTGTTCTTTACAGCAGAAGGAAATTTGTGCAAGGAAACTGACCATAGATTATCTCAGAAAATTCAGACTAGAAGCAAAATGAGGGAGCTGCATAGTACAGTCTGGCTTTCAGTCTAGGGATTGAGCTCTTTGTGAGCTCAGCATTCGTGTAGCGTGGCAGGGTGGCATCTTTGCCCTTCAGCTGGGTTTTGCAGCCACCAATTGAAAATTCCAACTGAGGAAGCATGAAAGGTGTTGAGAGCGTCTGAGAGGCCTCCCAGCCCAAGCCCTGGCTAGTCCTGCAGCCCCCCTGTGTAATGGAGGGGTCGTTAATGGATTGCAAAATGGTATGTTCAGAAATTGATACTGTTCATTAATGTTGCTATTTGGGAGTCTCACACACACACCACACCCCCCCCCCCCAGACCACTAATTTTAGTAATAATTGGTTCTTCACACAGTCCTGGGAACATGATACAATCAGTCATATGGGCTCTAGAAGTAACTAGCAATAACCAAACGTTCACTGAGCTCAGTGGGACTGGAAGAGAAGGTTCCTGCGGGCAGCACTCTGCTTGCCCTTAACTCTGCCGCGTGTACACCAGGTGTGACTTACACACACAGCACTGAGGAATCCAGTGCTAACGAGAGGCTGCTTATATCTGCTGTGCTCCCCTCAACTAGGGTTGTTCCCGAGCTGTTCCCCTGTGTCAGTGTAAAGTCTAAACCAACATGTGATGGTTTGGGCTCTTACCCGCCCCCCCACACTTTGTATTTGCCCCAGCTAACTCAGACGGACCCTGGGAATAGAGATGAAGCAATTTATTTACAGCTAGCAGAATTTACAAGCAGCTATTTACAATATATACAGTTATATACAATTATATACAGAAATATACAAAGGATAAACAATACAAAAGCACAACTCCCCTCCCAGAAACCTGAGTCCCCAGGAGGGGCTCTCAAACCACCCCAACACCTCCCCCGGCCCTCTCAACCTTACCCCAGTTCTCAGGAAGAAGAGAGGTGCAGCCAAGAGGCTAGGGAGCAAGGTTAGTAGGAGCAAGGTTAATGAGATGTGACCAGGTCTGAAGGCAAAGGCAGAAGAAAAGACAAAATGGAGAATGTTTTACTTCTTCCCAGAGCTCTCAGCGAGACTGTGAGAGAAGCTGACATCAATTGTTTTCATTTCACTGCCTGTTATCTAGTTCTGTTACCAAAACATTCTAGCTTGCTTCTAACTAGCACACAACAGTAACCAGGGCTTCCCTCAAGAGTTTAGAAATTGTTCTTCATCCTAAATTTATTCTTAGCTATTCCTGAGAATTCCTACACTTATCTAAAGAAAGTCTGTGTTTCAGGGATGATTTTTACCCCGATGGAAACAGTCTCTCAATCCATTCCACCCTGCCATTTTTCCTTCCCGTGGTGATGAGGATTCATCAGGATGATGAACTTTGTTGATAGCGCTGAAGTTAAAAGCTTCTGTCCCGGTTGCAAGATGGCAGTGTGGTGGATGTCCCCTAAACATTAACAAACCCTATGAGGAGAGGCTGAGGGAGCTGGAGTTATTTAGCCTGCAGAAGAGGAGGCTTAGGGGTGACCTCATTGCTGTCTACAACTACCTGAAGGGAGGCTGTAGCCAAGTGGGGTTGGGCTCTTCTGCCAGGCAACCAGCAACAGAACAAGGGGACACAGGCTGAAGCTGTGCCAGGGCAGGTCTAGGCTGGGTGTTATGAAGAAGTTGTTGGTAGAGAGAGTGATTGGCATTGGAATGGGCTGCCCAGGGAGGTGGTGGAGTCGCCATCCCTGGAGGTGTTCAGGCAAAGCCTGGCTGGGGCACTTAGTGCCATGGTCTGGTTGATTGGCTAGGGCTGGGTGCTAGGTTGGAGTGGATGATGTTGGAGGTCTCTTCCAAGCTGGTTGATTCTATGAAATTGGTGAAAAATAAATTGAACTGTTCACAACTGCTGAGGATTAATATAAATCTTAGTGTAAATTTGAATATGTTCTTGGAATAATGTTGAGATCTTTTATTCCTTGCATAGAATGAGAAAGCAGCACATTAAGTGCCATGACTGAGCACAGACTAAGTAATTGATTGAATTATGGCAGTCTCCATGGTTTTAGTTAATTTGTTCAGTGATGTTGAGAGAGTGAGAAAAGCAGGGTCTGTAGCCCAAGGCTTAAATATTTTTGAAGTGCACTGACTATGTGAGATGTGAGGGGTCAGGATGAGTCTGGTGATGTCACGGTCTGAGAAGCTCTGCCTGGTAGGATCCTATCCTGTCTGTTCCTCACCACCAGTGGGGAGCCTGTCAAAAGTTATCCAGTGTCGTTACTAGAGTGTATTTGTATAGTTGGGTGCCCAGTTGCCTGCTTATGGGTTCAAATCGGTGTTTAGAGGTATCCATACTTAGATGAAACCTAGAATTTGTTCCTGTGGTCTGAAAGCCACAAGTCAGTGTCTGGCCTGAGTAGGGAAAGGCCTTGACCTTGCCATAGGATAAAATTATAACGAGCTAAGATGGGTCATCAGCCTGTGCTTGTTCTAGACCACCTTTGAGTCAAACTCGGCTTTTGGATGCAGCTCTCTGATGTAGTGAGAGCTGTGTGCTTACATGAGGAGTAGAGATTTGGGCTGGGTGTCTGGATGAGAGATGGTTTTAATTTTCCTTGGGCTTTTTAGTGTGGTTTTTTTTTAAGAAGAAGAAACAAAGGAAAACAATTGCTTGGCAGAAGTTATGATTTGAGGCAATATTTGAGCTTTAAGTTGACTCCTCCCTCCTCCAAAACTCCAAACTAGCATTAAAATCTGAAGTTAAACATATATAGAATCACAGGATCATTTAGGTTGGAAAAGATTGCTCTTTCTTTTTTGTGTGTGTATCCCCAGTGTTACTTTCTCTCTTCATTTTGCAAGGCCCTTCAGGACTTTTAAGTAATTTTTTGTCAGGCTTCTACCAGATTTTAGTCCTGAAATATAAAACTATGAACAGTTAATGTGTCTCAAATCCTATGTGAATTCCAAAATGCAAACAAGAAGTTAAGTTTTTTAAACCCCAGAAATCATGTGTGGAAAACCATTCCAAATCACATGTTGAGTTTTGCTGTGTGTTTAAGTTACCTAGAAGTCCACTGGAGTAATTCCCTTCAAGCCTGGTGCATTGGAAATGAATGCTCGTTATGAATGGTGACAATTCATTTCTGTATGAATATTATTTTTTATTATTAATAGTCAAAAATCAGGGAAATTCCCTGAGGTTCTTTGGATTTTTGGTGACAGGAAGCAATTGCACAGAATTAAACAGTTTAAACAATCAGAACTTGGAAAACGGGAACACAAGAACAGGAAGAATTCTAACTATGCCTATGGAGTCTTGGCATTCACTCCAGCAGATGTACTCGTGATGCTGAGGCACTTAGTGCCATGGTCTAGGTGATTGGTTAGGGCTGGATGCTAGGTTGGACTGGATGACCTTGGAGGTCTCTTCCAACCTAGTTGATTCTATGAGTAAGTCGCCTGTATCAGAGACACTCTCAAAGTCAGGATAATGATCCCGGGGTGAAATACAAAATATTGCAGGCAGAGGGGAAGGAGATGCTGCTAAGCCACTGGAGTTAGCTGCAACACCTGGCCGCTGCCTTTAGCAAGCAGCCAACGATGAGAGGCAGCATGGCTGGTGCAGGCCAAGGCTGGTGCAGACCAGCGCAGTTTCTAATTCACCCCCTCTTAAATACATCAGTGTGAAAGTCAAACTGGCCAGTAGGCACTAGCACCACTATGCCTGCCAATGAATTCAAAGCTTCCTGCCTCCTTTGACCACATGCAAGGCATGGTGAGGGCAGCACAAGACACCTGACACATGGTGCTAAGTCCCCTAGCCCTCAAGGCTTTGCTGGGACCAAACCCTTTGCTCGTCTGACTCGCTCCTGGACCCCGCAAGAGAAGGAGGACAGCAGGAGTTAAACCTGCCCGGCAGGATTTATGCCTACCAGGACGCCTGGTATCTGCAGTTTGGGCAGATGTGAATGGCCAGGGCTGAAGAAGCTCCCAAGAGAAGCAGCAACTTCCTGGAGGCCAGCACTGGGAACTGAGTCTGAAACTTTGTGGTCCTTCCCTGGGGCATGAAGCTGGGGGAGCCTGTGATCCTTCACCTTCCTAGGTGGTAAATGGAGTCAAGCTTTGCAGAGAGAGGTGAAGAGAAAGGGCATATATGGTCATATCTGGGCAGTTACCCTTCCTGCTGCTGCAAGATGCTTCTGAATCTGCATTTTGTATTGGCTTTGAATGAATCAGTGCAGTGTAGCTGGAGAAGAATTCCTGCAGGAGCTCCTGGTTGTAAAGCATAAAGCCAGTTTGCTGTTGGGATCGGGAGGCACTGAACCATTTGACAAGGTAGTCAAACGTGCAGAGGAGCGAGTCAGAGTCACTGATGGATGCCCAGGAGGAGGGTCAGGTTCCCTAAAGCAGCAAGCAGGCAGCTCAATCACAGATGCCTTAGGCCTATTTCTGAAGGCAGAGGCTTGTGATGCCACCTGCAGCCGACTCCCGGGGCAGGGCTGTGCTGCGTATTCCGGGAAATCAGATTAGATTCCCGCCGCGGCTCAGCGCTGCGTGGGGAAATAGCATCTGGTTACTGTCTGCCACCAGCGCCCTCGGTGCCCCGAAACGGCAGGCATCTGCAGAGAGTCAAAGGTGAGGCTGAGGTTTTGCAAGCAGGCAGTGGAAGGTGCTGCTGATAACCCTTTCGTTCTGACAGGCAGACGTGAAGCTATCAGCGAGGCAGTGGCATTTCTGCATCACGCCAGCTGCTGTTAGGAGTGCTTGGGGTTTATAGGCTGCCTGCAGCAGAGGGATGAGCCATTCCCAGGTCTCGTCTGGCTTTCTTGTTATCAAAAAGACTTCTCCTTACAAAGGCACAAACACTTCCAGTGCTCTTGAATTTCCCTCCTTCGCCTTGACAGGTTATTTGGCTTTGGCCTTTTGTGTTAAAGGTTGGGTTTAGTGTTTAGCATGGTACTGTGTCCAGTTCTGGGCCCCTCAATTCAAGAGAGATGTTGAGGTGCTGGAACATGTCCAGAGAAGGGCAACGAAGCTGGTGAGG
The DNA here is from genome assembly GCF_015220805.1 of Pogoniulus pusillus. Lineage (NCBI taxonomy): Eukaryota > Metazoa > Chordata > Aves > Piciformes > Lybiidae > Pogoniulus > Pogoniulus pusillus. Next base: position 1,228,168 of record NC_087284.1, on the reverse strand, counting down.
GGCCTGGAACACAAATCCTATGAGGAGAGGTTGAGGAAGCTGGGCCTGTTTAGCCTGGAGAAGAGGAGGCTCAGGGGTGATCTTATTACTGTCTACAACTACCTGAAGGGGCATTGTAGCCAGGTGGGGGGTGGCCTCTTCTGCCAGGCAACCAGCAATAGAACAAGGGGACACAGTCTCAAGTTGTGCCAGGGTAGGTATAGGCTGGATGTTAGGAAGAAGTTCTTCACAGAGAGAGTGATTGGCATTGGAATGGGCTGCCCAGGCACTGTCCCTGGGGGTCTTCAAGCAAAGCCTGGCTGAGGCACTTAGTGCCATGGTCTAGTTGACTGGATAGGGCTGGGTGATAGTTTGGACTGGATGATCTTGGAGGTCTCTTCCAACCTGGTTGATTCTATGATTCTATGGGGGAGCACGTTTTTCTACAGTGAATATATGTGATGGAATGTATCAGAAGAGCTTGTGTGAATATCAAAAGAGTGGAAATTCCATCTGTGTGAGGCTGTATCTGACCTAAATAGATGTGCCTTGCTGGGTTGGTACCACAGCAGTAAGACAGACAGGAGCAATGTAAATGGAGCTGGTAGCGTGTATCAGGCATATCTTTGCATTATTCCTGTTACAGTGTGAACTGGAGAACTTTAAACCACCTTCCCGTTGTCCAGGGGTATCTCCCAGCCCCAGGTAAACAGGAACAGGCAGCACATGATTAGGCATACCAGGTTTATTTTCCTGAAGCCAATGTGAAAACTTCACTGCCTTTCTTCTCTTAAACCTCAGTGTGAAGATATCTGTAGTGCCTGTGAAGTTCCTGCACGTACCACTGTACATTCAAGTTGACTTACAGTGCTTTACAGTTCCATGTAAACTGATCTTCAAGTAGCTGTAGTAACATCCTGTGCTTTAAAGAGAAACCAGACGCTTCGAGCTTGATTGCTTAGGAGTGGTGCTTGGGAGAGGAACTTGCTGGCTCACTCTCCCTGTAAATTCAGTTCTTTGATCTTTCTCCTGAGTCCTTCAGAAAGCATATCAGAGTTGAACGCTTGTCCTGTGGGGATTTGAACATTCATCTCGTTAGTTTCATGGCAGACATCAGAATGCAGTCCCATGAAGCCATACCGACAGGTGGCAACTCCACCTGGAGGTTGTTAAGCCCAAGTAGTAGGGGGGCAGCTCCACATGGAGACACCACCGAAGATCCCCACCACCACCACCAAAAAAAACCCGAGAGAGCAAAACCAAGGAAAGAAGCCACAGGGCGTTACAAGTAGTCAATCAGTGTTCACATGCTAATAAGACCCATTGATGAGCAGCACTGCTGAGCTGAGGTAGGGCCTTGCTGTGGTGCAGCCATGCCATAGCCCTTTGTGGAATTAGGCTACACTGAGAGCTTCCCATCGGTGGGCTTTGGAGGTGCCATTTGTTGCAGCTTGCATCAAAAGCCTCAGAAAAATGAGACCTATGCCTCAGTACCTCTTCCTGCTGATGTGTGCAGAAACCTCAAGGTGTACCTCTTGTTATGTCTTGAAAAGCCATGGAATGAAGAATTAGGAATTTTCCTGGTTAATGAACTTCATAGAAACAGTGAAGAATGCTGCAATTTCACTATATCAGAGTCAAAGAACTGTTTGGGTTGGAAGGGACCTTAAAGGTCACTTAGTCTCAACCTCACTGCCATGGTCAGGGACGTATTCCACTGGAGCAGGATGCTCAAAGCTTCATTTAACCTTGAACACCTCCACAGAGGGGGCAATAACTACCTCTAAGGGGAACCTGTTTCAGCATGTCACCACCCTTAATGTAAAGAATTTCTTTCTAATATCCAGTCTAAATCTACCCTCCTGAAGCTTAAATCTATTCCCTCTCATCCTACCACAATAACTCCCTGTAAAAAGTCTCTTCAGGTACTGGAAAGCTGCTATAAGGTCTCTCCAGACTGTGATGGTTTAGGTGTTCCCTGCCCCTCCACACTTTGGAAAATTACCCAGACTAGATTCAGTCAAGCTGGAAATTGAATGAAGCTTTATAGTTCCAGCTTAGCACAAGATACAAGCAGGCATTTACAATCTATACAGACATATACCAGTTAAAAAGTGATACAGAAACACAACAGCCCTCCCAGAAACCAGAGTCCTGAGCAGGGGCCCCCAACCACCCTGCCACCTTCTCCCCAGCCCTCTACCTTACCCCAGTGTGCTAGTTTGAAGCAAGCTGGAATGTTTTGGTAAAAGAACTAGATAACAGGCAGTGAAATGAAAACAATTGATGTCAACTTCTCTCACAGTCACGCTGAGAACTCTGGGAAGAAGAAGAAAACATTTGATAGCATTCTCCATTTTGTCTCTCACTTTGCTTCTGGGCTTTGACAAAGCTGCATCTCATTAACCTTGCTGCCACTAACCTTGCTGCCACTAACCTTGCTGCCACTAACCTTGCTCCCTAACCTCTTGGCTGCACCTCTATTCTTTCTGAGAACTGGGGTAAGGTTGAGAGGGCAAGGGGAGGTGTTGGGGTGGTTTGAGAGCCCCTCCTGGGGACTCAGGTTTCTGGGGTGGGGGAGTTGTGCTTCTGTATTGTTTATCCTTTGTATATTTCAATATATAACTGTATATATTGTAAATAGCTGCTTGTATATTTGCTGCTGTAAAATAAATAGCTTCATTTATATTCCCAGAGGCCATCTGAGTTAGCTGGGGCAAATTCAAAAGTGTGTGTGGGGGGGTAAGAGTCCAAACCATCACACCCAGACATTGCCTTACACTTCAAGGTAAGTTTGGAGAGTCAGCCAGGGGGGTTAGGAAGCAGAAGGATTAGACAGATGGCAGGTTAGAGAGACAAGTGCAGCCCAAAGCCAGAGAGCAAACTCTGTTATCCATGTTTGTATTCTTGTTCTTACCCATCTCAGCAAGCCTATGAGTGAAGTAGACATCGCCACTGCTTCCTTTTCACAGCCTATCAAAATGTCCCAGCTAGGCTCAAACTGGCACACAGACCCTTCTCTTCGCCATGATGACCACCCCCAGCTCTCCCAGCCTGGCCCCACAAGGGAGGTGCTCCAACCCTCTGATAATCTTCTTTCCCTTCTGCAAATAGCCCTTTGGGACTAAATGCATTTGTTTACTTGTGGCAGGATGATTGGGTGAGCTTGGCCATGGAAACTGTGCTGATTTAAAAAGAGCAAAAAGTCTTCCTTGCTTTCCTCTTTATGCTTTTATTGTTCCCTTTTTTCCATTTCTCAGCTGCATGTTTAAATCTTGTTAGACCTGTGCTTTGCCTGCACTGCATTGAGTTTCCTACCAAACACAACTGTACGAGTCCCCTTAGTTTGCAGAGCAAAGCACTGCCTCTCGTTCCTCCTTTCCTCTCCTCCTCCTCCCTCTCTACCTCCCTTTATCCTGGAAGTGATTCTGATCCACAGTTGATCTGGAAGTGGAGCCAGATGGTCCCCATACAGCCTGCAGTACAAGTCCTCCCAGGCTGGGGTGGGAATTGGCACTGAAGCAAATGGGAGTTCAAAAGTTTAACCACCCTGTAGTAACTTAGGAGTCTCCAAATAAAAGGAGCTGTTCCTCGCTCGGTGTCTCAGAAGTGAGCGATCATGTTTGGACTGCTCCTGAGGAGGATATAGGGCTCTCATGGTCTACATGGAATTCAGCAGTAACACCTCCATAAAATCATGGGTTTGCCTTGTTTTTAAAGTCGACAGAGGCTGGGGGGCATTGGGTTGCTTTCAGCCTCCAAGAAAATAAATCTTAAGGTTTCATGTAATTTTTTTTATGCCTTGTGAAATTCCCATGAAGTGTAAAAACTCAGCCTGTGCTGACCCTGTGTGAAAGCAGGAAATGAACCAGAAAAAATGCACATCCTTACCTACCAAGCAAGGAGTAAGTGCTTGGGAAGTAGTCCCAGGGGCCTCTAAAGCCACTGCGGATGTTATATGATTTAAATACTCAAGCTGTATGAATGACCCAGTGTACTGATTCCAGTTCAGAAGAGCCCTGCAGAGGGGCCTGGCCAGGCTGGATGGGTGGGCAGAGGCCAATGGGATGAGACTGAACAAGGCCAAGTGCAGGGTTCTGCACTTTGGCCACAACAACCCCAAGCAGCACTAGACGCTGGGGCCAGAGTGGCTGAGAGCAGCCAGGCAGAGAGGGAGCTGGGGGTGCTGGCAGAGAGGAGCTGAAGATGAGGCAGCAGTGCCCAGGTGGGCAGCAGAGCCAATGGCATCCTGGGCTGGCTCAGGAGTAGTGTGGGCAGCAGGACAAGGGAGGTACTTGTGCCCCTGTGCTCAGCACTGCTCAGGCCTTGAGCACCTTGAGTGCTGTGTCCAGTTCTGGGCTCCTCAATTCAAGAGAGATGTTGAGGTCCTGGAACATGTCCAGAGAAGGGCAATGAAGCTGGTGAGGGGCCTGAAACACAGCCCTGTGAGGAGAGGCTGAGGGAGCTGGGGGTGTGCAGCCTGCAGCAGAGGAGGCTCAGGGCAGACCTCACTGCTGCTTACAACTACCTGCAGGGAGGCTGTAGCCAGGTGGGGTTGGGCTCTGCTGCCAGGCACCCAGCAACAGAACAAGGGGACAGAGCCTCAAGTTGTGCCAGGGCAGGTTCAGGCTAGATGTTAGGAGGAAGTTATTGGCAAAGAGAGTGATTGGCATTGGAATGGGCTGGCCAGGGAGGTGGGTGGGAACACCCAAACCATCACACTTGTTTGAGCATGCAGCTACTTTGAAGGGCAGCACAGGACACCTGGCACGTGGTGCTACGCCCCTGGCCCTCAAGGCTTTCCTGGGATTCCCCACAACGGGAGGAGGAGAGCAAGGGATAAACCAGCCTGGCCAAATGTATACTCGACCAGGACACATACCAAGGAGTATTTCTGTCTCTTTCAGTATGTTTCAGTGTGATAGCAGCAAAACCTTATTGGTTGGAGAAGAGCTGCATGAAATGAGCGTTCATAGGCATTGCAGACGTGAGCGCCTGCACGCAGCGCGCGGCTGCCGGCACCTTCCCTCCCAGTTACTTGTCTGAAATATCTGCACTGAAAACATGGTAAAATAAAACTGTTTGCTTCAGGATTAGATAACCCTCACAGCTATCGGTGATGCTGGTTGTTAGGCTGCCACAAAGCCTCTATCCTGACAGAGGTGTGGAAAAGTAAGGGTTTGAAGGCAGGGGGTGGGAGGAGGTAAGGTAAAATGTGCAGAGCAATTAGAAATCACTGATATTATGCCATGAAGGTGATCACTGTCTGACACAAGGACGTGTCAAAAATAACATTCTTCAGAGTTAATATCCTTGTCCAGCTATGTTTGAGTTATTTTAACTTACACAGAAGCCCTGACTGTCTGACTATGTTGCAAATGTGACTGTGTGTGCATTTCTATTGGCTATCTTCACACGGGATGTGATGGTTTGGGTGTTCCCCACCCCCCCTTGTGAAAATCACCTGGACTAGACTCATCTGCTGGAAATTGAATGAAGCTTTATATTTACAGCTTAGCACAAGACACAAGCAGGTATTTACAATCTATACAGCTCCAGACAGACATAGACAAGGTAAAAAGTAACACAGAAACACAACAGCCCTCCCAGAAACCAGAGTGCCCAGCAGGAGCTCCCAACCACCCTTCCACCTTCTCCTACCCCTCTACCTTACCCCAGACTTTGCCTTACATTCAAGGTAAGTTTGGAGGGTCAGCCAGGGGGTTTAGGAAGCAGGATTAGTCAGGCAGATGGCAAGTTAGAGAGAGAAGTGCAGCCCCAAAGCCAGAGAACAAACTGTTATCTCTGTTTGTGTTTGTGTTCTTATCCATCTCAGCAAGCCTATGAGTGCAGCAGCCATCACCACTGGTTCCTTTTCACAGCCTAGCATCTAATTCCTCTCACTAAAATATCTCAGCTCTGCTCAAACCAGCACACAGGTGCAGTTAGGGAAAGGGAGCAGTGGACTGTACATCCTTAAAATGCTTGTCTTCATTGCTGTGAGGCAGTCCCTTGCTTTAAGCTTCTCATTGCTAGCAAATCCAAATATTAGAAACCCAGGGATGAGTCAAGACTTTAAAGGCTGTGTGATTGGACTCACATGTGTTAGCAGAGCATTTGTTCTTAGCCTCTCATCAGTGCTGTGGCCATACATATATTCCTATGTAACATTCATTGGCTGATCATAGATTCAACCAGCTTGGAAGAGACCTCCAAGATCATCCAGTCCAACCTAGCACCCAGCCCTAACCAATCAACTAGACCATGGCACTAAGTGCCTCATCCAGTCTTTTCTTGAAGACCCCCAGGGACAGTGCCTCCACCACCTCCCTGGGCAGCCCATTCCAATGCCACAACTTCCTCCTAACATCCAGCCTAGACCTCCCTTGGCACAACTTGAGACTGTGTCCCCTTTTTCTGTTGCTGCTTGCCATGGCAGAAGAGACCAACCCCACCTGGCTGGCATCCTCCCACTCCTTGTGTATAAGTGAAGGTTGCTGGTGGATGTGTGAGCAGGGGCTGAGCAGGCCTGGAGAAGCTGCAAAGCTGAGGTTCTGTGGAGAGGCAAATGGGTGATTTTGTTTTCCCTCTGCAATCCAGGGGCAGAAGAATTGTGGCTGGGAGGGGTCAGTGCCTGCTAGTGGAAGAGAAGCACAGCTTTATCCCATTCTTCCCAGGGAGTTGCCATCCTTGGAAGTGTTGAAGCCAAGCCTGGCTGGGGCACTTAGTGCCATGGTCTGGCTGATTGGCCAGGGCTGGGTGCTAGGTTGGGCTGGAGGATGTTGGAGGTCTCTTCCAACCTGGTGCATTCTGTGATTCCTTTTTAGACAAAAGGGGGATTGCTCAGCTATGAGATGATTGATTGTGGCACAGTTTCTCACCACATTTCCCCATGCTCAGGAGAAGGTTTTCCCAACTTAAGCACATGAGGCATTTCCAGCTTTTTCTGTTTAAATTCCTGAAGTTAACTCTAGTGCTGTCAAGCCAGGAGAGGAAACTGTGCCCGCTTCCTGCCCCCAGCAATGCAGCAGAACTGGCTTGCAGCAGCTGCTAAAACCACAGTAGCTCTGTTGTTTAGCTGTTGTTGCTTCCCTTGATCTTTCTTCCCAGGGAGTTTGAGGAGAGTTTACAGATGGGTAAAATAAGTACCTTTTCCCCTTGCTTTTTAAAATGTATTGACAGCAAAAATTACAAATGGTCTTCCCTCTTCTAACCTTTGATCTCTCTCCCACACTCTCCTGGAGGTGACACAAACCCTAGGAGGAGAGGCTGAGGGAACTGGGGATATTTAGCCTGGAGAAGAGGAGGCTCAGGGCAGAGCTCATTGCTGTCTACAGCTGCCTGAAGGAGGCTGTAGCCAGATGGGGTTGGGCTCTGCTGCCAGGCAAGCAGCAACAGAAGAAGGGGACACAGTCTCAGGCTGTGCCAGGGCAGGTCTAGGCTGGATGTTAGGAGGAAGTTGTTGGCAGAGAGAGTGATTGGCATTGGAATGGGCTGCCCAGGGAGGTGGTGGAGTTGCTGTGCCTGAAGCTATTCGGGCAAAGCCTGGCTGAGGCACTTAGTGCCATGGTGTGGTTGATTGGCCAGGGCTGGGTGCTAGGTTGGCCTGGATGATGTTGGAGGTCTCTTCCAACCTGGTTGATTCTGTGATTCTATGGAAAGTGATTAAAGATAGAAAGAAGGAGATGCTCAGGGTGTAGAGGAGTGGGGATGACCTCTGAGCTGTGGAGTTAAGAAAGGCTGGAGTGTTCCAGTCCTGCAGGTTAACATGTACAAAAAGTAATGAGTGAGTGAGAGGAGTGAGGCAATGCACTGGTGCTGAACTTGGTCAAAACATATGAAAATGTCTAGCTGCAAGATAAAGACAGAAGGAGATTTAAGGATTGCACCTGAGTGTGTGCCACACTGTCTCAGTCTCAAAAAGACACATTAAAGGAGGGAAAATAGTATGTGAGCTTCTGAGAGTGTCTCTTAAAGATCTCTGTGCTTCTGGGAAGCCAAGGAGCATGACCATCCAGTAGGAAAGGTCTAAGGGCAGACCCTAAGGGTTGCCTTTAATGAAAGGCTGGGATGAACAGACTTTCTGTTGGCATTTCAGTTCCCTGAAGTGCAAAACACTTAGAGCATCCAGCTCTTTGCTGGGGGGAGTGCCATCAGATGGCTCTGCTGTCACAGCCTTGAGTCACCGAAGTGCTACTCAGGATTTAATGTGTATAGTGTTTGATGTGGATTTATTTAAATGGCCAGTAGGGTCTTAAAGACTTCTGCCAAAACTGGTTGATACCCTGTTTCCTTCTCCTATTTAACCTCCCTTCTCCTATAGATTATCATCTGCCTTAACGAGGATATCAACTTAGTATCACAGAACAGCTTGGGTTGGAAGGGACCTTAAATATCATCTAGTTCCAGCCCCCACCCCATCTGCAGTAGACCACATTGCTCAAAGCACCATCCAGACTGGCCTTGAACAGTTCCCAGGGTGGGGCATCTGCAGCTTCTCCACGCAGCTTATTCCAATGTCTCACCAACCTTACAGGAAGGCATTAATTTATTGTAACTGATCTTGAAATGATTACCCTCTCATCCTGTTACTGCACTCACTGCTGGAATGCCCCCCCCTCACTTTTCCTGTAGGCCCCCTTTAAGTAGAGGAAGGCTCCTGTGTGGTATCTCCAGACCCTGGAATGGGTTGCCCAGGGAGGTGGTTGAGGCCCCATGGCTGGAGGTGTTTGAGGCCAGGTTGGCTGAGGCTGTGTGCAGCCTGCTCTAGGGTAGGGTGTCCCTGGGCATGGCAGGGGGTTGGGACTGGCTGATCCTTGTGGTCCCTTCCAACCCTGACTGATTCTGTGATTCTAACTGCCCCTATCCCTGTCTCTTTTGTATCTGTTTCTTCACTCCACACTCCAAATTCCTGCCTCAGAAAGAGCTCTGCCATTCTAAGAGTTCTGTCTGCAGTTGGCTGTGAGTGCAGCAGGGTTACACAGCACTCAGTCCTGACAAAATGGAAGTGTCTGGAGGAGCAAGGCTCCCTCTCTGCAGCCTTCCCTCTGGCTGCCCTGTATCTCGATAGCATGCCCCCTGTGTGCAGAAAGAGCTTCCAGGGAGCAGAGATGACTTCCTCACCTAGGCACTGCAATGGGCAAAAGTTAGACGTTTTAGGCACCAGTTTTGAGACATAGTTTCCAACTTAGCAAAACTCAGCAGCATGTCTTGTAACTTTACTTTTAATGTTTAGGTTAATACCTCAATGAGAGAAACAAAGATTGTAGCATTTATAAACCAGACATATTGGTGGCTTTGGAGAAAGGTCCACTGTGTTCTTGCACTCCCTGAGATAGTCCTCAGTGGGCACTTGCACTCAGAATACTGTTAAGGCTGTTAGGGCCAGGAGGATGCTCAGAGGCTGCAGCAGCTCTGCTGTGAGCACAGACTGAAAGAGTTGGGGCTGTGCAGGCTGCAGAAGAGGAGGCTCCCAGGGGACCTTCTTGTGGCTTTCCAGGATCTGAAGGGGGCTACAAAAATCTGGGGAGGGACTTTTTAGGCTCTGAGGGAGTGCCAGGACTGGGGGGAATGGAGCAGAGCTGGATGTGGGTAGGTTCAGGCTGGACAGGAGGAGGAAGCTGTTGAACGTGAGAGTGGTGAGAGGCTGGAATGGGTTGCCCAGGGAGGTGGTTGAGGCCCCATGGCTGGAGGTGTTTGAGGCCAGGCTGGCTGGGGCTGTGTGCAGCCTGCTCTAGGGTAGGGTGTCCCTGGGCATGTCAGGGGGTTGAGACTAGGTGATCACCTGCCTGGTTCTATGCTAAGTAAAACTCTTGTGCATTAGGAAATGCCTGTGTGGCCTTACTTTGCTGATGTGCCTGTCTCCTTTGTGTGGAAGCTGATCCAGCCTTAGGTCACACAGTGGTTCAGCTGTTTCTGCAGATGCTCTGCTTCATCTAGTGAGCACCATCACTCACACCTCTGCACTTAGTGAGCAGCTTTTAAATAGCACATCTTATCAGCAGTGCTTTCCAGGGCTTTGGGATTTATTTTGTGCCATGCAAAGCCTTGTTGTAAAAGGTTTATTTTTCTCTAGCTTGCCAGTACATGTTATCCAGGAGCTGAAAGGCCATCGTTGTCTTCAAGTTGAACCTGAAGAAGTGAGGCACTTCAAAACAGGCATAGTCTGAATTCAGGAAGCTTCAGTGACCCTGAGTGCTGATTTTAGGTTTGTCCTTGGGCTGTTTTCTAAAGCTTCAAATGCATTTCATCCATTCTTAATCTTTATTGCTAAGGCTCCTTTTCCCATTTAGGTGCTTGTCCTGCTTTTCCTCCTCAGGTCTGTCTATAGCTTTTCCCTTCTCCACATCAGCTTCCACTCTGCGTTGGTTTGTCAGTTTATTTCCATCATCAATCTATTTGCCTACACTCATAAACTGAGGCAAAACAACAAAACCTGCTCAGGTTACCTGCTCTTACACTGAGTGTGTCAGGCCTTCAGGTGAATCTGCTGTGGTCATGCTAGCTTCAAAACATGAAAGTACTGTCTGGAACAATGTATACGGGGCTTGGAGTTCAGACTGAAACACAGGAGGCTTCCTGTCCTGACTGCTGCTTCTGGGTTCAGGGGGGGTTGGTCTTTTCTGCTGGGCTGCTGACAGGGAGGGATGCAGGAGTAGTTTCCTGACTTGGCCTTTTTGCTCACTTGCTTCAGCTTGTTGCTGCTTGTTATGGCAACTAGGGGCAGGGACTCTGCAGGATTCCCAAGCAGTGACATTTATCTGTGCAGCTTCTATCACTTGTATACACTTTGAGTTCATTTCATGAAGTAGTCTTCCGATCAGGCAGCCCCACTCCCCGTGCACATTGCTTACACTGGCTAGGACCTTGCGCCTGCATCCTTCTATTCACAGTCCCTCTTATCTACCATCTTTGCCTAGAGGTCCACCACCGTCCTCATCCCTGCTGAAATGAAACATGTCACTCCCTGTGTTGCCCCTTTCTGGTTTTTTCTTTGCTGTTTCATTGTTCTGTTGACTGTAGTTTGGATACACTGCGGCACACAGTGCTGCAGCTTAGTCCAGACACTGAGACAGCAGGCAGCAGTGCTTAGTGGATATCTCCACTTGTGGTTGACTAGAGTGCTGTGTCACAGTTCTAGTCACTTATATGCCTTATGCATCCTGTCACTTAGGGCCTCTACACAGAATCAGCCAGGTTGGAAGAGACCTCCAACATCATCCAGTCCAACCTAGCACCCAGCCCTAGCCAAGCAACCAGACCATGGCACTAAGTGCCCCAGCCAGGCTTGGCTTCAACACCTCCAGGGATGGCAACTCCACCACCTCCCTGGGCAGCCCATTCCAATGCCAATCACTCTCTTTGCCAACAACTTCCTCCTAACATCCAGCCTGAACCTGCCCTGGCACAGCTTGAGGCTGTGTCCCCTTGTTCTGTTGCTGGGTGCCTGGCAGCAGAGCCCAACCCCACCTGGCTACAGCCTCCCTTCAGATAGTTGTAAGCAGCAGTGAGGTCTGTCCTGAGCCTCCTCTGCTGCAGGCTGCACACCCCCAGCTCCCTCAGCCTCTCCTCACAGGGCTCTGCTCCAGGCCCCTCACCAGCTTCATTGCCCTTCTCTGGACACCTTCCAGCACCTCAACATCTCTCTTGAATTGAGGAGCCCAGAACTGGACACAGCACTCAAGGTGCTCAAGGCCTGAGCAGTGCTGAGCACAGGGGCACAAGTACCTCCCTTGTCCTGCTGGCCACACTGCTCCTGAGCCAGCCCAGGATGCCATTGGCTCTGCTGCCCACACTGCTGGCTCATGTTCAGCTGCTATCTACCAGTAATGTTAGGAGACAGGCAAGTCATGCCCTTAATGATGTAATGCTAAGAAACACCAGTGTACTTGAAATATAACAGACAAATAGCTGTCTTGTGCCCTTGGCAGCCACCACTATATCCTCCTTCTTTATCAATTGCACAATGACTTTCTTCATCATTTACACAGTGGCTTTCTCTAATCTCTCCCCTTCGACCTTCAGTTGTCCTACTGAGAGCCTTGTCCAGCTGTGCCATTTGCAGATAAAAGGTGGTTACAATACAATAGAGCTGCTGTCCATTTGTTACAGCTACAGCTCATACCCATGGTTACAGCTGTGGAATCAATGCACCAAAAGGCATGGCAAGCAACAGTAGACAATAAGCAATACAGGAAAGGATTACAATAAGTAACAATAAACCCCAACAATTTCTGCAACCACACCCAGCACAAAGTAGCAGGTGTAACAGAATCTTTACTGATAGTAAACCGAAGCAATCTTATTAGGTGATCTGCTCAGCCATTCACCTGGCTTTCTCAAAAGGTAAATCAATCATGCAATAACAGAACCATAGAATCAACCAGGTTGGAAGAGACCTCCAAGATCAGCCAGTCCAACCTAGCACCCAGCCCTGGCCAATCAACCAGACCGTGGCACTAAGTGCCCCACCAGGCTTGGCTTCAACATCTCCAGGGACAGTGACTCCACCACCTCCCTGGGCAGCCCATTCCAATGCCAATCACTCTCTCTGACAACAACTTCCTCCTAACATCCAGCCTAGACCTGCCATGGCACAACTTGAGACTGTGTCTCCTTGTTCTGTTGCTGCTTGCCTGGCAGAAGAGCCCAACCCCATCTGGCTACAGCCTCCCTTCAGGTAGTTGCAGACAGCAAAGAGGTCTGCCCTGAGCCTCCTCTTCTCCAGGCTGAACAACCCCAGCTCCCTCATCCTCTCCTCACAGGGCTGTGCTCCAGGCCCCTCACCAGCTTTGTTGCCCTTCTCTGGACACCTTCCAGCACCTCAAGATCTCTCTTGAATTGAGGGGCCCAGAACTGGACACAGCACTCAAGGTGTGGCCTGAGCAGTGCTGAGCAGAGGGGCAGAATAACCTCCCTTGTCCTGCTGCCCACACTGCTCCTGAGCCAGCCCAGGATGCCATTGGCTCTGCTGCCCACCTGGGCACACTGCTTCCTCATCTTCAGCCTACTCTCTACCAGCACCCCCAGCTCCCTTTCTGCCTGGCTGCTCTCAGCCACTCTGTCCCCAGCCTGTAGTGCTGCTTGGGGTTGTTGTGGCCAAAGTGCAGAACCCTGCCCTTGGCCTTGTAAAATCTCATCCCATTGGCCTCTGCCCACCCATCCAGCCTGGCCAGGTCCCTCTGCAGGGCTCTCCTACCTTCCAACAGATCCACAGCTGCTCCTAGCTTGGTGTCATCTGCAAACTTACTGATGCTGGACTCAATCCCCTCATCCAGATCATCAATAGAGATATTGAACAGGACTGTGCCCAGCACTGATCCCTGGGGCACACCACCAGTGACAGCTGCCAACTGGATGTGGCACCATTCACCACCACTCTCTGGGCTCTGCCATCCAGCCAGTTCTTGATCCAGGACAGAGTGAATCTGTCCAAGCCATGAGCTGCCAGCTTGGCCAGGAGCTTCTTGTGGCAGACAGTGTCAAAGGCTTTGCTGAAGTCCAAGTAGACTCCATCCACAGCCTGCCCCACATTCCCCTGGCAGGAACCTGATAATAAAAGGAGATCAGGTTGGTGAGACAGGACCTGCCCTTCCTAAACCCATGCTGGCTGGGCCTGATCCCTTGACTATCCTGTAGGTGCTGTGTGATGGCTCTCAAGATGACCTGTTCCATGCCCTTGCCTGGCACTGAGGTCAGGCTGACAGCTCTGTAGTTTTCTGGCTCCTTTGTGTGGATGGGATCACATTGGCAGCTTCCAGTCTTCAGAGACCTCTCCAGTGAGCCAGGGCTGCTGATAAATGATGGAGAGCAGCTTGGCCAGTTCAGCTGCCAGCTCTCTCAGCACCCTAGGATGGATCCCATCCGGTCCCATGGACTTGTGAGGATAGAACAACTATGCAGAATCACTCAGGAGTAAAATAACTGGATTAGAATCATAGAATGTCAGGGGCTGGAAGGGACCTCCAGAACTCATCCAGTACAACCTCCCTGCCAGAGGAGGATCACCCAGAGCAGATCACACAGGAATGCATCCAGATGATTCTTGACTATCTCCAGAGAGGGAGATTCCACAGGCCCCCTGAGCAGCCTGTTCCAGGGCTCTGTCACCCTCACAGGGAAAAAAATTCTTCTGCAGGTTGACATAGAACCTCCTATGCCTCAGCTTCCACCCACTGCCCCCTTTCCTGGCACTGGGCGTCACCCAGCAGAGCCTGGCTCCAGCCTCCTGGCACTCACCCCTTACATATCTATGAACATGGATGAGGTCACCTCTCAGTCTCCTCTCCCAGCAGCTCAGCCCCAGCTCCCTCGGGCTCTCCTCAGAAGGAAGATGTTCAGCTTCCTTAGTCATCTTTGTGCCTCTGCATCAGACTCTCTCAAGCAGCTCCATGTCCTCCTTGAGCTGGGGGACTCAGAACTGGACACAATACTCCAGTTGAAGCCTCAGCAGGGAAGAGTAGAGAGAAGGGAGAACCTTCTTCAACCTACTAACCACAGCCCTTCCAGAATGCCCCAGAATGGCATTGGCCCTCCTGGCCACAAGAGCACACTGCTGCCATATAGCCATCCTTCCATCCACCAGGACTCCCAAGTCTTTCTTCCCTTCACTGCTCTCCATCAGGTCAGTCCCCAACCTATACTGATACTTGAGGTTGTTCTTTCCCAGGAGCACAACTCTCCCCTTGCCCCTGTCCAACTTCATTCAGTTTCTCCCTGCCCAACTCTCAGCCTGCCTAAGTCTCTCTGACTGGCAGCAGAACTCTCTGCTGTGGCAGCCACTCCACCCAGCTTGGTGTCATCAGCAAACTTGCTGACAGTGCACTCCATGCCCTCATCCAGGTCATTAATGAATGCACTGAACAATACTGGGCCCAGTACCAACCCCTGAGGGACGTGGAATAACAACATGGGTTTTACATCTCCCACCCAGTCTGCCTAGAAAGAGCTTAAGTTAAATCTTAGATAAAAATACCTACTAAGTTCTTACTCCCAGGACAAGCCTATCAGGCACAGATACTGCTGCCTTCAACAGTTGAACATGCAAATGCTACAGTTAGGCCCATGACTACATTTCAAAGCACAAAACCTCTTTCATGTACAAAGCAGATCTGTATCAACAGTCTGTGCTAGTTTGAAGCTAGCTAGAATATTTTGGTGAGAAGAATTAGATTACAGGCTGTGAAAATGAGCTATATTTGGATTAATATTGCTTGCTAGTATATAATGAAGGCATATTGTGCTAGTCTGAGCCTAGCTGGGATATTCTGGTGAGAATTAGATGCTAGGCTGGGAAAAGGAAACAATGGTGATGGCTGCTGCACTCATAGGCTTGCTGAGATGCATAAGAACAAGAATACAAACATAGATAACAGAGTTTGCTCTCTGGCTTTGGGTTGCACTTCTCTCTCTGCCTGTGTAACTAATCCTTCTGCTTCCTAACCCCCCTGGCCGACCCTCAAAACTCACCTTGAACATAAGGCAAAGTCTGGGGTAAGGTAGAGGAGTGGGAGAAGGTGGAAGGGTGGTTGGGAGCCCCTCCTGGGCACTCTGGTTTCTGGGAGGGCTGCTGTGTTTCTGTATTACTTTTTCACTTGCCTATTTCTGTCTCCAGCTGTATAGATTGTAAGTACCTGCTTGGATCTTGTGCTAAGCTGTGACTGTAGAGCTTCATTCAGTTTCCAGCAGCTGAGTCTAGTCTGGGTGCTTTTATTCACACGTGTGGGGGGGGGGGGGGGGGGGGGCAGATAACACCCAGACCATCACAGACTCATGCAGCCACCAGCAAATTTAACTTCAGAAAAGCACACCACGCTGCCTAGCAGTGCAGCGGCACTGTGCCAGTAACCGGCACATTGAGGGTTAAACTTCCTCTCCAAACTTGTGTAAGGAATACAAATATAGGAACCTTGCATATTCTGTTAGGAACAAACAGTAATTAAACAGAGTGCTCCTTTCTTCACTGCATACAGAAATAGAGCAGTATTTACAGCTGTCAAAGCCTCTGGGCTTCTCACACTGTTTTGCAGGAATTCAAATTCTTCAGGCTGAGGAGTTGTTATGCAGTAGTTCAGAAGAGCTTCTGAAGAGGGGCAGGTTTGCCTGCTTAAATCAAGCCCAGTGTGCCTTAGATGGAAATAGACACCCCTTTCACCTGAGCATCCCCTGGTGTGGGGTGGGACAGATGTTTGAAGGTATTGCACACAAGTCAGTATTGCACACAAGTCAGTATTGCTCATTTCCATATCTGAAGCTTCTTCCATCAGGGGGGATATGTCCCAGTTGGTTGTTCTTGTCTTGATTGCAGTTACAAGTTGTTCATAGCATCTGGTAGGGTCTGCTTACTTCTCATTCAAGGTTACCTGTGCATTTCTGTAAAGGGTTAACCCTCCTGGGGGAGTGGTCTTGACCCCTTTCCTGGGATGGGTCCAAACACTACCAGGTGTGGTGCTTAGCCCATTCCCACTGCCTAAGACAGAAAGCAGCAAGCTTTGGATAGGGTGTTCTGTGCTCCTCTGGCAGAGCAGTGTGGCTGCAGCACCCACTAAAGCCCTCCCCTCTTTGGTGTCACATACCTGTGGGGTGCTGCCACTCTGCTGCCATTCTGAGTAAAGAAGCAGTGGTTTAAAAACTGTGAGTCACTTGAACAGCTCCCATGAGCTCCTGAAGGTTGGTTTTCTTTTAGGTTTGCTGTGGTTAACATCACAGTGCAGAACATCATCTACTGGTGTTCTATTCAGCAGTGCACTTGCCCATTCTAAAGCACAGTTAATACTATCTTAAGGTGTAAAGGGTTAAGCCTCTGTCACAGAGGGGATTCTGCTGCCCACGCCAATTGTGGCAGAGGGGAGAAATTAATTGGGGCAAGAGGGTATTCTGTGAAAATAGGTATTTATTAACTTCAATATTCTGAACTCTCACTGCCCCCAACCACTGTACTTAATATTAAAAGGATCTGCACGGTTATGAAAGACATTCTAGGATTAATACCAAACCATAACTTATTAACAACTAGCAAACAATTGAAACTATAAACAGAGAGAGGAGTTTCCCCGTGGCAAATACCACCTGGGGTCGATATGCTGCTTGCCCAGCAGGTGGGCTGAAGCTCTTTCTGCTCTATGGCAGGAGGCAATAGAAATTACAGAGGCATTAAAGCTTTTACTTACAAATTCTTATTAATTATCAATCACCCTCTGGGGCTATGGCACAGCCTATGCCAGTGTCCAAACTTCAGGGGAGTCTTTGCCTGTGGACTTTGAGGCTGGAATCCTCCTGGCTTCAGGGAAAGGGAGAATCTTCCTGGCTTCTGGGGAAATGACAATCTCTGACCTGGTTCTCCTGGCAAAGGATTCAATCTCTGCCTTGGTGCTGCTGGCTTCTTCTGGATGCTCTGTCCAGGGATTCTTAGGCAGGACCTCAGGTGCCAAAGGAGTACGATGCCATGCAGTCTGAGTGCGGTCTCACACTGGCTACAGAGGCCGATCGCATGCAGACAAGTGGAGTCTGCTCCTGGTAACTCAGCAGTTACCAGGAGCGTGTACCAGGCAATGTACCAGGTACACAGTGGTGTGTACCAGGCAATGATACGGCAGCAGGCGTGCAATAGGGTGCACGGCTGCACGGGAGGCTGAGCTCCATAGAGAATAGCAGGCAATACAGGGTCTGGGCCTGATAACTCACCACAGTGGCATGCAGGTGTGCACAGCTGGCTGGGAGCCCATGGGAGATTCTGTCTCCATGAATAGATGTGCTGCAGGTGGGCACCCAGGCAGGCATAAACAAGAAGCAGTGCTGGTGAGTCTAAGCCTAAGAATGAGCAAGTATGTGAGTGAGGGGGGGAGCCTGAGCACTTTGTTTACCTGTGTACCCCTATTTATTAAATGTGGGCCGAGATTAATGGCCCCTTGGTCACTAGAATGTCCTACCAGGTTGGCAGTCAGCCAAACCTTACCATAATAGGCAAGAGCCATGGGCCTGGACCTCCCAGTGTGGGAATCACAGGGGCCTTACACTAGGCAGGCACAAGCTGGGTGTGGGGGGGCTTACACAACCACCTTACACAATCAGGGGTCCTGGGCTGGCCAGGCTTTATGGCACCAGGCCTATTGTGCCCCTTTGTGCTTGTTATGTGTTTACCTCTGGTTATGGGCAGAAAAACATGTCCAGGCAGGGCAAGGCATGTGTAAGCCTATTTTCATGCCTATGGGCCCTCCACAACACCCTCCTGGGGGAGTGGTCTTGATCCTGACCCCAGGCCCTCCTGCCGCCTCCCCGGGGCTGGGTCTGAACACTACCAGGTGTAGTGGTTTGCCCACTCCCACTGCCTGCCTAAGACCCCATATAAAAGCCGAGGAACTTCCTGCTTCTCTCTCTCTCGCCCTGCCTCCTGCTTGCCAGCATCACCATTCCTGTTTCCTGCTGCTATATGTTTCACCACGTGGCCATACCCCACGAGACAGACAAACCATTGCCATCAATCTGCTTGTATTGACATATTCTGTATCTTGTTTTCCCTTCCCTATACCTTTTGTAACTCCTCTACCTCGTATACCTTTTATTTATTGTTAAACTTCTTCTTTAACTTCGAAATCGCAGTGAGATTGTATTTGGCCACGTGGTAAAACGAAGCGGAACAGGAAGGTGATGGTGTCAGGCAGGGAGGAAGGGCAAGAGCAACAGGAAGTTCCCCTGCTTTTATACGGCTCTTAAGCAGTGAGAGTGGGCTAACCACCACACCTGGTAGTGTTTGGACCCACCCCCGGGGAGGGGTCAGGACCACCTGGGGTCAGGGTCAAGGCCACTCCCCCAGGAGGGTTAACCCTTTACAATTATCCCCTAGAGCAAGGGGAAAAGGAAGACACTGTGAAAATAGAAGTTAGCATCTTAGCTATTGGGGTGTGCAGTGCTTTATCAACTTTCGCCTCTGAAAATCTGCCCTCTGGCAAAATGATTCTGCACCATGCACAGCCTGTGCAAGTCAGCAGCTACTCAGAAGGCACTCGATACGTTGGCAGCATAATCATTTCCATCCCTGAGTTTTCTCCTTTTGTTCCTCTGGGGAAGTAGTGCGCTAGGGGCTCGTCGGGCTCTGCCTTAGCTGGTGAAAGTGTCAGGCTGTGCTGAAAGGTGTTCCACCAGTGATTTCTTTTGCATCCTGCTGTGCTTTGATCTCTTCCTGTAAAGGAGAAGATCTAACAGAGGAAACTTTCGAAGATGATAGATGAATTTTACTAATCCACTTCTCTTATTCTTAAGAAGAATGCCTGTCCTTATCAGTGAGGTGTGGTGGAGTAGCTCTGGAATGTCTCGGATGATCTGCATTGTAAACTGCAGCATTGATGTTACAAAATGTTTCCTTAGCACACTTTGAAATACTGTTGTAAACCTGCTGGAAGAAATGAATAAAGATGCTTCTTTGTTAGGCAGGAATAAAGATGCTTCTTTGTTAGGCATGCTCTGTTGCATTTGCTCACCGAAATGTAGAGCTCATTTGTAAGAGAGCACCACAGTGATAAATATTTGCTGTCCTTATTGGTGTTAATTGCCTTCCTTTAATTTCATGTTGTTGGAGTTCACTGAAACAGTCAATGCCATTCAAACAGCATA